>NC_139027.1:55424505-55567005 GCF_964662115.1 Mustela nivalis | reverse complement strand
CCTAATTGTCACATCAAGCATCATTGTCCCCATGCAACAACCACCACCTTATACATCACTTCCTGTTTTATGCAGCTCAAAAACATAGACTGAAGATTTATTTTTAATATGTTGACTTTATTTCTGAGCAAAGCATCGGTCATGTGTGTATTTTTCCATAGTCCCACCTTGGAGCATTTATGTAGACATTGTAAATAAATTTTGTGCAAAAAGGACTGGAAAAATGAACTGTATTATTGCAATTTTTTTTGTAAAAGTAGCAGTTTGGTATGAGTTGGCATGCATACAAGATTTACTAAGTGGGATAAGCTAATTATACTTTTTGTTGTGGATAAACAAATGCTTGTTGATAGCCTTTTTCTATCAAGAAACCAAGGAGCTAATTATTAATAACAATCATTGCACACTGAGTCTTAGCGTTTCTGACGGAAACAGTTTGGATTGTATAATAACGCCAAGCCCAGTTGTAGTAACGTTTGAGTGCAGTAATGAAATCTGAATCTAAAATAAAAACAAGATTATTTTTGTCATGCTGACTCCACTGCTTGAAAAATTTGTTTACTACCCCCCAAATTTTAAGGATTAATGCAGTAAACAGGAAAATTAATTTTAGCTCCCTCAGATGTATTTTTATTGAAAATTTTAACCACAAAGTAAATTATTTGATAATAGTCTCTGATTTCTTTAAGCTGACTTAATGAACTTCTAATATCAGCAAATTTAAGGCCCGAGGGCACTAAACTATCTGTAGAGTCAGACTGCATCCAACAGAATTACTCACCTAATATCAGTGAAATTATTCTTGCGCATAATGGCAAACCTAAATACAGAGGTAAGTCTTTTACTGAGAATGTTACCTAGAATGAGCAGGAGATGTTTATTAGGAAATTAACTATGTGAATTGAAGAGACCAGACTTCAAAATCTAATTTTTATAAATATACTCTATGTTCTCATTGGATAAAACTGGTTATTAACCAATTTTCCAGAACAGCTGTACAGAATTTCTGCATGGCAGCCAGCTAAATGGTACAAAATAACATGTTTAAGCTGAAATAGCTTATAATTTTATTTAAATAAAATTGCTGCTATAAAAAGTGCTTCCCAAAGCTAAGGGAAATATACAAATATTTTAATTAAGGCAAATTCTCGTTAAAAAAAAAAATCATCCTTTTAGGAGTGATCGCTTTGTAAACAAAGGATGGGTCCGAGGAGAGCGCCTTAAACTCCAGTCTGACTTTCAGGCCCATGTCACCCTATAAACCCGCCCTGAACAATTCTATTTTCTATTTGAAAAGAGAAACCAGCTGTGGGCTGGGTTTACTAGGTGACGTGTGATTGACTGACTCACCTGCCGGAGCGCAGCGCGCGCGTTCTCACCTTTTGTTTATTGGGCCTTGTTTCTAAACACGTGGATGCGCAGACGGAGTGAAGCCCCGACCCTCAGCCGCCTGCACGCCGCAGCGCCCTCCGCCCCACCCCGCCCCCCACCCCATATATGGGATTGTTTAAATTTCAGATTTGGGCCCAGTGGCAATTCTTTGGCAACATAAATAGTCCGTGTTAGCGAAATCATTCCCTTTTGGTAGCTGGTTACTAGCAGTTAGCAACCATTTATTTACTTTAAAAATTAATAATAAACTTTATAAACTACCCATCCATTCGCCCCTCCTCCCCAGTACATGCCTGGGTGAGTAGGTTATTTTCAGCCTTTATTCTTGACGATGCTCTTGCCGGTTGGGGGAGGGAAAGAAAGGGGAGGAGACAGAGAGAGAGAGAGAGAGAGAGAGAGAGAGACATGGCGGGGGTGGAGGGGGGTGGAGAGGCACCGGGAGGAGGAGGAGGGTACAAGTGAAGAAGAATCAGGAAATATGGAGACTATGAAGATTCAAGATCATTAGTGTCCAATGAATTAGAAAAAAATAAAACAAACTGTTTTCTTTTCGCTGTGTTCCCTGCTCTGTGTGGCGGTTTTGTGAGGGCCTTGCTCTCCTCAGATCCTTTCTCTCCTTGCCTGGACACCCCCACTCCCCCTTAACGCGATTTTAGCTTTTCTTCTTGTAAATTTCAGAGCCAGCTTGGAGGTTATTGAGGACACTTATCTGAAAGATAAAATAATAGAGGTGCTGAGGGTGTTTTTGATGTTTCTTAAAAGGCAAAACCCAAACGCCCTCTTCTAAACAAGGGCACACAATTGTACCTGCTTTTTATTTTTATGGAGGGAGGGCTGCTGGTTGAGTGAGACTATTTTTTAGCATGATTTAAATATTTTTTAAAAAATTAAAAATATTTGACCCTATCATATTTAATCAGCTGTAATTATAACACACTCGAAATGAATGATATGCCTTGACAGTATTTTTATTGTTATTGTTCATTGCATGATGTTCGACTGCTTTAGAAGCACAGGAAAGAGAAGTAAACGCGCTACAAATGGGGAATTACCCTCGTTTAGCATTAAAATTCATTTAGATAAAATTGCCACAAACATTTAAATGGGAAGATTAGTTCCCCCTCACGCCTTATTGCACTCGCTCAATGGTTCCGTTAAGAACATTTTACACGTTGGAAATTCCGTCTTCTCAGACGGCTTGCTGTTTCCTAGTTACCCACATTCAAAGCAAAGGCAGCAGCAAAGGCAGCCGCAGCAGCAGCAGCAGGAAAAAAAAAAAAAAAAAAAAAGTTTTGGCAACTGGTCTGCAATTCATGCGCTGCTGGCCCCAGCCTCCCCTCCGCCCACAGCAGTCCGCCCCCCACCCATCACCTTTCCCCAGCCCATCTCTTCTCTCCCCATTAAGTAATTTGCTGAGTCCTGCCCTTCAGAAAACAAGTTGCTTAGTTGTATCGTCTTTGAATATAATGTTAAAATACAAAGAAGCCCGTTTGTCTCTCTCCCGGCCTCCCCTCTCTCTCGCCTCTGCTCTGAGTTGGGGGTTTGGTTCGAAAGTGCTGAGTTTCTTACATCCCCTACTCCGAGGCCACTAGGCACGGTTTTTTGGCTTTCTCTTCTGCCAGGACATTTCCAGGAAATTCACCACTGTCTTTTGCTTGTATTAGAAACGTGTGCAAGAATTAGTTTGAAAAGTCCTTGCTTGCAACGTCTAGTTTCTCCCTCTCCTTTTCTTTTCTCTCTTCTTCTCTCTCCGCCCCCCCTTCCGCCCTCCCCCCCTTCCTTCCTCCCTCTCCCTCCCTCCGCAGAGCCGCAGGAAAAGAAGAATGTCGGCTTCGACTGCCATCTTTTGGGGATTTGGAAAAACGACTCGGTAGGAAACGGAGGGAGGCGGAGGCGCGGGGGGTGGGGGGAACCCCCTTATTATCCTGTGTCGGAACTGGCTCCCTTAATCTGATGCTTAAATATTTGATGTGGAAAAATTACCCATAAAATTAGTTACTAACAATTTCAAATTGAAATCACTTATCGAATTATAAACGCATTAAAGCTGTATGGATGGTATTAGGAGTTCCTCGGGAGGCAGCGGGTGTCTTCTCACTGTGCGCCCGGCCGGCGAGTTTCGCCCCGGGGACTGGCACCCCCACGGACCGCGGAGAGGGAGGCGCGGCGCTCGGGTGCGGGGTCCGGGCCTGGGGGACCAAGCGCCGCCAGGCCCGGGCAGCGGCTCCGGCTGGCTCGGCCGGCGGGGGGCGGGGAGGAGGGAGGGGAAGGAGCGGCGGTGGGAGGCTCCGACCCCCGGGCAGAGGCGCCTACCAGGAAACTTCGTAGTCAAGTCGAAAGCTTCTGAAAAGGAAAAACGCAAGCCCTACCCGCCCCCTCCCGCCCGCGTCTCCCACGCGGCACGCAGATTTTGCGCTCGGGGTCGGTTGCTGTGTGCAGCGCCTCTCCTCCCCGAGTCTGCCGGCCAGGGATGGAGGCGAGATGCCGGCGGCTGGCGGCTGGGCCGAACTCGGTGCGGGAGAGCAGCTCCCGCGGGCTGCCGCGGCGGCTGCGAGGAGTCCAGACGAGGATGCCGCTGCCCCGGTGTCCTACCGCGCACAGCGTCCTGGCCTGGACCCTGTGCCTGAGAGGACAGGTCTATGCTTAGAGCCCAAGGCACCTTGGGGGGGCGACTTCGGCATCTGCAGTAGCTTCCTATCTCCTCCCCACCGCAAGAGGAAAGTCAAGTGTAAGGGGACTACTGACTTTGTCTCTGGAGGCGAGGCGACCCCGGTTTGCGCACAAGGTTATGGAAAGACACCTCCTGGGGCACTCGGGGGGGGGGGCTCCCTTAGAACAGCTCGGGTGTGCTTTGTGAAGCGCTAGGGGTTTCTTGATGGATTGAATTTCCGAGTCTCACCGCGGCGCTGGCAGCGCGACTCTGAGAGCTTAGGGGCTCGGAGGGCACTTGGAACCCGGGCAGCGTCCGCCGGGCAGGTCGCGAGTGCCAGGGTCGGGGGTCGTAGTAGGGGCGCCGTGGGCAGCACCCCGACGCCTTAGGAAGGAGCTCCTTGGGAACGCTTTAAAGCCTTTGCAAACTTTCCCTTGCCTTTTAGGATTTCAGCAGGCCCTTGGCCCATGTGAACGCTGTAAAAACATGACTTGATTCAAGCTCCCGGGTGGGCAATTGGACGCCGGGTGGAGCGGCGTGGAATTGGATAGTGGTGTGGCCCGCCTGGCCGGGCATTTCCCCTCGTTTCATCCCCCTCTTCCGTGCCATCCCGCACCTCCTTGACTGTTAGGCGGTATGCAACACTCAGGGTGGCCAGGTGCAGTCTATAGGGCGTTGGGAATCCCAGAGCCAGGGAAAAGAGCAGTGAGGGAAAGAGAGCGGGGGATCGCCCCTTAAGGGAGGCGGCTGATGGCGGGGAGCGGGGGTTGGGGGGGAGGTGTCACTTTTTGGCCCAGTTTGCCCGCCAACGCGTCTGTAACATTCTCTCCCAAGGCGGAGCTGAAAGGAAAAACAAACAACATATTGAGCAATCAGTTCGCCAACATTTGAATTTTCAAGAGCTTTTGCCCTAAAAACAGGTACCCCGGGGGTCTTGGCAGGGAGATGAAGGACATTTAGGGTCTCGGTTGTCGCGGGCCGCACCCTGGGGTCGCCCCTCCGCGCGCTGCCCCCTGCCAGCCAGGCTCTCTCATCCCAGCGCGGGGAAAGCCAGGCGGTGAAGCCCTGGAGAAAAGGGATTTAGTTTTAAGCCAGTCTCCCATCGATCGGGTCGGTAATTCCTACCCCTGCCCACTCGCAGACACACTCACCTCTACCCTAAAGCATTAAGTTCATTACACGAGCAATGATCTTAATCTCCAGGCGGAAAACGAGTCCCGGGACCTCGACGATTCGGGAAGCAGTGAATAAAGTCACCTGTTCACGCAGCCGCCCAGCCGGCTCCTCCGGGCGGGGGCCTCGAGCGCCAACGCGCGCTGCGCAGGGGTCCCTCCCTCCGCGGCCGGGCGTGCCCGACAGGGGTCAGGGACCCTGTGTCTGCTTTCTTCGGGTTGGCGACCTTCTCGAAGGGTGGGATTGTGCCCGCTCGCTTTCCCCCTCCCCTCCTTTCTGCTCTTTATCTTGGACTCCCTTCACACCTCTGCGCTTTCATCCCCCTCCCTTCTCCCAAAGTGGCAGCTCCCCTTCTCCACGGAAGGCCCCCAGGCTTTCACCTCCCACCCCACGACTCCCCGCAGCCCCAGGTCTACGAACTGCAGTCTGGGTAACCTTTCACCTTTTCGTGCTCGCCTGCTTCACCCGGCAACCTAGACGTGGGTGGGTGGGGAAAGCTCAGCAGGACCCTCTTGAAGCCACTTGCCGAGGGTACCCCGGGGCTTTAAACAACCAGATTCCGCGATCCAGGGGTGATCCCTGCGCGCATTGATAGTTCCACTTCAAAGAAACCCAGCAAAGCAAAGAAACCCACCCCAAAGAAACACCCCTCGCAGTCTCCTGGTCCCCAGCGACTCCCTTCCCTCCCCCCACAACCTTTGGCTTTGAGCAGCGTCTGGCACCGCGGGGAGATGGAGGCGAGCCACGCGCCCCGTCCTTACTGGCCGACTCACGAGGCGCCAGCTTCTGCTGGAGACTCTTTCCCCTGGACAGTCGTGAAAGCGGGGAAAACACATTGCAATGGCTGTGTGAACCCATGTACCCTTACCCATACCCCACCCCAATCTGATTATCAGGAGGTGTATATTCAGGTAGCCCTAAACTGTGAACAGCGAGCTTTGTGTGTTATCTAATGGAGATGGGGATGGAGGAGAAGGAGACTCCCACCGCCCGCTGCAGTCTTTAATGTCTGAAATAACGAAATGCCTGTGTGGCAGCTGCTGCTGGAGCCAAAACTAACTCTTTGGAAGACGGAAAAGAGTGAAAGGCAAAGAAAGACTGTTCATTTTTTTTCCTTTGGTGCCGTTTGGGATGTCATCTGTTTCCTTGGCGACTGTGTTCAGCCCCCGGAGCCCCTGGGCTCCTGGATTGTTAGGGGGGAAAAAGCATGCTATTTCTGCACCGTCATTTATCACTGTCACCGCATAATGATTCCCCTTGCAGCCCCTTATTGATGTTTGTAATTGCATTATCTCATAAAGGAGGATGATCAATGAAACCGAGCCGTGCATTCTGGGGTCAGAGGAAGCCAAAGTACTGTTTGTCCCCTTTAATACAACAAGTACTCATTATCTTTAGGTCTGCATTCAAAAAATGATCTGATCTGGGGCTGACCCTGTCGGACATCCCAACACTTTTTAAAACGCGGTTTGTGTAACCTTTTGCTTAAATGCTAAATCAAGTACCTGTCTTGCATTTCAACGAAACAAGATGCTAAAACTAAATGGGAAAGGCGCTTCTTCCTTTCTTTTTCTTACTTACTTTCTTTCTTTCTTTCTTTTTTTTTTTTTCTGGGAGGGGTGCGATCGTCTGTAGCCTCCCGCGATTTTACACTGCAACTGCTTAGTGATACAATGTAGAAAAAGCAGCGCCCATAAACAAGGGACCCAAGTTATCTAATGAATGAAAAAATTTGGGTAAAAGGTATCTGGGAGCATTTAACAAGGTCGGTACTAAAAGATCGGAATAAAACCACATCCGGTTTAATTAATAAGAGCTATAAACCGAGATAATTCCCCATGATTCTGCCCTTGCTTCTCCCTTTTACAGAGTCATATCTCTTCGGTTTAGATAAATGACTTTTGTGTCTGTTCGATTCTCACAACAACAATAACTAAATCAGTTGCACATTCTGTACCTAAAACCGTCTACAAACTCCAGCAAATAAAAAGAAGTTCATTTGTCTATTAAGGGAAGTATTTAGTTGAGCAGAAATGTCCCAGCAACATTGAATGGAGTTCATGTAATCCCATGAAAATCAAGTCATCTTGTTGCACTGAAATAAATGAAAAAAACACAAAGGAGGAAGGGTCCAAGTGTAATTTTAAACTAAATGCATTATTGGACCGTCACAGTGAAAATGTGATTGTGTGGCTGGGAGGGAGTGGACATCAACTTAGCTCAAATTTAACTTAAAGGTTTTAGAAAGGAAACAAGCATCCCCAGTTTGGTTATCATTTTAATTTGTGGAAAGAGGAGAAATGGAGATAATTCTAGTTCATTACTTCAATAAATTAGGGTGAATAACTCCTTCAAAGACAAAGTATAAGCAAAGAGCTTATTTTAATCATTGCAAGGTGGTATTACCAAAAAGAAACGTTCCCAATCTTCTGGAGATGAATTCTCCCTATGTTAATGACTACCAATAAATAAATAAATAAATAAATAAATAAATAAATAAATAAGGAAGGAAAGACTGAGCCCATGTGTTTGTTTTAAAAGTTCTAGAAATCATTTTAAAAACAGCAATATAAATCAACATTTTAAATAAAAAGATCTAAATGAAAAGCCTTCACCATGTGAGAAGATGAGTAGTTAATAAAATAGAGTGTGTTCTTATAATTTGACATCTTGACCTAAAACCTTAAATCGAATGATAACAATAACAAAAGGCTGAAATATTTCCATTTGGAAAAATAACTTTAATGATAAAACAAAGAGAAGTTTCAGTTGTGTCGAACTATCACTTAATTTTTCTCTAGAAGGTTCTCCTAAAAAGTAGTATTTTCCAGGAATTCTGTCAAATCACTTTGAAAAAATATATGTTTTGTATTATTTAAATATTCTGGCACTTTCGTTCTTTGAAAGTGCTTAAAGTGAAATGGATATGCAGCGGTGCATATATTTAATATAAATGGTATCTTGTCGTTAACATAAAATATTAAAGGGAAGATAAAACTTTGGGCTTTGTCAGTTGAGATAGAATTTTTTAGCATAATACTCTTTTTCAGAACACACAAATGAAACCCCTTGATTTTAACCAATCAACACAAGTCTTTCTCTTATTTGGTTG
This sequence comes from Mustela nivalis, assembly GCF_964662115.1. Taxonomy (NCBI): domain Eukaryota; kingdom Metazoa; phylum Chordata; class Mammalia; order Carnivora; family Mustelidae; genus Mustela; species Mustela nivalis. The sequence goes on along the minus strand of NC_139027.1, from coordinate 55,558,678 downwards.
GGGATCTGGCATCGTGTACGTTTTCTATTTTTAATATTTAGTGTTATAGCCCACGGTTAAAATAATGAAAAATTAGTCTCGTTTCAGAAATTATTTATTTATGGAACGAACATGATTAAAACATAAACACACACACAAACTGCAGCTGCAACAGAAAAAAAACCTGATTTACGGTTATTAAATCTTTGATCGCCATGTTAATGTTTCTTTTTCTACCTTTCATTTGCATTTTAATCTATCGAATCTTTACAATTTTGCTGCCTCCTATTTCAATGATTGATTACAGATCTGAAATAAGAAAAACCAAGCCTAGCTTTTCTTTTTTCCTTTCTTTTCTTCGCTTTCTTTTTTTCTTTTTTTTCTCTCCCCCGCCCTTCCCCCGGGTGGATTTCTGAAACTTTCTCTCAATGCTAATGTAGACAGGACAAATTAATTCTGCTCTTTTAAATGTCAGAGATATAAATAAAAAATGTTTTCTGTCCCAAACGTGAATATTTTCCCAGCCGCTTGTTTTCGAGTCGTAAAAGATCATCCCAACAAAACGCAATTAACAGCGAACTACACACACTCGGCGGCGTGGGTTTTGTAAAGAACGTGCTGTTAGTGAGTAAAGAAAGGTGAGAAGTTCATCGTCCCCTCGCCATCAGTAGCCTGACCATGGCTCCACTCTCTCACACACACTCAGAGATTCGGTCCGGGGTTCTATCTGTGATCTGAGTCACACAAACAAAAACAAGCCTGGTGGGGGCTTGCTTGGTTAAGTTGATTTCTTGAGACAGGCAGTGTAAAGACAAAAGGGGAAGCGACGCAGGTCTGTTTGTTTTCTTTCCCCGGCTTACCCCGGCACCTTTGCCCCTTTTCCCCCCAAACCTCCCCCACATCCCCTCCCCTTACCCCCCCCCCCCTCGCGCCCCTCCTGATTTCCCCAACTCCGCGGATAAGACTGTCATTTGCTGGCCGCTTTGCCTGTACGCGTCACTTTTCGAGCGGGCGTGAAAGCAAGTGTGGCGGTACTTTGGGAAGGCGCCGGCCGGACGTAGGCTGCGCTCATTCTCCCAGCGGGACTAAGGGCCCCTGGGGCTCTGGAAGGCTCTGGCCCCAAAGAGCGAGCGCCTCCGGCCCGGCTGGGGTCGGGGCTGGGCTGGGAGCCGGGTACCTAACTAGCGCGCGGAGGAGGCAGGTCTCAGGTGCGAGAGCGGAGGCCGGGTGGGCGTGCGCGCAGCTCCCACCGGCTCGCGCGACTGGGAACCCGAAAGGAGCGCCTCTCACTCCGCCACCTGGGGGGTCTGCTCCCCGGGCCGACCCCCCTTCGGTGGGGTCTTAACTCCCGCAGACGCGTGGAGCCAGCCGCTGAGCGAAGACCGACTTCTCAGGCGGGTCTAGGCTGCGGGCGCTCGCCTCCGTTTGTAGAGCTCGGTGCCTGGGTGGAGGGCGAGCCGGGAGAAGTCTGAGGGATGGGACCCCCGCCCCCGAAATCCCCGAGTGGGCACACACACCAGCAGGAAATAGGGTGAGGGCTCTACGGGGTAGAACTGGCCCAGGCTCTCCAACTGGGCCCTGGGACTCTGTGCGCACCCAAGGGCGTGTCCAGGGCGGGGGCACAGACCATCTCCTCCGGACCCTGTCACCGCAGTTTGCGCTGCTCCCTCCCTCCTAGAGACCCCATGGGTGGCTGCCGCAAGGCGGGGCGGGGGGGCGATCTTTATTAACGGGGACGCACGGGGCGGTTAAAATAGAGGGGGTAGGGGAAGACATTTGATCCGGGCCGACCCTTTGTCTTGAAGCAGATTAGGCAGCCTAGAAATAGGAGGAAAAACAGAAAGTCTAGACAGGAAAACTTATTGTGTTCACAAAATATAAAAATGAACCGAGGGCTCTGGTACCTCAAGGGGGGAAGATAGATCCTTGTAGACAAGTGCGAAGACAAGACTGGGAAGATTTAAAGTGAAAGAAACGGCAGATTATTAAGAAAGTAATAGTAAGGTGTCCCATACACTACAGTTTTATTGTTGGGTAGTAACCACCCGATTTATTTATTGCCAGGGCTATATAATAGAGATAATGACCACAAACTCAAGATAAATTCTTAGGCGCCCAGCTGGACAATTCTTTTTTATTTAAGAGAGCGAGTCTGAAAGGTGAGCCTCATCTCCTCCCCTCCTCGAAGATCCGTCTTGCTTTCTACCATATTATAAGCATGACATGTAAATATATAACTGCTGCTGGGTTTGTGTGGGTAGGCCCTGCAGGATTTATTTCAGGTGAGAGAGGAACATACACGGAATATGAATTTCCACAGGAGCTGCGGAGTGATTCCTTTCCTCTCCTTCCCCGCAGAGCTCTCCCGCGGATCTCCCTCCCTTTCTGTGGGAGCAGAGAGCGTCCCCTGATAAAAACATTAATGTGTCATGTCTCGACTCCCTATTCCTTGACATATAGGTCTGGGGAGGGATGAGGGGCAATGAAAAATGCAAAATACATCCCCAAAGTAGGCTGACTTGCTGGGACTGCTTAAAGAGATTCCTGCCGACAAAGGGAAGGGTGAGTTTGTAATTATGATTTACAGGAGGGGGACAGTTTAGGAAGCGTGTTAATATCATTTTGAAATCGGCAAAATGGTGCAAAAGTTTGCTGTCCCGGATCTGGTATGGGTCCTCACGAGCTGGAGAGATCCCAAGGGAAGCCACCTGGCTCTTGGGATTTGTCCGCCTTTCTTGGCCCTCAGTTTCTCTCCCTTGAGCGAGCAAACAATCGTACAGTCAGGTGATGGAATTACCGGTGACCTCGCTCGTGGACCGCCAAGGTCAGAAGGGAGCGGGTGGCCTCAGGTGTTGGCTCTCTCTGACGCAATGGCTGCAGGAACAGTCAGCGGGCTGGCCTCTAAGAAGGTGGCCTCAGAAAGCTTCTCCCGCCCCACCTGCGCTCTGCCACAACTCAGGCAGACCCCGAGAGCCTGCCAACACGAAGTCAGCATCTTCTGATAGACATTTTTCTGTCTCATTTTGGGGCTAATATTCAGACATATAGTGTTTCAACCTCACAATAACCACAATATTAAGAACTTCCTTTGATCTATGTTTGGTGGGGGGCAGGGGGGGACACACGACAGGGAACCTCGACAACAAAAAGAGAGGCGCAGAGGAAGCGGGAGGGGTGGTGGTTGGGGCTGAGACAGAAAAGGTGTGCGGGTCTGGGTGGGTAGGGGGAGAGCCAGGCCTAAAGGCAGCGCAAAGTGTGTGTGGGGCCGGCAGGAGTGAGGAGGGACAGCAGAGAGTCGTCTTTGAGACGGAAGAGAAGAAGCTGTTTCTGTAATTTGGTGGTTTGTGTGAGGGATGATATTATAAGGCTGAGAAGGAGGACAGTCCTCGTCAATCTTTTACAATATTGGTGTCATTCAAGCACAACTTTATCTTTGAACGGGAATATCTGTTTCAATGATTTCCATAAGCACATAAATTATAATCTTCAGAGCCGTCAATATTCCTTTCTGTACTTTATTAAGTGTTATTGCAGAGGCCATTTATAAAGTGAATGATTCAACTTTTAATCTTTTGAACATTAAAGTGTATTCCACTGAGTTTCCTTTTCCAAATAATCTAAAATAACAAAAAGAAACTAAGCTCATTACATGAACAAGTGACAAGCGTTTTGCTCTCAGCCTGGCAAGCTGTCTTACTCACTTCAAAGGATGATAAACTAATTGTTTCCAGAGTTTATAAGTAATTAAGCTATTATTCAGGGAATTTATGTAACAGTTTTATTCATGATAGAACTTTCCAGTGAGAATAGCCAAAGACAAGTCTTCAAAAATACCGAAATTTTAACAATTAGAAAGCCTGTCCTTATTGATAATAATGAAAACTAGTTTTACTTTTAAAAGCATTGGAAAATGTAAACAAATGTAGTTTTCTTCCAGAGTATCTGATAGGTGGAGGTCATTATGTGTAATTAATGCTGAAAGGAAAATGAACACATAATGGTTTCCAAAGATTAGAACATCTGTAACCATCAAGTTTTAAAAACTTAATTTTTAAAATCATTCAGCTTGATTCATCTAAGTATTCCTGGTAGGGGGAAAAATGTCCTTTTAGGATTCCATATGGAAAGTTTAAAAACTTAAATAATTTGCATATTTTAAATCAACTTTTGGTGCCTAAACAATAAGAATTAATGCCAAGGAATGTTAAGTGCTTTGTGTGAGGGATGATATTATTTTTTAGTTTTTCTGATTTTGCCACAGAGAAATGTACTTATTCACCCTTAGATTAAAATAAAGAGACTACTTTAAAAATCTTTTCCAATATACTACATTCAAAAACTATTTCTGTAGTTCAACTCATGTTTGTCATTTTTAAATAATGTTTGCCCTTAATGAAACAGTGTTCAGTAAAGGAAAAGGTAAGGCTTTTAAAGAAACTGATGAATTATTTTGTAAACTTCAGCAAAATATATGACATTTTAGTTTAATAGACATATTGTTTATATATGTAGCAATGTACTCTTTTAATATATTGTTTTCCATCAAGATGCTTTTTTATCTTTGGAAAAGCCCATTTTGTTGTCACATGAAGAATTTAGAAATTAACCAAATTTTCATGTTAGAAGGAAACATCTTTGAAGAATAGTACCAAGATAGGAATGTAAAAATCCAAGGATATGACTGTGGAAGCTTGTTTGAAGTAAGATACATTTTCTGGAAGTTATCTACAAAAAATTAGAGTATGAGCTAGTTCAATATCCATTCCCCTCACCACAAAAAAGTGGGAATTGGCTGTAAGAATCATTACAAGGAGTGGAATCTCAGCATAGCAAAAAATATTTAAGTCATATTTACTTGTTTCAAGTAGAATTCCTCCCAAGCAAGTCTGGAGTTTGCTGGAAATTGTATATAAAATGCTCTGTTTGATTCAGGGTCAGGGTCATTTTGTGGAGTTTGTATAAATTGTGGCAATTTAGATCTGTCATTGTGTCACGATGTCGAACTCAGTGTCTGCTATACTACATGTCTTTATTCTAATAGACTAACATTATTAAAAACAAAAACCCAAAGCAATTGTTAGTAGTAATGTGATCCCATGTCTAAGACCATGCAATAATTGACCTTCCGGATACGAGGCACACTTAGATTCACTTTAGGACACTTAGCTGTTGAAAATGAGTTCATTAAACAATGAATTCTGTTACGCTGAAAAGAAATAAATAAAAAAAAATGGAAAAAAAAAAGAAAATGAGTTCATTTCAGAAAGACAATAGTGACTTACTTGCAACTGGCACTTGTGGTATTTCACACGACACATGGGCCATACCTTGCCAAGATAGCCACTACCATGATCCATACCAGAGCAGGAAGTCAACTCTAGGTACATCTTGTAATATGAAATACACTGTTCTGATCAAGGATGAATGAAATATTTTTTTTGTACTTCCCTCCATAATCTTAAGGAGGTTAATAGAAGCCTCTTTCTGGTTCCTTTGTAGTAAAGATATTTATATAAACTTTATGTTAAATTTTAATGGTTGAGGACTTTATGGTATGCTACCGTCAAAATGTCCATAAACAATATAGTCTAGAAAAATGCTGTTGTTTCCTACCTATGGCCAGGTTGAAAAGGGTTCTCTAGTAGAAAGACTTAGTGGTGGTTGGGGTGAAGGTGGGGGGTGGTACCAAGGCTCTGTGACCACGCTTTCTGGCACTCTGTTTAGTAATCCTGACTCTACCACTTGACCATGATGTAATTTATCTTCGATGAATCTTTTTCCTAATCTCTAAATGAAATATTAATATATTTCTGTCTTGTACATCACTCTACATTGTATAGTGCGGTAAGGAATTGCTTTACATTCTATTGAATACAGCAATAAAGCCTGTCCCTCAAAGAGCCCCAGATTTTTCTCCAGAGGAGTCCTGACTCATAAGAGATATTTCTCTCTTCTCAAAGTTCTGAGGGCCTCTTAGAATTCTGAGATGCTTTCCTTTGGTTTCCCCTGTGTGGCCACCAGAGGTAAAATGACAGTCCCTTATTGTTCCAAAGAACTCGCTGAGAGGAATTAATAAGTCTATTGATTAAGTCGCTTCTCAGAAATAAAAGGTGACTTGTCCATCAATGATTAGATTGTGACCTAGTAGACAGAAAACAGCATGTCAGACTCCAAAGAGAAGGGTGTAGCCCAACTACGAGAGCCTTCCCCTTTTGTGAAAACAATGAATCCACAGATATACTAGTTTTCTTTTAAATTCTGTGGTATTCTGGCCTTACTTCATCATGTATTTCTAGCATAATACAGCAAATTCTTTTTAGGGATGATAAAGTGTGTGTGTGTGTGTGTGTGAGAGAGAGAGATATATATAAAATCTTGAGCACCTAATATACCCAGAGCGGTGAGCAGGACACTGGGGACTCTGGGATTAAGAGGACATTGTCTCTGCCCTCAAAAGTTCATTGAAGCATGGAGCTGATAGGGAAGTCACAGTCCCAACCCCTAGTAGTACACACAGGTGCTGGGGAACACAAAAGTTAAACCAACACCCTGGGAAAAGGGAGCCCCCAAAAGACTTTGTGACAGGTCAAGGTAAGGAGAAGTAGAGATCAGGACATGTTTTCATATCTGAGTTCAGTCAAGAAAACAGAAGTCACTCTGAGTGCATACAAAGGAAAGAATTTAATGCAGGGAATTGGCTACCCAGGGGACAGAAGAGGCTGTGAAATCAACCAGGTGGTAATGAGGGACCGAAAACTGAGCAGTCACAAGAAGCTGTTGTCCCACATTGACTAGAGGGACAGAGGGAACAGGTGAATTACCAGAGTCCAGGGTTGCCCGGTAGAAGATATAACTAGGGCAGGCATGCCTAGCAGGGCTGGAGCTATGGGGGAGATAAGAGAGGGAGAAATAATTCTGGAGTCTTTTCTTTCACTCTTGAATCTGTCATCAGTACCTCCTTTTGGCTAAAGCCAGCAAGAAACCAGCTGACAAAGATCCTGGGAAATGCAAGATCAAGGTCTCCATCCTGCCACAGAGAGCAGAGCAAGGAATGGCTTTGAAGGCAAACAGATCCAGGAGCAACACAGCTTCCAGGCAGATGTTATGCTCCAGTGGTCTTCTTATTTTATTTTTCCAAAGGAAGAGCACTATTGTTAATTTCTGGGTTTTTTTTGTTTGGGACTGTTCATGGAGGAGAAGGATGTTCCAGACAAGGGCATTAAGTTGGGAGAGAAATGGGTTACGTAGAAAATGGCAAGTCGGCCAGTGTTTCTGCAGGAAAGGGGCGGGAGGAGGACCTTGTAGGCCATGAGTTGAAAATCATAACAGTTAACTGCGTGAAATAACCAGTGGCATCTATAACAGCTCAACTTGTTGGCAACCATTAAGCCCCAGAGGCCAGGGTAATATGGATTCTAGGGCTAACGCTGTGGAAATAAAGGCATAGTTAGGTCTCCATACAGGTGCGGCGCTGCCTATCAGCAAGTGGCTCTCCTATAAAGAAACACAGGAAGCCTCCCTGACTACCTTCAGTTAATTTATACTGTTACATCAGTCAGCCACGAAACCAGAGGGGGACATCCATCCAGTCATTTTCATGAACATGTTAGAAATCGTTCACCAACTCCAAGGACATATTCTTGTGACCACGTCAGTGTTCAGAGGGCTAACCCCAAGCTTTTCTCTACTCCCACATCATAGGAATAGCTTGCTCTGTGACCTCGCAGATGTCAACTTCATGAGTGACCGTGTGAAGCAGGTGGGGGAAGATTAGGGGGTAAGAGAGCAGCCAGGAGGCTGTTGTGGGGATGGTGGAGACCAAGGGCAAGAGTGGAGCATAAGACAAGGCACTCAGGAGACAGGAGGCTGGTGTGGATGGAAGGGGGTGAGGCAAAAAGAGAAGATGAAGACAATGACATGACTTGTGGTCTGGAAGGTGAGGCAGATTGTGGTTTCATTTGCTGGGACAGTAAATTTAGAACAAGGGACATATTAGAAAGAGAGATGAAAACATTGCTTTTGGCATTATGTGTTTAAGATACTTTATGGGTTATCAAGGTAGAGTCACTCCTTAGGAGGATGAAGACCTGGGTCTGTATTTTTAGTAGCGGGGTCTGGAGATAAAAATTTGGGAGGAGCTGCTAGAGTAGATGAAGTCATTCAGAATCAGGTTCAAAAGTTTATGGTCACAATGAGGTATCAACTCACACCTGTTAGAATGGCAAGTCTCAAAAAGACTAGAAATAACAAGTGTTGGTGAGGATGTGGAGCAAAGGGAACCCTTGTGCACTATTTATGGGGAAGTAAATTGGTGTGGCCACTAGGGAAAAGGGTGTGGAGATTTCTCAAAAAGTTAAGAATGGAATTACCGTGTGATCCAGCAGTTTCACTTCTGGATATTCATCCGAAGAAAATAAAAACACTCACTCAAAAGGATACTTGCATCCCCACCCTATTCACTGCAGCCTTATTTACAATAGCCAAGACCTAGAAGCAACCCAAGTTTCCAGAGATGGACGAATGGATAAAGAAGTCTACAATAGAATATTACTCAGCCATAAAAAAGAATGGAATCCCACCATTTGCAACCACATGGGAGGGTATAATGCTAAGTGAAATAAGTCAGACAGAGAAAGGCAAATATTGTATGACCTCACTTACGTGTGAAATCTAAAAACAACAACAACAAAAAAACAAAACAATACCCCAAACTCACTGCTACAGAGCACTGATTGTCATTGCCAGAGGCAAGGGTTTGGGGATTTGCAAAATGGGTGAAGGGAGTTATAGGGAACAAACTTCTAGATCTTTATATCTGGAATAAAATGTGTAAGTCACAGGAACATAATGTACAGCGTGGTGGTGACTAGTTAATACTGGTGGGTTCTGTAACTATGTGCGGTGATGAACGTTAACTAGATTTATTGTCGTGATCATTTCACAATGCATACACATATCAAATCATTATGTTGTGCCCCTGAAACTAACATAATATTGTATGTATGTATTATACTTCAGTTAAAAAAAAAGGTTACGATGGTGGGAGAAGGGTAAGGAATAGGGCTGTCGATAAGGGGAACATGATGGGGGGAAGGATATGTGATTTTAAAGATGGGAAGGACTTGTACTTATTTATATAATGAGGGGAAAGGCGAGGAAATGTTGAAATTGCAAGAAAGAGGTGTTAAACAATGGGGAGAGACATCATAAAGGTGGGGAATTGGGCTGCGAATCAGCAGTGGGATATCCTAGCCTCCGAGACTGAAGGCCAGTGGTGGGTACAGATGTTGGGTCCAGGTAAATGATGGTAGAAGAAGACAAGGTGGCTCACACCTGATAGCCCTTGTTTTTTCTTTTATTTTTTTAAATTAGATTTTATTTATTTATTTGACAGAGAGAGAGATCACAAGTAGACAGAGAGGCAGGCAGAAAGAAAGGGGGAAGCAGGCTCCCCGCTGAGCAGAGAGCCTGATGCCAGGCTTGATCACAAGACCCTGAGACCATGATCTGGGCCGAAGGCAGAGGTTTAACCCACTGAGCCACCTAGGTGCCCTCCTTTAAAAAAATTCTTATATTTTTACTTTTATTTATTTATTTATTTATTTATTTATTTTTCTTACTTTTCATTTTGGAGGTATGAGTCACAGTGTCATTAGATGAAGAGTGAAGAGATAGGACAGTAACCAGTTTTCTGCACAGAATGTCCCACATCCTGCCCAGGGATCCCCGTCTGTCCTGGACAAACCAGGAAGTCTGGTCACTCTCAGGGAAGGGGAAAGGAAGGGGCTTGAGGAGGAGAAGGTTAAATATTAACATCATGGTGGAAAATGGGAGATGGGACTGACCAGAAAGGCAAAGCTTGCTGCTAGGCATCAAAGACTCAAGTGGAACCAGAGACCAAGGGGCAGACTCTCGTACATGGCTGTGTGATGTTCATCTGCAATGCTAAAGAATTTTGAGTTGTCTCTCTAGGGCAGAGTGTGTTAGTTCAGCCAGAAGTATGTTGGGAGGACCTTTTTGCAGTCCTCGATATGTAGTATCGGGGGGTCTCATTCTGGGGGGCAGAAAAACAGTGAAACTCAGTGGCAAGGTTGCCAGAGAGCATCACCTGTTAGGTGGAAAGTGTTGTTGTCAGTGATGTACCATGTCACTCTTTCTTTCTTTTTACATAATTGACGAATGGCGGAGTGACAACATTCCACAATATCTTGAGGCACCTCTGAAAGACAGATAATACGTCATCATCTAAAGCAGTAACTTCTACTGCAGTCATTAAATAGTGTCTTGAGATATGAAGGGAGCTGAAGGTCATCATCCAGCATCAGCCTGTGCTGTTTAGTTGCAGGCTCTGTCCACATGCTCTGTGCAAGGCATGCCATGGGAATATTTTGCCTTTCATGGGCTAAATTATATGCTTTTATACCTGGTAGCTCTTGGACTTGTTGGTTACACAAAGACAAAGGTAAATATATGATTGTCTAGTTGGTAACAGGGCAAATTGGGCAATGAGTTCCAAAAAGCAGAGTCAAGGAAGTGTCTGGGGGAAAGCCTTTTCTTTCTGAACCAAATGAAATGAGATAGCTCCCAAGTAGGTAAAGAGGTGCTTTCTCTAATTTTTGCTCTATAATTAGAGCAAACCACTGCCTCTAAACTTACAGGAGGGGACAGAAACAAGGTGCAAGGGGAACTCAGATGACATGGGTTTGGTGAAAATCTGAAACTCAGCTTGGTTTGGGGAAGCCACTCAAATTTCATCTGAAGTTTGATGCAGCTTGGATCAAAACCTCCCCTTCGGGGGCGCCTGGGTGGCTCAGTGGGTTAAGCCGCTGCCTTCGGCTCAGGTCATGATCTCCGGGTCCTGGGATCAAGTCCTGCATCGGACTCTCTGCTCAGCAGTGTGGCAACCCGTTGCCGCCATTACAAGATGGCGCCGGAGAGCCTCGTAAACAAGTGGTTGGACGCGTGGCCTTAAGCTTATTCTGCCCAGCAACAAGGCTGACCTACCATAGTGAGCCACGTACCCCAGAATGAGACACGCCCCAGCTAGCCTGTATATATGTGCAGCCCTGGCTCTACCCAGGCGCTTCCTGCTTCCATCACCCTACAAACCTCAACCAAGTGCACTTCAATAAAGCGTGATAGAGAAGAATCCTGTGTCGGTGGTCTTCCTTCCTCGCGGGCGAGCGTTGGCGGGCCACAGCTGGTGCCGAAACCCGGGATAGTTCGGCGGACACCGCGGGGAGCCTAGAAAGGATTCAGAACTCTACATGCGAAGTGGTCGGCGCCGGACCGCTCGGATCCGGTGTGGGTGCCATCACGACTGACGCGAAAGTTGGATGAAAGAACTGATGACAACACCAAAGAAGCAGACATGGACTCCAACCCTGGAGATGCTGATAGTGCTGATGATCTGCCTGACCAGAGTTGAGGGAGCTACCTTTTGGGCCGTTTCAAGAACATGGCCCATCCCCATGCCAGTCACAAACGTGACAAAAACATTACCCCATCTGTATGTTCCAGAATGTGTTTTTGATTTACCCTGTAAACAAATCAATAATAAGGTACAGCGTTATAACGCTACAAATTTCAACCTTCAAGGCACCTTGTGCTTTACCACTCCTGGAGTAGGAGTCATGGGCATGCTAATGTTTGCAGGACTACTGGTGGCTTTGTTCTTAATTCTGAGGGTAATGAGGGCTCGCAGAAGAGAGAAGGTGGCCATAGCGCGTGCCTTTGCCGCTATAGAGGCTGGAACATCTCCCCAAGCTTGGCTCAGCATGTTAAATGAAACATAGGTTGTGCTCTTGCACTCGGAGGGCTTTGAGTAGCCCATTGCACCCGAATAGAGACAACCTTGCATTTTCCGCGGGTGGTTTGCACCTAGGAGTGCACAGGGTGAGCCACCCTGAAAGTCATGAGTGTCTGCATACGGGTACCTCCGTTTCTCTCCCGTCCCTAGGCAAAGGAGGACATGTTTACTAGGGGACACTCCTCTGATTTTAGCCATGACTGCAAAATAAAAGAAAAAGGGGGAGATGTGGCAACCCGTTGCCGCCATTACAAGATGGCGCCGGAGAGCCTCGTAAACAAGTGGTTGGACGCGTGGCCTTAAGCTTATTCTGCCCAGCAACAAGGCTGACCTACCATAGTGAGCCACGTACCCCAGAATGAGACACGCCCCAGCTAGCCTGTATATATGTGCAGCCCTGGCTCTACCCAGGCGCTTCCTGCTTCCATCACCCTACAAACCTCAACCAAGTGCACTTCAATAAAGCGTGATAGAGAAGAATCCTGTGTCGGTGGTCTTCCTTCCTCGCGGGCGAGCGTTGGCGGGCCACACAGCAGGGAGCCTGCTTCCTCTTCTCTCTCTCTCTGCCTGCCTCTCTGCCTACTTGTGATCTCTCTCTGTCAAATAAATAAATAAAATCTTAAAAAAAAAAAAACACCAAAAAACCTCCCCTTTGGGCAATGGGGGTGTTATGGGTTGAATTGTGTCTCCCTCCTTCTCCCACATCCATATGTCAAAACCCTTAACTCCTAGTATCTCCGAGCTTGACTGTACTTGGGAAAGAGGCCTTTACTGAGACAATCAAGGTTAAATGAGGCCACAGGGATGGGTCTGAACCCAATATGACTGACATCCTTAAAAGAAGAGGAAATTCGGACACAGAAGAGACATCAGAGAAGAAGGACCGTGTGAAGACCCAAGAACAAGGCAGTCATCTGCAAGCCAAGGAGAGTGGACTCAGAAGAAACCAAATCCACCAATAGCTTGATTTTGGACTTTAAGCCACCAGAACTGTGAGAGAATAAATTTCTGCATCTACTTCTCACCTCTACCCAGGCTGTAGCGTTTTGTTTTGGCAGCTCTAGCAAATGAATACAGAAAGAATTCCTTTAGATCTCTCAACTGTTTGAGAAAGAGTAGACACATCAATTTTTTTTTAAATATAAAAACAAACATAGGAGAGGTCTGCTAAGAAAATCCTGCATTTACTTCCATTTTATTTATTCATCAAATTTATCCAACACTTTTGCTGCGTTTACCGTAGGAAGTAACCTCATCCCTCTTCTCTGCTCTGGGCCGTGTCTCAACTTCATTCGCCTCCTAGTACGTCCGAACCTGCATGAATTCTATTGGAATCATTCTTAAAATACACTACATTTCAAATGACAGTGCTGCCTTTTTTATGAAGTTGGGTTATGAGGTTTGTAGACCGTGTTTTCATTATGTTTAATAGGAAATAGGCCTGCCTCTGAACACAAAGGTTAAGTTAATGGTTTTCCCTCCCTTCATTCCCGTGAAATGTAGGCCAGTTATTCTATCTGGTTAATTCTCCTTAGTATTTAGAGTATCTCAGATTGATTCTGATGTTTGGCACTTTTAATTAAAAATGATTGTCTAAAATTCTCCTAGGCACACGATGTTGACAAGAGACTCTCCCTGGCATCAAGTTGTATGTCTCTGTGAATAACGTGTTGATATCAGATTCTGCCAGAAATGTTGCAGAAGACCAAGAACAGCTCTGGCTTTGTTTTGTGGGTCTATCAGTAACTGTTGACTTAGAATAATCTGCCCTGATTGTCACGTCTGCTTTAGAGACAATGGCAGGTGAGTTACCGAACACTCTAGAAGCAGGGGAAATGTTCATGAAGTGTTTATCTCCCGTGAATTTTCCTGTCATTGCTCTTGGGAATAACACTGGGGATTGGGAGCTGGGAAACTTCAGGAACGAATCCTAGCTCCCTCTCTTACTTATTATGTGACTTTGCAGAAGTCCGTCATGGTAAGCATCCATTTATTCACTCATGAGAGAGGGACGAATGCTAGGTTTCAAGCCTGCTTCGCAGGTGCTTGTGAGCATAAAATTAAATAATGAATGTCCTTGTGGTGCTTTTTAAAACACAAGATACAATAGACTTGAATCTTATTATAACTGCAGTTGCCACTAAATGGTTTCACTTAATGGCCCTTTTAGGTTGCTTTTCCCATTGTAAATGAAGTGGCTCCTGGGCTGCCTCTAGAAGGAAGATCACGGTCAGTGGGAGGATCCCTCCCGTGATGAGGGTTTGTGGCTGGACTCCCAGTTTCACTGTGTTTCAGGGGTGTCTGCTGAAGTTTGATGTCGACTTTTGCTTTCAGTCTTACATTAGGCAGTGATTTTTTTCCTAGGTATTTCCCCAAGATTTAATTTCTGAAAGATGATATAAATGCTACCTCTGGTGGAAATCTTCTAGAACCTAATGTCAAGTTACATGCAGTGTATGGGGATGTGTCATCTCAAAGCGTGGTGAGAAATTCTCCTTCCCCTATGGCTGCCTTTCTGAAAGCTTGTCAGATTCCTAGGGCTTCTGATTCAAGCCACGCTGTAGGACATTTTTTCTGTTTCTACATAATGGGATAATTACTAAAATCAGGATTTAACATAGCTGCTCTACTATTCTCTAATCCACAGTCCATATTCAAATTTCATCAATTGCTATAATGATATCCTTTATGTCATTTTTTCTGACCTAGAATCAGATCCAGGAGCATACATGATGTCTCACTTGTCATCTCTCTTTAGTCTCCTTAAATCTAGAACAAACGGTACCTTGGTCTTTCCTGACCTTTACATTTCTGAAGAGTACAGACCCGTTATCTTGTGGAATGTCCCTTAGTTGAGGTTTGACTGCTGTTTCTTAACCCTTGGCTTCAGGTTGTGTGTTTTTGGTGGGAGCACAGCAGATGGTATGGAGTGCCCTCTGTCCATCAGCCGCCCCCAAAGTCTGCCCCAGCAGTGGTGATGTGAACTTTGCTCCCTTGATCAAGGTGTTGTCTGCCAAGTGGGAGATAGTTGGAAGTTATTATGTAATATCCTGTGCCTTATCAAACCTTTATTCACTGGTTTCACATCCATTGATGATCTTCTAATTCCATCATTTAATACATTAGTTAGCATTCTTTTTTTTTTTTTTTTTTTTAAGAGAGAGAGAACATGCACTTGTTCCTGAATGCTGTGGTGGGGAGGGGCAGGGGGCAGAGAGAAAGGGAGAGGGGGAGAGAGAGAATCTTAAGCAGGCTGGCTCCTCAATCCCACAACCCTGAGATCATGACCTGAGCTGAGATCAAGAGTCTGTGGCTTAATGTAGGTGCCCCCAAAGTATTAGCTGGCATTGTATTCAAATGAAGGGCTTTTTCTTTTTTCTCCTTTATTTATTTATTCCTTTACTTATTTCTATCAATATGGATTTACAGATTCTTATTTAATGGGTTTGCCTTCATTACTGTGTTATGTCTTTTAATGTTCAAATTTCTCAGGTGTGGCCTGTGGGAGCTCCTCCCACTACCTTCTGTGTCTTTCTCAGGTGTCCTAGAGGAGGCTTAACCCAGTGCCTTCCGTGGTGGAATGGACACTGAGCTTGGCGATTCCATTCACTTGCCAAGTGCAGGAACAATAGACTTTCCATCCAAATCCTCCCGGGTTCTAGCATATCCCTGGACAGAGTCTGTGTCCAGGGATGAGGAGAATGGAGGAGACTTAGGTGTGCTCAGTTATAAGAAAACCCTGCTTGAGAGCCTTTCATTTTGGATTCCCCATGGTGGTTTTTCCAGAAATGCTCCCCACTAGAAAGTGAAGCAATGGGTTTCCTAATTTCCGGCCTCTGTCTAAAACAGGTTTCTTGAGCCAGTTAATTGAACATAAATTACAATTGACCTTGGACGGATTAACTTGCATTTTGGGGTCACTTAGCTGTATAGCTGTATGGGTGCTTTTGGACTGCCTGTGCTTTTATATACTTTTCAGCTAAGTTAGAGATGAAAATGTACCACTCAGGGACATTACAGGAATTGTTGACCTTCTCTGGTCAGTTTGAGGTCAAGGAATTAATGTAGAGAATTACCAGAAGATCTATAAATACACATATTTCTTACATGAGAGGTTTCATTAAAAAAATAATGTTCATCTTAACTTAACTATTTCAGGACCATGTATAATATTTGAATGAGAGTCATCCAAAGGAAACTTTAGTTTGGGGCACAATAAAAATAACATTTAAATTAAAATTTAATAACTACAGTGGCAGTATGTTTTCTAAAATTCCATTGCATTTGAACCCTTTTGACATTGAAAATAAATTGGATGATAGAAAAAATAAATTGGATGATACACCCCATATTTAAAAGGAGACTTCTTTATGTCGAAAGTGGAAAACATTGTCTTGAGGTCAATTTAGTGCTGAAAGTAATCATTATAACCTTTGTCCTAAATTTTGCTCTGCCTCTTTGGTGTATCAAGAGGTTGAATTAGAAACTGGAATGCCAGCTTCCTTCTGGTGAATGAGTAGAAAGAGCATGGCCTTCGGAAACACAGACCGGGGACCAAATAGTGTTGCTGTAATTGATTTGTTCTCTCTTTGGCAAGTGCTTTTGTGATTCCCAGCATCGGTTTCCTCCTCTGTATAGAAAGGTTCTTAACTCTAGGCACCTGGGTGGCTCAGTCAGTGAAGTGTCTGTCTTCAGCTCAGGTCATGATCCCAGGGTCGTGGGATCGAGACCTGCATCGGGCTCTCCGCTCAGCGGGGAGTCTGTTTCTCTCTCTCCCTCTGCCTGCTGTTCTGTCTACATGGGCACTCTCTTGCACATGCCCTCTCTCTCTCTAATAAATAAATAAAATCTTAAAAAAAAAAAGAAAGGTTCATAACTTGTAGGATCAGTGGAAGGAGGAAAAGCGATATAAAATTTCAGTATAAAGCCAAGTGCCTGGCTTAGAGGAAGCCCAGGGAGTGTGACTTCTCTTCCCTCTCCTCCTTCCTCCTCACAGCAGAACAATCACCACCATTCATTGTGTACCATGTGCCAAACATTGACCTCAGTGCTCGACATGCACGACTTGTGAGAGAGGAATTATTTCCAATTTTCAGATGAGAAAACTGAATCCTGAAGAAATTAAGGACCTTTGACCAAATGTTGGTGCAGGAGTTTCAGGTTTGATGCTGGAGTTCAAGATCTTTATCATGACGCTCTCCTTCTTCTTGTAACTATGATTCTTAGAGCATACACTTTTCATAAACTAGGAGTCTATATGGTATTATTTAGAGTTGAGAGCCCTAAGTTGTGGTAAGGGAGCATGAAAAACCTGGACTAGAAACAGAAGGTAAGAATGCAGGAGAATAGGTAGGAAAAAGTTGAGACATACTTAGTAGGTGAACCACCACCCTCTGTATCTCTGTGCCATTTGGTTCCTTATTTTGTTCCAAATAGCTTTAAAATATGCATTCTATAGTCCTAATAGCTACTATTTACTGAACATATGTGCTTTGTGTATTTTAATATCATAAGTGACCGTATGAGGCATAACTCTTCCCTCATTTTGGAGGCAAAGAAGCCCAGGACAAAGTGTTAAGGAGTAAGGCAGACTTCCCATTCCAAGCCAGGTCTGTGTGATGTCAAAGCCCCAAGCCCCTGTTGCTCTTCTGTGCTGTTTCCTGTGTGTAGCGCAGAGGCCAACCGACTCTCTGGGTGTCTAGTGCTGCCACACCTCAATTTTCACCCCTGTAATGTCTCCAGCGAGCTGAAACAATTGGCAACAGATGTACAATTTCTTTTATGGTGTGGAAGTTGGTTTGTGCCAGACTCCAGTGAGGTCCAGCCCCTGAGACTTTTAGCACTCTATCCATCGCTACCCGTGTTCCACATTTGGCATTAGGGCTAGCCTTCAACCACAAATCTCATCCCCCTTCTGAGGAAAAAAAAAAAAAAAATGTGTTCTTGGAATAGTCCTCGAAAAGTATTTCACACCCTCGTCATTTAAGCATTCCTGTCGCAGAGGCTGCTTCTTGTCTATTCCGGTGTCTACTTCCCCTCGCCCCCCGCCCCCCCCCCGCCCTGCCAAAGAGAACTTTAGTCGGGTCTCTTTGCACCCAGACTTAGAGATAGTTCCCAGCCTCCTCTGTAGCGAAGTGTGGTCACGTGACGGCGCTCTGGCCAAATTGCAGAAGGGCTCTGTGGGACTCTGGGAAAGCTGCTTAAAGGGAGTTGCCTCTGCTAGGAGGAAGCCCTGTTGTCCTTCTGTTAGTCTGTCCTTGTTAGTGCAGCAACTGAGCCGTAATAACTCAAGGGGTAGCAGCTGTCCTGAACCATGAGTTGACCTTGAGGATGAAAACCGCCTCAAGGGATGGTAGAGCAGAAAGACAGGAGGCTGAGGCCAGCTTGGAGTCACTCTACCAGTCCCTGGCAGCCGACCTTTATTTTTACATGAGAAGGAAATGAACTTCCTCCCATCCTCTCTTGCGTCCTCTCTTCCTTGTTTTCTTCCCCATTTCCTTTCCTCCCCTTCCTCCCTCTTTCCTCTCCTGTCCTGCCTCCTTTCTACTCCTTCCTTTTCCTTTATTTCCCTCCCTGCCTCCCTCCCTTCCACCTTTCTTCCTTTCCTTTCTTTCCTTCTTTGTCACCTCTGTTTTGGGATTTTCTATTATATGCAACAAGGCATTTCTAATTACAGTTTCCAAAAATATGCTTAGATTCCTTTGGGCACATTTTGATGTCCTGGGAAAGGCTGCAAAGCTCTGAGCCGACTGGCTCAGCATTTAGTTGAATGTGCTTACCGTACGGATTATTAAGGTATCGCGGAAATAGGCACAGCGGAATATTTTGGGCCTTTACATACTTTAGTATCTTTTAGAGCTAAAGCACTTTTAGCAGTTAAAACGCATTAACACATATTCACAGTCTCTCCCCACCCTTACTGTTTCATTCGGAGAAAGATGCATTTGGAAGAAATTAGGGTCTTCCTGCTCTAAAGCGGTTCCTATCAAGTTCACCAAAGATTGCACACCTTTCAAGGTCATGCTACAAACAGATTTGGAAGGAGTATGATGTTTTTGTGATGAAAATTATTGCATCGAACAAAACTCCAAATTTACTCCAGGTGGGGCTCCCTCTCCCCATTCTTATTTTAGCATCAGGCACAAAACTGCCTCAAGATAGTCCTGTCCTGCTAATGTACTGAGCTTTGGGCACAAATGGAAGGGGTGTTAGGAAGACATAGTTTTGTACTTAAGAACCAGAGTTGGTAGAAATGTGATTCATGTAAAGACAGCCAAATGTCATGGCCTCCTGGTTACCATATTTATAATTATTTTACCTTAGGAAAAGATATTGGTTTGGGGGAAAATATTTTATGTACTCCTTTGTTGACTGCAAGAGTTTAAATAAATAGACCAAAACCAAAACAAAAACCACTCAATTTCACCCTCAAAGCCTTACAGAGATAAATACAGAGAGAATATTTAGACATCCTGGCAAAAGGAAGTAGAAATTTGAACAATCATCTGAATAAATCACACAAAAATGGGTGAAAATATTAATTCTGTACTTAAGCCTTGTCTGGCCCTATCATCAATTAGATTGAACTGAATTTTCTAGACAAAAGCCGTACAGCTTCCCTTACGTTTGTGAGAACAGGATTTGTACGTACCAAGTAATCACTTTTGGTTATTAGTATTGAAAATACATCCTTTGCATGGCAGTTACTTTAGCTTTGGAGTTAAAATTGTGTTCTCCATGGAGTTAAATGAGGACTGTTAATGGACTCGTAAGATCATGCAATTTCCGTATTTGCCAGGAATTTGAATATGATCTATTCCAATCCATTTCCGCTTGCCCTAGCACCATTTTAAAGATGAGGAAACTGGGGCGCCTGGGTGGCTCAGTGGGTTAAGCCTCTGCCTTCAGCTCAGGTCATGATCCCAGGGTCCTGGGATCGAGCCCTGCATCGGACTCCCTGCTCAGCCGGGAGCCTACTTCTCCCCTCTCTCTCTGCCCGCCTCTCTGCCTACTTGTGATCACTCTTTCTCCATCAAATAAATAAATAAAATCTTAAAAAAAAAATAAAGACGAGGAAACTGAGACACAGAGCTTTTTCAAAGTCTCATAGCTTGCACAAAAATTCCACTATCAAAGGCATCATGGTTCACACTTTTTATGTTTTAAAATGATCTCATGGAGGAAAAGGAGCTTTTGCCCATCAGTTTGAATTTGGTCCTAATTGCATTTGGCGTCATGATTTTCTTTCATAAAATACCCAATAAGAAGATTGTGATAAGAATGTTACAATGTGGGGCGCCTGGGTGGCTCAGAGGGTTAAGGCCTCTGCCTTCGGCTCAGGTCATGATCTCAGGGTCCTGGGATCGAGCCCCGCATCTGGCTCTCTGCTCAGCAGGGAGCCTGCTTCCCTTCCTCTCTCTCTGCCTGCCTCTCTGCCTACTTGTGATCTCTGTCTGTCAAATAAATAAATAAAATCTTTAAAAAAAAAAAAAGAATGTTACAATGTTACAAATACAATATTACAATGTAATAAGAATGTTACAATAAGAAGATTGTAACATCACAACCTTCCAAGAATGAGTTCGCTTAACCTTGTTGAAAGTTACTGATAATCCTATACCCACAAGAGACATGGGCTAAGTGAAAGACTTACGCTGTTTTAAGCGAGAGCACACTATGCCTTGTAGGAAAACAGAAATAGCAAACTGCATATTGATTCCAAAGCAAATCAAGTTAAGTATCTTCTATGGACATCTAGTCAGATAATAAAACTCAGGAAAATAATGTATGCTCTTCTTTATTTTCCACAGAACTAGGGAATCTCCTTTCAACTTCACAAGCAGTATGGAAATCAGGTTTCTGAAGTAACCATTACAGCATGTTTTCATGAGTGTTTATTAAGAAGCCCCAAACCTTTGTTAGTAATAAATCGGGTGACATATCTATAGGTTTAAATCTTTTATTGGGTACTGATTAACTTAACTGCTCTGCCTGACAAACCTTCATAATAAATAAGCCGACCAGCGAGCACTTCGCAATCAAACCAACTTTGTTTAAAGGACTATCACTAAAACATGATTTACGTGGTAATGAATTTTGCAATCAGCATGTGGTGGTGTACAAGTTTCAACATGAATCTAAAATGTAGAAATCCAAAGACACTGAAGTTATTAAAAATCACACCACAATACAACTACTTTTAATTAAAAAGAAATATATCACATTCATATTTAGCAGCGGCCTTGTGGCATATGAGAAGGATAACTCTAGGGCTACTTTTTAAACACATCCTCCCAAAACATGGCTATGCTTGCTTTGAAGGTTAACGATTCCTTTTTAAGATCAAGCTACTTGTCATAATCAAATCAAGAAAAAAATCAAAATAAACTATTTTACATATGCGTGTAAACCATGTAAACAGACAAGAAGATTGATGATGGTATGTCAGTAAGAAAAGTTAATTGTAGATTTTTTTTTTTTTTCCATTTGACCAAATTCTTCTTAGACGGCCTATATAAATCACCGGCTTCTCTGTCTGTTTCAAATAATTAAGTTGTTGACAGTGAAATTGTAACACAAAAGTAGGTTTGGTATAAAAAATGATTCCCAGATCTTTTTCTAGAAAACTTAAAAAACAAATCTTGAAGAACTTAAGTTTTAAACATCTGTCTGGACAGATGTCAAAATGCAGAGTGTTACACCATGATGCTGTGTAAGGAAGTATCTGTTATTATTACTCTTCAGTTAAATATTCACAGTGAGATTTTATGATCTTTTCAAAAGAAAACTTGCACAAGAGAACAACCTCATCTTGTAAACCATAATAAGCACTTCAAATGAAGGAATTCCAGAGCAAACAATGAAAAATAACTTACTGTGCTCATTTTTAAATCTTATTTCAGTCACCTGGGATTTTTATATCAAGATTTTACAGATCATTCAATAACACGTAATGGTTGTGATTCTATTAAAAATTATATTATTAATTTTGAATATTTGCCTAGCAAGAGAATTTTAGTGGAAGTCTTACATATAAATAGTGAAGAGAATTACATCTGGAAAAAATTATGGCACTGCTGAATCCTACTTGTTGTGGAGTACATCTTATACAGCACAATAAACCATATTTTTCCAGAAATGAAAGTGAAAACTATCATTATAGCATGAAGACAACAGAAATTTAGTTAAGTGGGGCTTCGCAGGAAGGAATATTTCGACCCAGGCACTGAGACGTTGAGATGGTACTTTATTCTGTGTTCTCCTCTGTCTCGAATCCTCTAGATTAGATACAATTACTTTACTCGATGAATATTTTCTCATTAGGATCATAATTGCCTGGAAAAAGTTTTTAATGGTTTTAAAGGGATTAAGAAAGCAACACCCCTCTTTTCTCCCCAGAGTTTACTAGCTCCCTTTGCACAAATACATCACACAAACAACCATTTCCTCGTATTGCTGGGAAGAATTCCTCAACCAAACAGTAAATTCTGTGTCAAAGAGACTAACCATGGCACGAACATCTCGCTGTTTACTTAATGAGAAGTGCATGGAAGTGTGAAGGTGCAAAGACAGGTTCTGGGTTAGAGGATGGTGAGAGGAGACGGCTTCTTTAGCACAAGGAAAAAAAATCTCTGGAAACGTCACGTCACATCTGAAATAGAGTATTTTCCTGCACTACTTTCCTTCCGTTCCTTCCTTCCCTCCCCTTCCTTTTCCTTTCCTTGGGGACTCCTCCCTATTTGCCATAAAAATTCTGAGATGTATTCATTTGTTCTTGAAACTGTCAGATTTAATGTTGATGAATCTTAAGTGGTTTAGCTTTGGAAAACATCAGCTTATGTTTTAATTTCCTTCGTAGCAAATGCCTAGTGATACCTTGGTCTTCAGGTCATGCTGCGCAGTCTAGCTCGTGCCGATGTCCCTGGTGTTGTTTTCATCATTAAATGAAACTGAATGAAGTTGGTGATGAGTTGTCAAGAAATCTCGGGGACGACGACATGTCAGTGCCCCATGTCTCCTAACTCCTTTGTGCCTCTTCATAAAGATCAAATGAGATTATGTCTATGAACCGGCAGTAAACTGTAAAGCGCAAACGGAAGCAGATGATGCCAATGGTGATTATGATGCTGTCCGACAATGTTACTCATTTCTCGACTAGAAATTTGGTCACAGCCTTATGTTTTCTGATTATTTTCTGGTCTCCAGTACTTAATTTGGACTGGTATGGACCAGATTTAGCCATTCACTGGGATTGGAAAGCATTATCTTATGTGATTCCTCTCTCACTATATCAAGAATGAGTTAACACCCCTCCCCCCAAAAGATTTTTTTTAATGTTCTGAGTTTTCCAACCCACACTTCCCAGATTAATTAGGAAATTGTCCCCAGTATCTCTTCTCTCTTTTCTAGTATTAGCCTTTGCAGAAAGAAAATGCTAATTTGATGCAGAAAGCTGCTTAAAATTAGTCAAAATAAACCCTTGTTCCAGGCTTGTGTGCACTAAATAATTCCCCCGGATCACAATGGGAGTGTGTCTGGGAGGAGGACAGAGAGGAAGTTTGCAGATGGACTTTCTCCCCCGTCTCATTTCCAACCAGGTAAAATGAAGTTCGAAAGGCCCAAATTCTCAGCAGATCTGCGCAGCACAGTAATAGCCTTTATGCTTGGAAATTTATGGGCCATGGACAGTTTATAAGAAACGATGTAGTTCATCAGAGAGCCAGACTGATGGAGCACATGGGAGCATTCTGCACAGGAAGTTGGGTTTTGGAATAATACTTACTTTGATAGAGTTGTTTTGTTAGCTAAGTAAAACAGTAGGGAAGCCAATGGCCACTTAGGCTTCAAACATAAATATATATTTATAAGTCACCCAGCTGCCTAATTGAGAGCTGTTGTGTTTCCACTAAGTATGTCTTCACCAGAAAGCAGTAACAACAACAGTATTATCAGCCCAGCCCCGTCTAGGCGTAGATTCTTTTAATCAGTTTCTGATAGTTTGGAGTAATTAAATGCAGTCTAAATGCTTCTGTCTTTGAGTCAGAGGGTGAGAAGATGGTTAGAAAGATGCTTTTGTATGGAAGGTGCAAAGGTAGACGTTACAGCCTTATGTTACACTCTGGGTAGTGGAGGGCGATTATCCGAGATTTGAAATTGTGGTTCTGTGGACTCCTGATGGGGAGAGATGGAGGGTTCGGAGGAGCAAGGGTTGGGCATACAATTGTCTGATGCTTTCAGGTTTCACAGAAGAAGGTTAAGCAGGAGGTGGCTTGTTAAATTTGAGCAGAGAACTGGAAAATAAGATTTCACACTCCTGAGATGGGGAAAGCTGGGGAGTTTGGAGTTTGTCTGGGAGATTTGAAAAAGGTCGGATGTGCTATAGTGTTTCTCAAATTGTATTTCAGTGCCTATGAGCGGAAAAAAAGAGTAGGTGTTATGAAAAAAAGTGAAAGGTCCTTATATACATGCGCTCAAGTCAAGCGTCCTAGGTAAATGGGCATTTTAAAACTCAAATAATTATTTGGCATGTGGAAATAAAATGTGCAGCCTCTTCTGCTTGGCTGGACCTCCTCGAATTCTGGCCACACTAATGACATTTTGCTACCGTGTCTTCTACTCATGTCCCCCCTTTCTGTCCCCAAACTCCTTTCTCCCCTTTATGGCCAAGAGTTTAATGATTTCTCTCTTTTGCTTTGAGACCTTGAACTAGAGTTGGATTGAAAGTGGCAGCATGGGAGCCCAAGACTTAGGTTCCAGTGTGAGGTCTGTTTCTCTGTGTGATCTTAAGGCAGAGCAGTTTTCTTTCTTCCTGGAGGGAGCTGTAGGTCAGACCCCGAGGTCTCCCCTAGTTCAGACATTATGTTATCTCAGATGAGTTCTTCTTCTTTCAATTCTCCCCTCCTCTTCTGGGCCAGGTGCCGCCCTCCTTAGCAATCGCTTTTTATAAAAATGATTCATTTCTGCATTATGACTGGTTCTTTATATCTAATTCTCTTTTTCAATGGCTTCTCTATTTTATACTTGTAGTTTTACTTGTATCCTCTTTGCCTTTTGGTTCCCTCTTTTTGAGACCAGTTTTATCTTTATGTAGCAAGAACGTTCTTCCTCTTCAAGCATTTATTTCCCCCTTATCCTCAGTGTTTGATCTTTTCTTGTGTAACATAACACTAAACACATTCAGGCACTTTATAAGTATTTCTTGACTGATTGGTTTAATATGATTCCCCATGTTTCAGACCTCCTACCTCTCTCTTTTGACTTTGGACTCTGGGTCATCTCCTGTGTTTTTGGAATTGGAGTATCAGTCATTCTTCACCTATTCTAACATGAGTACTGGGTCAAGCAAGTGGCACCTGTGCAATTGCTAGTCTTAGATCCTCTGTTCTTAAGGGGGCGACTTAAGGGATGACTCAGTGTCATTTCCCCTGTCCCCATCCAAAATGAACAGGAAACATAAAGGACATTCAAGATATTGGATAACAGTCAAACTTCTAATAGTTCGGTTGTGCTAGGAGAATTAAAACTTTCAGTGTCAGAAACTCTCAAACACTTCCTTTGGGTTCCAGCTTGCAGGAATATAAAATGAGAGGTTTCTCTACTAAGAGTTACAAATGTTCTATAATTACTCACTGGAGAGCTCAAGATAAGAATGCTTAAAAGTATAACTTCACATTAGATCCAAGTTTTCTTGTACCATAGAACACTAAAAGAATTTAATAGCTTGAAGAAAATGTTACTCATTGCCTATTATCTTCCTACTAATGTATGTATTTCTGTGAAGAAATGATAAATTTTGCACTATGTTAAACACATTTTCCCATATACTTAAATGGACTATTTTTTAAACCCAGGAAGGCAAATAATTGGTCTTTGTTAATTAACTTTTCTAAGAAAATGGAACTCACAATAGAGTAAAACAGAAAGCAATTGTTTTTCCCTAACTAGTATTATGGAATTTATTCGAAGATTCTCTAAGAAGCTTCGTGTCTTACAGTCTTACAGTCTTACAGTCCACCATACTTTGGTTCTCAATTCTTCCATTTTCAATTTCCCTCAAAGGGTTGGTTGTTACTAGAGGCTAATGCCCTTGCCTTATGAGACCTCAAAAAACAGGAGTCAGAACTCTCTGATAAATTAGGGATTTGTAATTTATTAATAAAAGTTCATTATGACATTTCCATACCGAATAATTTTCTCCAACATTAGCAATAAGATTTATTTGACTTGCATAAAACTTCAGGAACATTTATGCTTGTTGAAAATGCCATGGGTAAATTATGACATCAGCAATATTTAAATAGTTTTTTGTTATTTATTCAATACTCCTGATACTAGGTTAAATCCTCCTCAAAATAAATAGAATAGTATAATCCAAAAGGTAGAGATATTCTAAAATTTGTGAATGGTGAAGAGTGATGAATGGAATTGCTTAAAAAACCCAACCATGGAGCATTACTTGTTTAGAGATATAGGCTTGAAGAAAAGGAACTGATTGAATTTTCCTTCAAGTTGGCTAATGTAGATGTCGATGTTTTAAAGTGCAAAACAAAATATTCCCCCCACCCCAAATCAGAAAACTGTTGCCCAGTTTTGATGCCTATGCACTATGCATTCGTTCGCGAGAAGCTGCTACTTACAACAGTGAACCTCAAGTGGCATGAAATACCTTTTAGAGACAGGAGGCAGAATGATGGTTACTTTTGCTCCAGGTAAAAGGAGATTATATTGTTCTTCAACCATTTTGTGATGAAGGTCTACATTGTGGCTCTTTCCCTTCTATTCAAGTTTGAAAGTACAATAACATTATAAGGCTTAATCATAAATAAATGCATTGCTTTAATGTAGTGCCCTGTTTAGCCTTGATATCTACAAACATTCCTTATGTTGCAGTGTTTTAAAGATACCTTAACAGCTTTTGTTAATATGTGTCCCAAAAAAAGCAATATATTTTTTAAAGATCTTATTCATTTATTTGAGAGAGAGAGAGAGAGAGCGTGCGTGCACAAGCAGAGGGAGGGGCAGAGGGAGAATCAGGCTCCCCCTGAGTGAGGAGCCTGAGATGGGACCCGAGATGGGACTCGATCCCAGGGCCCTGAGATCACAACCTGAGCCAAAGTCAGATGCTTGACCAACTGAACAACCCAGATACCTACTCCCTATCCCAAAGCAGTTATTAATGGTAATCTTGGATAAAGCTAGAAATCTTTTTTTTTTTTAAAGATTTTATTTATTTATTTGACAGAGAGAAATCACAAGTAGGCAGAGAGGCAGGCAGAGAGAGAGGAGGAAGCAGGCTCCCTGCTGAGCAGAGAGCCCAATGCGGGGCTCGATCCCAGGACCCTGAGATCATGACCTGAGCCGAAGGCAGCGGCTTAACCACTGAGCCACCCAGGCGCCCCTAAAGCTAGAAATCTTAAAAGGTGCCCTATCCATCAAAAGGGGAGTAGAAATGGTCCACCAGTCCAGGAAAGTGAATACGATCTTCTCATATGCTGGGGCTCCGTGTGAAAAAATATGGAAGAGTCATCTGATGGAAATCAAAACACCATGACCAGGTAAGAGGGTCTGAAAGTTTCCTGTTCACATGGTTTGGGGACTTGAAGTCAATAAATTTTCCTAAATTGAGTCACAAAATAGGCAATACTCTTAGGATCTTAGCAGGAGCAAATGAAAATTGCTCTGTTAATATACTTCCTTCCTGCCAGACCCCTCAGTAAAGGAACTCCTATAATGGATGACTTCACAAATGAAGATAGGAATCTCCCTGGGGAAGAATCAACAGCTATAACAAATAGGAGATCAGCAGCCTTGAAATTGGAAATTATAGAATAATCTAAATGAGTCCGTATATTCAAAATGTTAATTGACTATAGATAAAAGAAGAAATTGAAATCACAAAGAAACATGTAAAAATCATGGAAGAAAAAGAGTCATATTTGTAAAAAAGCTGAATAGAAGTTGTAGAAGTAAAATATTGAAATTTAGAAACATCCAATGACTTATTGGAAAGCATATTAATTTAAATGTTCAATAAATAAGACAGTAGGACAGAGTAGGGAACCCTGAAACATACCTGAGCATGGATGGAAACTTGCCAATTGGCAGAGGAAGCATTACAGATGAGGTGGAAAGGACAGAGTACTTAGCAAATGCCACTGTGTCAAATGATAACCATATAGAAGAAAAAAAGTTTGGATCGCTGCTTTATACTAACCACAGAATCAAATTTATCTGGATTAAGGACCTAAAAGTATAAATAAAAGATTCAAACTTTCAGGGAAATTTTTAGATAAATATTTTGTCAGGGTCTAGAAAAATTTCTTTTTTTTTTTTTTTTTTTAAGATTTTATTTATTTATTTGACAGAGAGAAATCACAAGTAGACGGAGAGGCAGGTAGAGAGAGAGGAAGGGAAGCAGGCTCCCCGCTGAGCAGAGAGCCCGATGCGGGACTCGATCCCAGGACCCTGAGATCATGACCTGAGCCGAAGGCAGCGGCTTAACCCACTGAGCCACCCAGGCGCCCTAGAAAAATTTCTTAGTCACAAAATAAAACCTTTAAGGATAGGGTAGCTAAATACCCGTACGCAAAAGAATGAAGATGGACCTCTACCTCACCCCACGCACAAAAACTAACTAAGAAATGAATCTTGGGTCTAAATAGAAGAGCTAAGACTATAAACTCTTAGAAGAAAAAACTAAGTACAAATTTTATTTTAAACTTGGGAGTTTAACGTTGGAGTTGGCAATGATTTCTTAGATATGACATCAAAAGCACAAGTAACAAAAGAAACAGATAAATTGGACTTTATCAAAATGAAAAACATCTGTGCCTTTATCAAAGGGTACTCTCAAGAAGGCAAAAAGAAAATTTACAGAATAGGAGAGAATATTTGCAAACATGTATCTAATAAAGTGCTAGTATCCAGGATATTTAATGAATTCTTGAAACTGAATAACAAGACAAATAACCTAATTTTTAAAATGGGCAAAGGATTTGGATAGATGTTTACCCAAAAAAGATACACAAGTGGCCAATAAGTACATGAAAAGATGCTCAACATTATTGGCCATCAGTGAAATGCAAATCAGAGCAACAATAAAATATTATGCCATTTCACACCCACTGACATGGCTACAATAAAAAAGATGACATTTGGAGTGTTGAGGAGTATGAAGAAAAATTGGAACCCTCATACCTGGCTGGTGAGAATACAAAATGGAACAGACACTTTGGAAAGCACTCTGGCAGCTCCTGAAAACAGACTTTCCAGAAGATTCAATAATTCCATACCTATGCACATGCCCAAGATAACTGAAAACATATGTGCACTGCAAACTTTTACTTGAACGTTCCGAGTTGCATTATTCATAAATGAAAACAAACTGAATTTCCATCAGTTGATGAATGGAAAAACAAAATGTGGTATATCTATGTAATTGAATATTATTCAGCCATAAAAATAAATGAAGGACTGATACATGCTACAACATGCATGAACCTTGAAACCAATAATCTCAGGAAAGGCAGCCCACTCACAAAAGGGCACATGTTGTATGGTTCCACTTATACAGGAAACATCCAGCATAGGTAAATCCAAAGAGACAGGAATAGATTAGTGGTTGCTGAGGGCTGGAGGGTGGGCTAGTGGGGAGTGATTGCTGATGGGTATGGGATTTCTTTTGAGGTGATGAAAATGTTCTGGAATTAAATAGTGATGTTGGTTGCATAACTTTGAATATACTAAAAACCATGGAATTCAGTGCTTTTAAAGGATGAATTTTATGTTATGTGAAATGTTTCTCGATTAATAAAGAAGAAAAACTCAGGAAAAGATGGATTAATTTTATGTTAAAATTCAAAGTAATGCCATGTAAAAGCATAGATAACTACCTAAGAAACAAAATGTCCACCAGTTAATATGCATAAGTAAAAACCAAGAAATTCACAGAAGAGGAAAACCAAGTAACCAATAAACATATACTGATCAATGATATACAAATTAAAACAATAATGAGGAACTTTCCCATGTGTATTCAAGCATGTGTTAATGGCAAAAGTTAGAAAATATGTGGGGCGCCTGGGTGGCTCAGTGAGTTAAAGGCTCTGCCTTCGGCTCAAGTCATGATCTCAGGGTCCTGGGATGGAGCCCCACATCGGGCTCTCTGCTCAGTGGGGAGCCTGTTTCCCCCTCTCTCTCTGCCTGCTTCTCTGCCTACTTGTGATCTCTCTCTGTCAAATAAACAAATAAAATCTTAAAAAAAGAGAAAAATATGTATGTTTAACAAAGAAAGAATTGGTAAATAAATTGTAGTATAATTGTGCAATGGAAGACAGTAGAATTATTAAAGTAAGTAAACTAGACATATGTATACATCTAGGTAAACCTCAAAATTATACCACTGAGTTAAAGACGCTATTTGTAAAAAGATATGGATGGAATTATAATATATGAATTTAAAAAATACATTAATGAGTAACTGGTTATACAGTGTATTTTTTTGCATGTACATATTTCTGTACTAAAAGTGTACAAATCTAGGTAAGGAGAATACAAGCATCATCAGGATATTGGCTAAATGTGGGGAGGAAGGGAAGTGAATGGATTCGGAAGAAGGAAAAGGAAGCTTCCAGTTTATCTGTTGTATTTTATTTCTCTCAAAGACAGAAAAATACATAGCATAATAAAAATAATTGTTACGTTTTGTTGTTAAACACGGTGTTTTAGATATTATTCTCTGTACTTTATTGTCAACATGACAGTTAAACACGGTGTCGTGCTTTTATTTATATAATAATGATGATGTAATAAGTTTTGTCACAGACTTACATAACATTTGCTTTTGTTTGTTTGTTAAATTGCCAGTTTGCATCCTTTGCCTGTATTTCTATTGGCGTGGGCCTAGAATTGGTTGAAAATTCTGTTTGGCTGAGAATAATAGAAACTTGGAAATAGCAACTTAAGCAAATTGGAAGTTTTGTTTTTTCTCATGGAATGAAAGTCCAAGTCAGAAATTCAAGTTGGGTACATGGGCTCCATGATGCCAGGGGAGAGATGGACGCCCTGTATCTTTCCACCAGCTATTCTCAGCACATTCTTGTCACCCTTGGCATCACAGGATAGCCCCTTTGCTTCCCGGTAGGAGGTGGTGTTCCAGGCAGGAAGTCGCGGATTAAGGAAGGACTTCACCCAAAGCCCCCCACCCCTGCAACTCACACCCTCTGCCCCGAACACGTATTTAAAAAAGCCCTCTTGAAAATCTCAATCAGAAATGCCCCTTTTTTTTTTCCTCAGTGACCAAAACTAGGTCAGATGACGACCTCCACTGAGGAACTCAGCAGTGTTTGCCTAACCCTTCCCCCAGACTGCGGTTCTCTAGACAGATACTGAGAAGAAGCTGGTAAGCCTTCACAGCTGATAAACAGGAATGTGAATGATGGTGACAATTGTAACAGGTACCATTTATTGAACAAGTGCTATGTGCCAGGTGTGTGAGCTCTGTACGCTTCACCTTGCTTAATCTTCACTGCAATCCTAAGAATTAAGAACCTGATTAATACTCATTTAAAGATGAAGAAATTGAGACTCATGAAGGTGGAGTAACACGTTGAAGGTCATATGGTGATGAAATGGGAACTTGAGTCCAGGTGTCCGATCTCTGGCTTGCCTGGGGCTGCCCCGGTTTTAGCACGGAAAGTCTCACATCCCAGGACCCACATCAGTCCTGGATCAGTGGGGTCACCCGCTGAAGCTCCAGCAGTATTAGGGTAGGAGTTCAATTCAACTTTGTTGAACGGTTAATTGAAAAAATACTGTTTCGTACTGTTTCTCTTTTTTCATAAATGTTAAAGACTTGCAATATATCAAGAATATAGCCTTTTGTATTATATATGTCTTTCTTTTGCCTTGTCGTGTATAGGACTCTTTCTGATTTACGGCATTTTAAAGTTTTATGTGTCTATCTATTTTCCTTTATGGTTTCTTCCTTTGCTTTTCTGTTTAGACAGTCTTCCCCACTCTACCCAGAAGTTGTATTTTCTTCTGGTTCTTTGAGAGTTTACTTTGTAATTCAAAGTAAAATGGGGAGGTCTGGGAACGGGAAAGGGTTTCATACACATGTTCCATTTCCCAGGTTTGGGTGAGTGTTTTAGAACTTTACACTTAAATGTTTGAAACATTCGTCTCAGGAACTGATTTAAAATCCATAACTTAAAGGAATGAAAACCCTTCCCGATGCATTCCCGATGTGCGGTGCACATGTGTCTGATCTGCAGTCGGCAATCGTGTCAAAATGTGTCAGCTCATTTCATATTCTTTTTAACTAGCCTTTGATTAAGGGAGCGCTGTATCAACTTATGTAAGCCTGCAGTCAAATATACCTTCAAATTATTAGCACCTGGTGAGAAATGTCCTTCCCATTCTAAATACCAGTTCATCATGTCTTATTTGTAATTCACTTGATGATTTTGATATATCATTATAAATACTACATGTGACTAAGTCTTTATACTGAAGCTTTGTTCTTGTAAAAATGGCAGAAAAGGGGAATTGCATACTGTGTCCCTGATCCAGATGTGTGGATCTAGACCAAACAGGTGTGGTGCTAGGCTGAGATGATAAATCACCGGCCACACAAGTCTTTATGTTGGGCAACATGAGGTCATTAGTGTTTATCTTGCGCTGTTGGCTCTAACTTAGTGTTCTGGCCAACGGACTGGGAAAGTATTTGTGAAGTCACTCTTATTGACAAATAATTATTAGAAGTTACTTTATTATAAAACAAAGTTAATGCCCTAGTCCAGACAATAGCAAACTTTTTGTAAAGAGGCAGACGGTAAATGTTTTAGGTTTTGTTGGTCGTAGGTCTCTCGTGCAACTGTTCACTCTGCCTTTGCGTGGCCATAGACAGTGCATAAACAAGTGGGCGTGGCTGTGTTTCAATCAGTTATTTACAAAGGCAGCTGGTTTGCGTGGTTTGGCTGGTGGGCTATAGTTTTCCAGCTGCTGGATGGTCAACGAATTCATTTCTTCACAGCTGAGTTTTACCTGAAAGGTGGCAATCGGTTGCTGTTCTGAAAAATACCAAACAAGTGTTCCTATCACTGGTATTTGAAGACTTTGGCTTCAGTGTCTTCAGATAAAATTGGAAAACCCTTTGAACATTTTCTGAAGAGAAGAATCATGATGTAAATAAGAAATTGTTCTTTAGGATCGGTTATATCAATCTCGAGCAAAAAGGTAGTGTCTCAAAGTTTCTTTGCTTTAAGTGGCCTATAATGTTCTTCTTCAACATAATATTCTTCTGTTACATCTATCTTCTGCCAGAAAGCCGGACATAACTTTTAATTCCAGTGGGGTCTGGGCTGAGAGGCAGGAAAGCATGTGGGTACCATACATTTGTTTGAGTCTGTCTCTGTGTAATCACAAAAATCGAATACTCCGCAACTCTGTATTACAAATGTGGATGGTCTACTTTCATGCACAGTTTCTCTATCATACAGGCAGCAAAGGCAAGATTTTTCCCAAGTATCATTACTTCCTGCTTTACTAAATCAGGATGACTGACAAGAACTTGCTTCTGTTTTTATGGATTCTCTTCTAGTACAGACTGTATTCTGTGCATCAGTCTCTGATTGGATATAATCACATTTCAAAGCTAAATATAATTATATAAGTATACATATAGCTATATACCTATATACAACCCTCTCTTCTCTCTATATATATACTTAAATATATATATATTTGAATATGTATATGCATATATATTCAAATCAGTCTCTTATGGACTCCCAAATATCTGTGAATATTTATTCCTGCAAAATTATAATGTTATCAGTGTTTAAAGGAAGTTTCATTCTTTGAAAAACTTCCCAGTCTGTGATAGGGCTTTTGTGGTGGTGGTTCTTGTATTTTGTTTGTTTTTATTCTTTCAGCAAGTTGTTATTCTTTGGTGTTTGGCTTATTTTTGGAGGTACTCCCAAAGCAGCTGGAGATGATATCTATAAAATAAATAAGGTAGATGTTCAAGCTGGGGATAGTATTTTTGTTCAAAATTATGGTGTAATATTAAAGAAATGGGACCGATTTTTTATTCTGTCTTAAAGGATTTTCAAATGTCTGGTGTGGCGGAAGCATCACTGGAATATGCTTTACCTCCTGACCTAAAGTTTTGAAGGACAATTTTCCTTTGGTCATGGAAGCCAAGATGTGTTCTAGAAGTCTCATTACTCTGTATTCATACCTTATCAAAATAGCCCTCTTAACTCTCCCCTGGAAAGAGAATTCAGACAAATGGAAGAACCGGTCAGCACATTTGTAATTTGTATCTCCTTCAAGAAATCTAGTTAGCATTAGTAGCGTGCTTTGCTACTAATTCCCCTCAGCTGCCTGACATGATGAACTTTCATCACGGGAGTTTTCCTCTTGAGTAACTGAAACCTATGTTGTCCTTTATGGGTGGTATTCTGGGGGTAACCAGTGAGGGGGCAGGAAAAATAGTTCTTTATTTTTCTTATAATGGAGTCAAGTGTTGTAGGAGAGCAGGATGGGGCCCATGGTGGGGGCAGGGTGGTGGGGAGAGAGGCGTAGTCAGGAAAGAGGGGACGTGTTCAAAGGGACAATACATGGAATTATTTTTATTTCAAATACATTTAACTTGAGAGGATAAAGCCTTGGAAATAGAAGCAACAACAAATATGTTTGGACTGAGACTATGGAACAAGTCTTCCTTTCCTGTTTCTCTTTCTCTCTGTTAAAATCCGTATGTGCCACCTTTATCCCACATAAATACAAAAAATTATTTTTAATTTTCTAATTGCAGAATACATGCATTCTTAATGAAGAACACTTTTAAAACAGACACAAGCAATAAAAACTACCCATCATTGGCCAAGAGACACATACAAAGATGTTCAACATCACTCATCATCAGGGAAATGCGAATCAAAGCCACAATGAGAGGGCACCTCACACCTGTCAGAATGGCTAGTGTTAAAAATACAAGAAACAGGGGCGCCTGGGTGGCTCAGTGGTTTGGGCTGCTGCCTTCGGCTCGGGTCATGATCTCAGGGTCCTGGGATCGAGCCCCGCATCAGGCTCTCTGCTCCGCAGGAAGCCTGCTTCCCTCTCTCTCTCTCTGCCTGCCTCTCTGCCTACTTGTGATCTCTGTCTGTCAAATAAATGAATAAAATCTTAAAAAAAAATACAAGAAACAACAAGGGTCAGTGAGGACGTGGAGAAAAGGGAACCCTCACGTGCTGTTGGTAGGAATGTAAATTGGTGCAACATGGGAAACAGTATAGTGTTTCCAAAGAAGATGAAAACACTAATTCAACAAGATAGATGCACCCCTATGTTTATTGCAGCAGTATTTGCAATAGACATGAAAGCAACCCAAGGGTCCATCAATTGGTGAGTGGATACTCAAGAAGACTGGTGTGTGTGTGTATAATATATATTGGAATATTACTCAGCCATGAAAAGAATGGAATGTGGCCATTTGTGACAACATGGATGGCTCTAGAGTGTATTATGCTAAGTGAAATAGGTCAGACGGAGAAAGATAAATACTGTATGATTTCACTTATATGTACAATCTAAAAAACAAAACATATGAACAGACAACACCCCCCCCCCAAAAAAAACCACAGACTCTTAAATACAGAGAACAATCTGGTGGTTCCCAGAGGAGAGGTGGGGTGTGTGAAATAGGTTAAGGGGATTAAGAGGTACAAACTACCAGATTTAGAAAAGTAAGTCACAGGGGCACCTGGGTGGCTCAGTGGGTTAAAACCTCTGCCATCAGCTCAGGTCATGATCCCAGGGTCCTGGGATTGAGTCCCACATCGGGCTCTCTGCTCGGCGGGGAGCTTGCTTCCCCGCCTCTCTCTGCCTACTTGTGACTTCTGTCAAATAAACAAATTAAAAAATCTTAAAAAAATAAAAAAAAAATAGAAAAGTGAGTCACAGAGAGGAATAGTACAGTGTAAGGAATATAGTCAGTATATTATAATAATATTATATAGTGACAGCTGGTGACTACTCATTTTGGTGAGCACGGAGTAATATATACAATGGTAAGATCAATGTTGTGCACCTGAAACTGATATAACATGGTGTATCGATTATATTCCAATAATAGTTTTTTAAAAACCACAATGAGATGTCACCTCACATCAGTCAGAATGACTAGTATCGAAAAGACAAGAAATAACAAGTACTGGCAAAACAGTGGTTAAGAGTAAATGAAACGTTCAAGCATGTTGGTGGGAATGTTAATTGGTGTAAACACTACACAAAAAATTGCCTATCATTGATCACACAGAAATATTCACAGTAAAACTTGAGTGTTTGTGTCCTCCCAATTACATCCTTCCCTCCTTCCTTCCTCCCCTTCTCTTTTTTCCCTTCTTTTTATTTATTTCTATTAATTTCTTGTGTTTATAAAAAGGAGGACCTGTCAATTAAATACGATGTTTCATAAAATGCCATGTTATATAGCAGTGTATCTTTTACTGTATCTCTGTCATTTTCCCCAACATAATTAAAAAATAATTTTAAATAGCTCTATTTTTTAATTATAAAATGATACATATTTGTTGCAAAATAATTTAGGAAATATACAAACATGCATACACACACACTTTATAGTTTAATTGACTTATATGTTGTCTTGTAAACATTAAATTCCTTTAAACCTAGAGATCTTAAAAAAAAAAGCAACTAATGATCAACTGTTACCTATTATGCTTAATTGGACAACCATGATAAAAAGAAATACTGCTTATTTCTTTCCTGCAAAAAAACCCCAAAAAACAAAAAAACAAAAAAAACAACAAAGGTAAAAATCATCTTCAATACTACTGCCTAAGGTTGATGACATTTGTTCTGAAGGGCGTTTAAAGGAACGTATTTAGGGGCGCCTGGGTGGCTCAGTCTGTTAAGCATCTGCCTTTAGCTCAGATCATGATCCCGGGGTCCTGGGATGGAGTCCCCCTTTTGGGCTTTCGGCTGGGGGTGGGAGGTAGGGTGGTGGAGGAGGGGGTCTACTGCTCTCTCCTTCTGCCCCTCCCCCCTACTTGTGTTCTCACTCACTCTGCTCTCTCTCTCTCAAATAAATAAAGGGAAAAAAGAGATCTTTATGCCAAATGAAGCTCGGAAAATTTTGGATTAAATGCATTTAAACAGGGTTTCTTTGCTGCGGGACTCTTCAAAGCTTTTTTTTTTTTTTTTTTTTTAAATTTTTTCAATTTATTTATTTTCAGAAAAACAGTATTCATTATTTTTTCACCACACCCAGTGCTCCATGCAATCCGTGCCCTCCACAATACCCACCACCTGGTACCCCAACCTCCCACCCCTCCGCCACTTCAACAGCTGAAGGGTGTTATGGTCCTCACAAAAAGATGAAGTGTAGAATTTCTCAAACTTATTTGACCCAAGAATGCTTTATTCCAAAAGTTTTTTTTTCTTTGAAATATACTTTTATCAATGATATTCTTTACACATGCACACTCACATAGAGACACACACACATACAGAGGCATACTCAAAAATCCTCATTTACTGATTTCTAGGTGATTGTTTTAACAATTAGATAATGAGCTAAATTCTAGGTCGTTATTTTAATAATTAGACAATGAACTAAATATATCATGGGAATCTATTTACACCAATAAATGGGGACCCACATCATTGTTTTTGGTGCTATGAAGTATTCCACTGCTTTTATCGTAATGTTTTTATTTTTTATTTTTTAGTTTTTTAAAGGTTTCATTTATTTATTGGAGAGAGAGAGAGAGGGAGAGAGCGAGCACATTCAATCAGGATCTGGGCTGAAGGCAGACGCTTAACCAACTGAGCCACCCAGGTGCCCCTACCCTAATGTTTTTAAACAGCTCTTTATTGGTGGGTATTTAGTTGTTTTTTATCTTTTTTTTTGCATTTGTAAGTGATGTGGAAATTAACATCCTTGTACATTTCTTTCTGTAGGTTTGCCCAATTATTTCCTTAGGACAAACTCTCAAAAAGAGTTAGCACAAGCCTTTTAATTAATCTATATTCCAAGATTAGTTTCTTTGCTCAGAAATGTAAGATTTTCATTAAAAAATAGTTAGGCTGAGGATTTAGTTCAAGTGTGTCTGCTACTAAAGTATGAACTAGTAGCAGCAGAATAGGCTGTCAGAAATATAGTTTGCTGAATACTTGAAATTATTCATAAGATTAATATGCATTTATAAAAGAGTAGTTATCAAGATGTTTTTTCAGTGTGGAAACTGGGGGCTGCCCTGATTAGAAAATAAGGCAAAAAGGCAAATTCAAAATGCACTATTTCCTCGCCCCCCATAGAGAATTAAAAAGCTTAAGGGGAGCAATACCTTCTGGTTTTAAATGAGAAGGAAACACATTCTAAATTCAAGTTAAGATGTAGAAATAGATGCCTATTATTTCTATAAGTGATTTGCCTCTTCTCAGTAAGTAAAGCCTGAAATACTCTATCTAGCGTTTCATTGGAATTATGATTCAATTCTACCAGAGGTCCCATACGATATTTCACTGGACTTTAACATAGGCTGGGATCTCATCCTGCTTAGAATAAAAAGTAAAAAAGCACATCTGTTTGATAAGATTTTCTCCGTCTGAAATCGGAGTCTGCATCGAAACTTTGAACAGTTATACACAGGATGGAGCAAAGGCTATTGTTTGCTTATGTGGTAGATTGAGATCAAGAATGTTAATGTTATCTCCAAGAACGCTTTTTAATTTATATCAAAATTGTATAAACAGGGTCACCAGGGCTAAATGGAATGTCAATGACCTATGAAGATCAGAAAGTAAACAAAAGATCTTAAAATAAGCATGTAACCTGAACACCTCGAGAGTTGTTGTATATTGAAGGGCAATTGTTTACAAAAAGAAAGGGAAAATTACTTAGTGCTAATTCTGTGTGTGACAAGCCCCTTCTTCCTCAGTCCATCAGCAGATTGGTGGTAGGTCAGAGTTCACGCTGCCTGTTTGGAAAGGCTGTGCAGAAAACCAACATGCGCTGTCCTTTAGGATCATGATGGTACTCAGAAGCCTACCCATTTCCTTTATGGGGTTGGCTAGCTTCAGGCTAAGTTCTTTCTTCACAATAGCTGTTGCTGAGGTAGGGGCTAGCCAGGGGATCTGGGTAAGATGAAAGGATTAAAATACGGCTGGCAGGAAGAGATGGGTAGATTCACTAAGGTACACGTTTGAGGATCTCTTTGAAGCCCAAACCTCCATCTTCAAAAGGAATTCCAGCCAGATGGGGAACAAATGGGAGGAGGTTTCTGGGTGGATAACCCACAGGGTTCGGGTTCAAGGGTGGAGGAGTGCTGAGTCCGGAAGAATCTCGTGAGAAAAAGACAGTGAATTAAGAAAAAGAAAGCAAATTTTTCATCATAGCTTAATAGACACGTATAATTCTGGGCCTAAAACTGAGGCAAATTAAAAACTCACCAGAGTAAATAGTTTTTCCTTAAGGAACAAAAGATATTTCAGCCCTCCAAGCTGGCCAGGCCGTGATTCAAGGGGCAGTAAGTATAGTCTAGTGATTATGTATATAACTCTGAGGTCACACCGTCTAGAATTGGAGCCAGACTCCTTGTTACACTGTGTGATCCAAGGGAAGTAATTTGATCTCTCTGTGCCTGAAAATGGGAGTAATAATTGTATCTACCTGCTAGGTTACTTGTGAAGATTAAATAAGTTACACACGCAAAGTGTTCAGAACAGTGCTTGATATGGAGTAAGCACTCAATAAATGTTAACCATTAATTTCAATATTTAAAGGTGCACCAAGGTGGGTAAAACATAATTATTTCATGGCCTGTCATTTCACCTGATAGCTTAATTTATTTGGTTTTTAATGACTTTTTGAACATTTTTTTAAAAGGGGGGTAAGGGATAGAAGAAGAGGTAG
The DNA here is from genome assembly GCF_964662115.1 of Mustela nivalis. Taxonomy (NCBI): domain Eukaryota; kingdom Metazoa; phylum Chordata; class Mammalia; order Carnivora; family Mustelidae; genus Mustela; species Mustela nivalis. The sequence goes on along the minus strand of NC_139027.1, from coordinate 55,518,944 downwards.
AGAAGGAGAGGGAGAGAGAGAATCTTAAGCAGGTTCTATGCCCAGTGTGGAGCCCGATGTGGGGCTTGATGTGGGGCTCCATCTCATGACCCTGAGATCCTGTCCTGAGCCAAAATGAAGATTCAGATGCTCAACTGTCAGAGCCACCCAGATAACTGAGTCACCTTTCTAGGTGTAAATCATCCATGGAGTCCTGTCCAAAGCTGTTATCCCTTAATAATGGATAAAGATGTGGCATGTATATATATATATATATATATATATATATATATATACATTACTCACCCATAAAAAATGAGATCTTGCTATTTGCAATGACATGGTTGGAGCTGGAGGTATAACGCCAAGCAAAATAAGTCAGTCAGAAAAGAACAAATGTCCTATGATTTCACTCAAATGTGGATTTAAAAAACAAAACAAACAAGCAAAGGGGGAAAGAGAGAGGGGGGGGGGGCAAACCGAAAAACAGACTCTTAACTACAGAGAACAAAAAGATGGTTACTAGAGGGGAGGTGGGCAGGGAGGGGGGATTGGAGAAAGGGATAGTGGGGATTAAGAGGGCACTTGTGATGAGTACCAGGTAACGTTTGGAGGTTTGAATCACCATATTGTACACCTGAAACTAATATAACACTGTATGCTAATTGGAATTTAAATAAAAACTTAAAAAAAATACTACAGTAAGGGTTAATAGACCTCAATATTGCCTGGATAGGATAACACTTCAGGAAGAGGAAGAAGGCTGGGGCGGTGGGTAGCTCCTAGGACAAACGAAACCTACCCGTACTTTATACCAAACTCAATTACAATTTTGCTAATTGAAGTGGAATTCCTAAGCTTATAGAGCTTTGGTGGAAAGTACCAGGAAAATAATGTGCCCATATCATTCTGGGAGACCAAACGGATGGCTGTGATAGCTTCCCTGGTTCCTTGCCTGAACCTGGTTCCTTCCCTGGTTCCTTGCCTTAGGAAAAGAAAGCATCCCATTCGAAGGAAGTCATGAAAGAGGAGGGATTCATGAGAGAGTTGTGCAGGTTGCTTGTGAAAAAGACCACGTGGAGGAGTTCGGGAACCTTTGCTTTGGATGTAGGCTGTGGAAAGACAAGTCGGCACATGGCCGAAGCTGCAGGCTGGCCAAGCACATGCTTTAGGCATCAAAAGACAGGAGAGACAGGAAGGGAAGGAGACACAGACAGAAACACTCACACACAATCAAAGGAGATGCTATTTGATAAACGCATCTTATTGAAATATCAAATTATATCTTATTATTTAGTATTTTTGCTTTTGAATTATATAGGACAGAGTAGGACATTATAATCTTCTCTTTGATCTGCTCTTACAGTGCGGGTCTAATCCCAACTGTGAGATTTGTTCAGTGGACGAAGATGTGTGTCTTTAAAATCAAAGGCAGTTTTGAAGCATTGTTTTTCCAGAACAGTGGTTTTCAAACTTTTTTTTTTTTTTTTAAAGATTTTATTTATTTATTTGTCAGGCATAGAGGGAGAGCGAGCGAGTGAGCACAGGCAGACAGAGAGGCAGGCAGAGGCAGAGGGAGAAGCAGGCTCCCTGCCGAGCAAGGAGCCCGATGCGGGACTCGATCCCAGGACGCCGGGATCATGACCTGAGCCGAAGGCAGCCGCTCAACCAACTGAGCCACCCAGGCGTCCCGGTTTTCAAACTTTTTATCTCAGTGTTGCTATACACGCTTAGAAGTGTGGACTTTCATTTTGTCATTACGTCCATCCATATTTACTATAGTGGAAAATAAAGCTGAGAAAAAATTAACTATTAACTATTAATTTATCTAAATAATAATAATAAATCCATTTCATATTTCCATAAATAATATTTCTTTTTTAAAATAAAAATACACTTCCAAAACAAAAAATATTAGTACAAAGAGTGGCAAGGTGTTCAGCTTAAAGACCGCAGTTCCTCATATCTGGTTTTGTGTTGAGTTTGTTGTGGTATTTCATGACATGTAGCCTCTGGAAAACTCCATTGTACTCTAAGGACCGAAGAAAAACCAGGCAAAATACATTTTAGTATTATTGTGAAAATAGGTTTGAATTCACAGACTTCCTGAAAAGATCTCTCAGGTCTCCAGACCACACTGACAAAATATTCTAGAACAATGTTGTGGGCCTGGTCAGGACTGCTTGACCTGATTGTATTGTTGTTTCATTACTATAGTTTATGGATTCTGTGAGGCCCATTTCTTCACACTCTGAATTTGGGATATGTCTTACATCGATAGTGTCTTACAATAGCTGTTGTGACATAGCTGTCATTGCCTGTGCAGGCATGAACTTGGGCATGGTTATTCATGTTGTCACCATTTTTTTTGAATTATGTGCATTGTTGCTATTATGTGTTGAGTTTAATTGCTGTTTAAAATTTTTCTTTTCAGAACCTACGGTGTTATTTGGTGTTGAAATAAGGAGTTACTGTAGAAAGTTACTGTAGAAAGGCAAAGATACAGAACAGTGGGGCATAAATTTGATATTAGGGAAGCAATTTTGGAAGGATGAATGGAATCAAGTATTATCTTGCACAAGACTGGGAGTGTTTTATGGTACACAGTCAGGGAATAAAACCACAAGTAGCTATGGCCGTATTGTATGTTGTTACTGAGAAATGTGCAAAGTGATTACCTATCACGTGCTAAGCAATGCTCTTGAAGACACAAGACATTGCCAAATCTCTTGGTACAGAGGGAAGATGTATCACATTGAGACGATGGTGTGGACAATTTATGCATCATGCAGGTTATCATTAAGGAGAAGGGGTCATAGTTTAACTAGCAGTATTTTTTCTTTCTCAGACATCCATGCAATAACTCCTGTCTTACTGATGATGTAATCTTAGATTCAGCAAAAATTTTGTAACAATGTTTCTTAAAGCTATCGTAATAAAGTTACACACATTAGGTGGCTTAAGATCAGGGAATTGTTTTCCTTCCTAATTCTGGAGACTAGGAGCCTGAAATCAAAGCCTGGCAGCAAAGGTCATGTGGCCTCTGAGGCTTCGGTAGAACTCCCCCTTGCCTCTTTCTGGTTCCTGGTCGTGGCCATCAATCCTTGGCATTTCTTGGCTTATAGCTAGCTACGTCATTCCAACCTCTGCCCCTGTAATCACAGGGTATTCTATGTGTCTCTTTTCACATGACACCAGTTGTATTGAATTAAGGGCTCCCCCTGCTCCTCCAGTATGCCATCATCTTAACCAATTACATCTACAATGACCCTATTTCTTAATAGAGTCAACATTTTGAGGCATTGGGGGTTAGCCCTATAGCATATCTTTTGTGGGGGTGGGGGAGGGAGGTGGGGGACACACACTTCAACCCATAACAAGGGGGAAAGTATATACAAAGTCTATGGCAGAGAAAATTCTATGTGTTCACAAATTCTGTTTCATATTCTTCCCTCCTGGGTATAATACAATTCGGATTTTCTAGTCCCCCGGTGGCAACACAAGACCACGTGATTAATTGTGGACAATGAAATCTGTGAATGAGAGACATGTGTGACTCGGGCTGAAGCAGAGAGAACGGTGTTACTCACAGTACATGGCTGTCCCTCAGGGAAGCGAGCGTGAGAAAAGTGTGTTGGGACCAGTACAGCCAGGATCTGGGTCACCGCATGGATGGGGAACGCAGTCCGCGATGGAGGCTTGTCCCGCAGACAGCAATCTTCGTGTCAGTGAGAAACAAGCGCGTATGCATTAAACCACTATGATTTTGCAGTCATTTCACGGCAGCGTTATCTAGCCTATCCTGACGATTACAAGAGGACGGAGCAAGAGGTGGGAGATAACGAAACTGAATTTCCAAATCATTTTCTATAAATACCTCCGGTTCTTTCAAAGGATGAAACACTCCTTTCAATATCTAAACATCAATTAATATAACAAACCATATCAGTAGAGGGCAAAAAACTCCACATAATCATGTCAAGACATGCAGAGAAAGTTTTCAAAAAAAAAAAAAAATTTGACACCCTTTTATGATAGAAACACTCAACAGATTAGAAGTGAACTTCTTCAATCTAATTAAGGGCATTTATGAAAAACTCATAATATGATAAAAATATGATTCAACCTGAGGTCCCGAAGGGTGAGGTATTTCTTTCCCTTTTTACTATTTTATCTCTATGGCCCAGAACAGTAACAGGCTCATTCACACTGCTTGTCAGAAGAGCAACATCTCTATTTTAAAGATTCATTTATTTATATTAGAGGGAAAAGGAGAGAAAGAATCTGCGACAGGCTCCCCGCTGAATGTGAAGCCGGATGCAGGGGTCAATCTCATGACCCTGAGATCATAACCTGAGCCCAAATTAAGAGTCAGTGGTTTAAGTGACTGAGCCACCCAGGTGCCCCTCGGCATCTCTATTTTAAAGATAAAATTAGAAATGCTTACTTGTCCTGGTCAGGTTAAACTAGGTCATTCTTCATGAGCAGTTCCCAAATCTTTGAGGTTTATAAATAACAAAGTTTTATGGTTTTTTTTTTTTTAAGATTTTATTTATTTATTTGACAGGGAGAGAGAAATCATGAGTAGGCAGAGAGACAGACAGAGGTGGGGGTGGGTGGGAAGCGGGCTCCCTGCTAAGCAGAGAGCCCGATGCGGGACTTGATCCCAGGACCTTGGGATCATGACCTGAGCTGAAGGCAGAGGCTTAACCCACTGAGCCACCCAGGTGCCCCCAAAGTTTTATGTTTTGCTCTCATGTCATGCCCTGTGGGTTCACTGTTGGCTCCACCCACCACTTCTCATTTAGGACCTATGCTGAAGTCACTGTGCCAAATATTGCTGTTTTTTTTTTTTTAATTTTATTTATTTATTTGACAGACAGAGATCAGAAGTAGGAGGAGAGGCAGGCAGAGAGAGAGAGAGAGAGAGGGAAGTAGGCTTCTTGCTGAGCAAAGAGCCTGATGCGGGGTTTTATCCCAGGACCTGAGCCTCGGAGGCAGAGGCTTTAACCCACTGAGCTACCCAGGTGCCCCTTATTGCTGGGTTTTATGACAGAAGAAAAGAGCTCTGGAACAACTGGATGTTCCAGCCTGGAAGGACACATGCCATTTTTGCTTACAATTAATTAGACAGAGCCAATCCTATGGTACTACCCAACTACAAGGAGTCTGTGGGCTCCCAAGACCATGAACTTCAACTATGTGATGAAGGGATTAATGGATTAGCTTATTGTAAAAAAATTCGTATAGTAGAAAAGTGATACCCCATAGATAGCCACTGTTAGCAAGTTAAGTCAATATATACTTTCTAGACCCTTGTAGACATACACATATGTGTCCACACATACTTATAATTTAATTTAAAAGCATACCACTAGAAATTCTATATAATCTGGCTACTCTATAATCTGGTTCCCCCTGTCGTTAACCATACAGCAAGGTCTTACTTCTCCATGTCCAGACTTTAAGTCTACCCCACATCTTTTTTTCTTTTTTTTAAAGATTTTTTTCATTTATTTGACAGAGAGAAAGAGAGAGAGAGAGAGAATAAGTAGAAAGAGTGGCAGGCAGAGGGAGAAGGAGAAGCAGGCTCCCCCAGTATGGGTCTCTTTCCCAGGACCCTGGGATCATGACCTGAGCCAAACGCAGACGCTTAACCAGCTAAGCCACCCAGGCACCCCATCTCACGTCTTTCAACTGATGCATACTATTCCACTATATGGATGGACCATGGTTTGTTTAATTGACTCCCTGTGGGGAACATTAATGTTCTTTTTAGTTTTTAATGTTAGCGAACATTCTGTGATCAATATTAGAGTTTCTTTTGCAGTCAGTATTCTTGAATATACATCTTAGCTAGCAATAAATATTGTGACAACTGAATAAAGAAGACCAAAAAAAAATATTAATCAAACCCTTTCACATAGTTCAGCCTATTTCAGAATGGCAAAAAGGCATAGGAATTCCTATAACTATGTTAAAGTTGCAGGTTATTCACATTAGCATTCCTTGAGTTCCCTTAAACTCCTGGATTCCTGTTCAAGTAAAACAATTCCTTGGTTATGAGTGTAACATCCCCTTTCTGAGTCTGTGGAAATTAGGGATTTGGCAGTGCTCTTGCCCTATGTGAGAAGTCTCTGGAGAAATGACCCTGAGGGTACTGTGTCTTCTCAGTTGTTTTTTGTCTTCCGATCCAATTCTTTAACCATGTATAGAGAATGACTAGTGATTTAAGTAAGAAATCTGAGTCTGAGGATAGTCAGGGTTTTAGCAGTTTAAACCAATCAAGAGGATGCTAGCTCGCAAGTCTTTCTGATTATGGAGGTGTTTACGATCCCAGGAGGAGAGTGGCTTTGGTCGGCTCTCAGTTTTGATGGGTTAAGTAGTTTGTAGTTGGTTGAGGGGGTGTGTGGGGGAGGGTCCCGCGGAAGATAAATGAGCTCCTCCATGTTTGAACTTACTCCCCAGGCTACTCAACTGGGCTCTGCTCTCCTGGCAGCTGCCTGCTGGGGTCCTCACTGTGAGACACTCAGCACCTCGCTTGGAGCTCTGCAGGAAAAACAAACCACACTGATCCAGCCCAAATAGTGGGGAGGGCTTGAGTAGTTTTAGTACCTTCTGAATCAGGGGAAGAAAGCAGAGGGGGGAGTATTGAAGATAGACTGCTGCCTGATGTTCATCATTATCCACATGAGCTTTATAAGGAATCCTAACAAAAGACGACTGAAAGCAACCAGAAAAAAAAAAAAAAATTATTCATGTGCAGGCCAAACTATTTCCTTTCTAGTTCAAGCTGCATAGGGTATGCACAGTGTATTTAAAAAATCTGTTCTATTTCAGCAATTTTGTTTATGTAGTTATTTTCTTAGTTTCTGTGTGTGTGTGTGTGTGTGTGTGTGTGTGTACAAAGAGAGAAAGGGGGGGGAAGGAAATGTTTTTAAAAAGCATTTATTTATTTATTTTAGAGAAAGAGTGAACATGAGCCAGGGGAAGGACAGAGGGACGGGGGGGAGAGACTACAGCAGACTCCCTGCTGAGCATGGAGCCAGACCCGGGGCTTGATCTCTTGACCCCAAGATCATGACCTGAGCTGAAATCAAGAGTTAGATGCTCAGCTCACTGAGCCATCCAGGCATCCCTGGAGAAAGTTAATAGAATCAGGAATTAGAGCAAAAATTATTATTAAATATTATTTCTCAGAGCTCTAGAGCCTAGGAAGTCCAATATTAAGGTGCGCACCAAGTAGGTTTTCATTCTGAGTCTTCTTCTTTTGGCTGGTGTGAGACTGCCATCTTGTTGTTTGTTCACACGATCTTTTCTTTGTGTGTGCAGATGCAGAGAGAGAGCCAACATCTGGGGCCACTAACCCCATCACGAAGGCCACCCCTTCATGACCTCATCTAATTTAAATTACCTCCCAAAGGTGCCATCTCTACATACCATCACATTGGGGGTTAGGGTGTCAACAGATGAATTTGGGGAGGGACACAAACCTTCAGCCCATTTATAAGGGGTGTTAAATTCTTTGCTTGCTATTTAGTCCCCAGGAAGCTCCTGGAAAATTGAACGAAAAATTTCGATTTGGATATTCTCAAACCTAAACACCTCCATTCTAAAAGTGATGGACATGCATATGTTTCTTCTTTGCCCCTTCATTGAACACTGGGTAGAAGTTCTCTACCGTCAAAGCACCCTCATCCTTCGTATAAAATCCTTGCATCTATTTTTCTAAATGGTGGATTCCAGCAAAGATGAAAGGAAGAAGCAAGGAGAAGCAGTGAAAGACATACTTGTGATGTGGATCCTACGGGCCAGCCACCGGATACCCTCCTGCTTGCCAAGTAGCCTCCTTCCTCTACTATCCAACTCTGTAATTCGACTTCATTTTGTTATCTACCTGAAATCCCGCAATTAAAGGGCCATTTGGGCAAATAAGTATTAGCTTTTACAATGCAAATGTGTGTGTGTGTGTGTGTGTGTGTGTGAGTGTGTGCGTCTGTTTTGGGAGAGAACACCATGTCAACCAACTATTCTTTATTCTGGCAAGAGAGGAATATTGGTCTATCCAAGTCCTTTCCTTCCTGGCAGATGGCCGATGCTAATTCCCACTGAAACTACAGAAGCTGTTTGAAGGGAGACGAGATCTAGTGTGGAGGAGTGGATGTGGGGAGAGATCAGACATGGCACCAAGGTGTTCACCAGAGTTTATCTAGCACCCTGAAAAGGACTTGTCCCATAATGGGCACTCTAACAATTTGTTGGTTGCGTGAAAGGCAGAAAGCCTCTTGAAATACCTTTGTAGAAGATACTAGAAGGGGAGTCTTGAGTCTTTAAAAGGATGCTAACATAGCCTAACAACTTCCTCTCACCTTTGCCACGATAACCGGAGTGTGACGTCATGTTTTTCTTTTCTTTGTCAGTCCTTGCTGGTCTCACTCCTGGAGCTGCTTAATCTGCTGCTATCACTGTAGATAAACCATTTTAAAATCGAACAAGGGGAAACCTCTTGAAGAAAAAGGATGTAATTTCAGGAATATAGGGAGGGCAACCCCTGACTGATGCCTGGAATCTTCCATAGATCTTCATTTCTTAGCTCAATGTTCATCATATCTGGAAATATAGCAAAAGAGCCCTAGATGCTTGAGCTCAAGCATCTACTTCGTCCTAAATTACTGAATAATGTCCTAAAGTACTTTTCGTACCTTGCTTTTCTTTGAATATTCCGTTTGTCCCTTTTGAACCTAGCAACAGTCCTTTGTGTACAAAGCAGCTATTTGGAACCTTGAATTATCTTCATGCAGAAAGGTTTCAAGTGATGTCATTCCAGACTACATTTACTATAAACATTAGTAACAGTGTTATACTGTTTATTTTGGAAGTAAGAGGCAAATATGAGTAGACTGTTTATTTCATATCTTTTTCTTTAAGCTTGGTGATCCATTAAATTGGAATAATTATAAGTGTGCTTGGAGAGGAAGTTAAGAAGACTGAATAATTTTGATCAAACAAAGAGTTACTTATGACTTTGCTCAACAGGCAAGGAGGGGTCCATTCTCACCTCCAATGCTGCCACATTCTGATTTTGTGGTGGGGAAAGCCATTCAGTCTCTCAGGGTTTCAGCGTCTTCATCTATAAAATAACAGGTTTGATCTCTAAAGTCATTTTTTTTTCTTCCTTCTAACTTATTCACTTATTCAAAAAAAAGTTATTGAAGGCACACCATGTGCCATGCATTTTTCTGAGCCCTGGGGATACAGCTGTGAGCAAACCTTCTCGACGGGGAAAGACCCAATAAAAAACGATGAAATACACCTGCATACAGGTGCATTTCAGAGGGTGTATCAACATGAGGATGTGCAGGTTTGTCCATGATGCTTTGTGTGTTTTGTACTTTGTTCCTTTTCATTTTTTATTAGCATTCCAGGTAGAAGTTTACCTGGTTTTTAAATAGGGGCCTTGCAGAAACGAGAGCCCTTAAAAAAAATGTGGATCAGAATCTTGCTACTGAAAGGAGTGTGTAGAACGAATGGATTGGATGACCAGCACTTTTTGTCCGTGTCAGTGGGTTTCTTCCTTCCTCTGGGTGTCAGCGAGAGACCCCATCCTTGGCAGGGCATTCGCCTTGGCCTCCAGACACTATTAATTCTGGGCTCCTACTCCTCCGAGTCAGACCCACCTACCCTCCCGTCACCCCTGCACAGAAAGCCTCCCTGCCAGCCAGTTCCTTTGTCTGATCTCCTCTGAGCACTGAGGGATGGTCCACATCCTTGGGGCAGGAGTCTGGCACACACATGTCACTGTGTGCACCTAGTTGGGTAGACGATCTCTCCCTGCAGTGGGTGAGGCTCCACTGCTCTTTGCCTCATCCTACCACTTGCTCGTTTGAATGTTGAGAATGGCAGGGCTGGGTATCTGTGGCTGGGGCGCCAGGGAAGCTACTCGTGTCGGGGCTTGTCTTTGAGAAGCCACTGGTCTTGCTTTCAGTCAGTTACTGGAGGAAGCCTGGATCACCCAAGGAAGTGATTAGGGTAGACAAGGAGCAAACCTTCCACGTGTTTCGGAAAGACAAACCTCCAAGTACCCAGTTTTAATGAGGTAACCATGTACATGATTTTCCTAGAGAAGCAGAAGCTGATCTGGCATGGGATGTCCAGTCAGTTACTGGTATTACTTCGCATCGCTGGGGCCATCACACGAGGGAGAGGCATGGGGTTTGTCAGCGGTACTTCCTGTCACTTCCCGTCTTACACCCTGTGCATTCGTTTCCTGAACACTTCTGCCTTAGCCCCTTCCTCAGGCAGCATACCTGAGCCGTGAGGAGAGAAGACTCACAGCTAAGCCCTGGTTTGGAGCATGGTGTATACAACTGAAGTGTTAGTTTTACCTGATTGTTCTTTTCTTCCACGTGGTACAAAAGTTTCTTCTCCTCTTTTGAAAATCGGGCTTTCCATGGTTGGCTAGACTGTGGAATATTTATATGGCAGAATAATATGTGACAATGAAAAAAATAAGTGAATTAACATGTTATCAGTGCAGATAGATTTTTAAAAGTCTGGATTAAATGCAAAGTTTAAAAATATGCAAAATTCTTCCATTTGTTGGCTAGAGGCATTCACTTATATATGAAGGTATAAAAATATGCTTAGGACAACAACCACATCCACACTTCTAATACTTAACTTTTTTAACCTGTATGGCAGTTCCGAAGGCATTCTATATCGTTACTTATCTTCATCTCTACTTTCAAAAACACTTTACAATAAGTGAATTAAAATTATTATAATGCGATTATTACTGGTTTTTTATTCCCTGACTTGTTAGACTTCTAAAAGTTTAATATGCGTTCTTTGTCACCAGCTGCCAAATTTTATAATTTGGCAAAGAAATGAAGTTTAGGAGGAGTGTTCTTCGATTTCAAAACTTCTAAATGTCAATGAATTTTTCTTAGAAGCCAGTTTTACCCTCCAAAGCAAACACATGGTATTCTACCAATCCAATTAATGATGCGGAACACAGGATTTTAAGTAAATGTTGTAACCCCTTTTTGCAAAGAACTCTGTCGTTCATGTATTCACTGATGAAGTCTGTTCCCTAGGCTGCAATGTCTATCATGCCAGACTAGGTATTAGGGGGTTTGGGAGTGGAAGAAATTTCAGTTTATAAAATGGGGAATACAAAATGAAAACCACCACAGTGAGTGAGTTCCAGCTGGTGTCCAAAGAGGAAATGCAGCAAAGCACTGTGGACATAAACCCATCTGGACCAGAACGGGTGAGTGGGGTCTGCTGAGTCCCTTCAGCCTTATATGCATCTGTAATGGGGTGGCAGGGGCTGGATTTGGGTCAGGGGCTGAGGCCGAATCTCTTAAACTCTGTCCAGGACCACCGGCATTCTTGTTGCCTAGATTCCCCAGGTCCTGTAGCTGACATCCCGTGAGAGGAGCCCTTGGTCCCATGAAAATCTGTAAAAGCCACTCAGGGCAGGGGTCCCGCCGGCCCTCGCTGTGGGCAACGCCGGTCCCGAGCACGCTGGAGGATGCACGTGGAGATGTAAAGGCAGAGAAAGAGAAATGATGCAATTTCTTCCCCAGCTGGGGAGAAGGATAGCAGAAATGAACGAGGTCTGTGAGGAAATTTATATTAGGGGGTAAACAAATGAGTTTTGTGCCCGCCTCTTTAAGTCTCTTCAATGCCATGTTCATTTCTCTTTTTTGATTACCAGGTAGTGCTGTCCTCAGTCTCTGGGGGCATACTTCTTTCCCGATCTGGCACAAACTACCCCTCAGGGCTTAAAGACAAGCAGATGACAGATGATCCAGCCATGCCTCTCTTCATCAGGCTGCCGTATTCGCCCATCTAAAGAGCTGTTTAAAAAACACATCCAGCGGATCTCAGCCTCCAATGCTCACATCTTATTTAGCCCAACTTTCACTTTTGAAAAATCGAAGGAAATTCTCATGCACTGTGTGACCAAAGGAGAGGGCGAGATAAAAATTTCCCATGCAAGGGAAGGACATTTCTTTATTGTGAATTCTGTTGCTGCGGTTTTATTCGCTGCTGTCTTGACCTTCCGGCCAACTTAAAAGATCGCTTAGGTTAACACTGAAAATGTAATCTCGCATGGTCGCAGTGCTTTCCTAGAGGATGCTCTTTGGAGAGCTCTACTTTTGTTGGATGATAAAGCCTATTGTCTCCTTTGACCTTAAGTGGAAGGAAGACCCTATGGCACGTTTTCATTCTCTGTGTACTTACGCAACACCTACTGCGTGTCTGGCCCTCAGCTGGGTCCTTACTACCCAACCCCCACCCCACTTCCCAGAGAGCAAAGATCACATTCAAAAATGTTCTTTCCACGTATCTACAGAGAGAAGAGTCATTGGGGACTACAAAACAAACAGCTTTGCTCTGGGAAAACAAAACAACTTTGGTCTTGACGATTTGGAAGATTCAACTTGTTTTTACTTTTGCCGATGTTTTCCTTTGGAGGAAGTAATTTTACGGTGAAATGCTACAGATACAGGATGGGACTCTGTAAGAAGAGATCAGGCCCACAGATTAAAAAGAACGAAAAGTTTTACCTAGTAAATTTCTAAGTAAGGACCTCTAGAAGCCTTCTGGGTGGGGACGGCTGTGCTCCGTGGGACATCTCCCTCACACATCCCCCTGTCAGATGGATCCCCACCATGGAAGCCACTGTGGGGTCCCTTCCCCACGCTGCACTCCTGGGAAATGCAAAGTACTGTTCCTCTTGCACCCGAGGTTGGGAGATCTCACTTAGAAATAAGGTCATGGAACAAAATAAAGTAGGTGTTTCGCCATTACCTACCCTTCTTTTCTTTTATTATTAATTTTTACATTTGAGTGTAGTTGACACACAATGTCACATTCGTTTCAAGAGGACAACATAGTGATCAGACAAGTTTAAACACTGTGCTGTGCTCACCCCAAGTGCAGCTTCCATCTAACTGGGAGCCTGTCGCTTCCTCTCCCCGCTCACCCATTTTGCTTGTCTCACTACCCTTGGCCCCTCTGGCAACCATCAGTGTGTTCTCCCTGTGTACAGGTCTGAGTCTGCTTTTTGTTCATTTGTTTATTTGTTTGTTTTTTAGATTCTGCATATGAATGAAATCATAGAGTTTTTTTTTTCTCTCTCCTGACATTCTTCCCAGTTGGAAAATTCCAATCTTCCTTGCGTAGTGATGAGACACCAGAGTATTAAGGCAGATGTCTAGCTTACTTGGTGTTGTGTATAATGTGCCTTACTGAGTATCGCAGAATCACTAATATATGCACAGAACTCTCCATCCAAAGCCCACTAATTATCTACTGAGACCAAGACCGAGTGATCTGCTCCATCAGAAACCATTCATATCTTTTGAAAAATAAAATTTACTACTTTAAACATTTAATAAGAATTCCCCCCTTTTGAGGAGCTGATACATGCCAGGCCCTTACAAGTGTTTTTCATATGTTATTGCTAACTATTCCAACAATCTGGAGAGGTGGGCATTATCATACCCATTTCATGGATGAAGAAACCGAGGAGGCAATACCTTAACAGAGCTGCTCAGACTTACGTGCACAGACAGCAGCAGTGCTGGGGAGGCACATCCCTTTCTTCTCTGATGCCGGAGTCAGCTGTCTGTCCACTTTACAAGCTTCTCCCGTGTTCAAAACCATCAGCATGGTCAGTGAGTGTCTGGTAAGCTAGACGTGGTGGCTGAATCTGCTTGTCTCCTTTGGAAGAACCAGAGAACAGAGATGCATTCCGTTGTCTAGGTCAAGGATGAGTACATTAGGACAGATGCCTTTTATGTAGACTGGGTCTTATCTTTGGAGAGCATCCTTTCAAGGAAATTACCTTTTCTATAAAGCTTATAATGAGAGGGATTCTGCCGTAATAATATGCTTTCTAGTATTTATCCTTGGCAGGGAGTTTTGTTTGTTTCTCTTATCATTGCGTGGGATATCAACCTGGAGTATTTGCTCTTGTTGCTAACGAACCCTTGGACACAGTGAAGGTTTATTTTTCAATCTCCCCAGAGATGGAGTGGCGATAAGACACATAAATGTTACATCTAACCCTGGTAGACCTTTCCGTGGTACAAGAGACTTCTATCTGCCACTTGGAAAACTTGTATAAAAGGAGCCCTGATTTGGAGTTGTTTTTGGAGGGCAAAGGGTGATGCTGCCTATCTGATTGCTCTTAGTGATACATTTTAATCTATGATTTATGCAACCCGACATTGACATTCATTTAGCTCAGATTACAAGCAAAGTAATTCACTCCTTAATGAAGTGTACCCTGCATGACATATTGACCATGTGAGCTGACAATCATTGCTTTAAAACAGACCTAGGTTACATTTTCTTTTGCACTGAAAGTAGGTTGTCAGTTAATAAACTTAAAACAAGGCCTGCTGACCCGCTATTCTTCCAGAAGAATTTGATTGGAGCATCAGAGAAGACATATTAAAATCAACTCTTGTAATGTAAAGAAAGAGAGAAAAATGCATGTATTCAATGTCATTCAGATGAAGAATTTCCTCATGCATTGAAACTAGGTTTCGACTTTTTTATCTTGAAAACATTTCAAACCTATAGCAAAGTAGAAAACATAATATCATGAACACCTTTCATGATATTTTCACCTGGATTCACCAATTGTTTATCTTTCACCTGGATTCACCAATTGTTAACCTTTTGTCACAAATTTGTGTGTTCTTTCTCTTTTTCATGGGTGTGCGTGAGTGTGTCTGTGCCATTTTAAATAAATTACAGGCATCATGACACTTTACTCCTAAACCTTTAGCATGTGTCCTCTAAGAATTAGGACATTTTCCAATATGGCTGAAACGCCATAAACACACCAAAGAAAATTAACAATTCACTAATATAATCTAATATATAGTGCAGAGTCCAGTTTCCCAAAATGCATTTTAGAGTTACCTTTTCAAATCCAGATTTCAGGGGTGCCTGTGTGGCTCAGTGGGTTGGGCGTCTCTTTTCTGCTCATGTCATGGTCCCAGGGTCCTGGGATTGAGCCCATGTTGGGATCCGTGCTCAGTGGGGATAAGTTGGGAGTCTGCCTCTGCCTCCCTCTTCCCTGCTCATGCTCTCTCTCTCTCATATAAATAAATAAAATCTTTAAAAAAAATCCAGAATTTAATCAAAATTTGCATCTTGCATATGATGGTTAGGCATTTATATAGAATTCTATGAGTAAATATGAAAGCACAGGAGTATTGATTCAAAATCCTCAGGAAGGGCTAGTGATAAAGTGCTCGTAATGTTTCGTACCGAAGTATTTCTAACTGATCCCACTGGTAAAGTGTATTGTCCATGTTAGTGGTCATCTTTTCCTAAAGTATTTCTTTTTTTTTTTTTTAAAGATTTTATTTATTCACCTGACAGAGATCACAAGTAGGCAGAGAGGCAGACAGAGAGAAGGGGAAGCAGGCTCCCTGCTGAGCAGAGAGCCCCATGTGGGCCTTGATCCCAGGACCCTGGGATCATGACCTGAGCCGAAGGCAGAGGCTTTAACCCACTGAGCCACCCAGGCGTCCCTTCCTAAAGTATTTCATTCTTTTTCCCGTTTCACTATATTTAAATTGGTAGGGGTGTGGAAATATTATTCCCTACTTATAAGTTTGAAAAATTTCAATCTCATAAAACTGAGTTTTATTTTGAGATTTCAAAATAGTTGGAGGATTCAAGCCCCAAATCTAGAGGATTCATGCCAGCTCCAGTCAAAAAGAAAAAAGAGCCATGAACTTTCCTGCCTTAAGCACCGTGTTTAGAATGAATTGTAAGTTTCAGATAATTGAGTTTTCTTCTAATTTAGACTTCTACTTATTCTCTTGAAAGCCAAATGTGTTATAATTAAAAATGGAAAGAAAAATTAATCTCCAAGCACATTCACTGGGGCAAATGATAGTTTATTACAGCCACGGACATTCAGAGATCAAGTTTAAAAGAATGTGGTTGCATTCAGTGCTGCAAATGCACTTCTCTTCTGTAATTATACGTGTCTAAGGTCTTGTAAAGTGGCTGTGTAACTGCTT
The DNA here is from genome assembly GCF_964662115.1 of Mustela nivalis. Taxonomy (NCBI): domain Eukaryota; kingdom Metazoa; phylum Chordata; class Mammalia; order Carnivora; family Mustelidae; genus Mustela; species Mustela nivalis. The sequence continues at coordinate 55,502,901 of NC_139027.1, read as the reverse complement.
AGAGTTGTGTTTAAAGGAAATATTGAGAAGCTGCATTTTGTGAATTACAGTTTGTGTGGCTCTTAGTACTCCATTGGATATCATATTTTCATTAGCAGAACAAAAACTATTGCAGAAAATTCTGCAGAGGGGAACTGTGACCTTTTATGTTCACTTTGTAGAAGACAAAAAAAAATCTTTTTTTAAAAGATTTTATTTATTTGACAGAAAGAGAGAGCTTGCAAGAGAGCACAAGTGGGGGGGCTTGGCAGGCAGAGCGGGCAGAGGGAGAAGCAGGCTCTCCACTGAACAGAGAGTCTGAGGTGGGCCTCCATCCCAGGACCCGGGGATCATGACCTGAGCTGAAAGCAGATGCTTAGCCGACTGAGCCACCCAGGAGCCCCAACAGCAACTTTGCTTTTAAAGAAGCAAAACAAGGGCGCCTGGGTGGCTCAGTGGGTTGAGCCGCTGCCTTCGGCTCGGGTCATGATCTCGGGGTCCTGGGATCGAGTCCCGCATCGGGCTCTCTGCTCGGCAGGGAGCCTGCTTCCATCTCTCTCTCTCTCTCTCTCTGCCTGCCTCTCCATCTACTTGTGATCTCTCTCTGTCAAATGAATAAATAAAATCTTTAAAAAAAAAAAAGAAGCAAAACAATATTTTCCTCTTTCATATTTAATCATAAAAAGGCAATCAATGCAATATATTTAAAAACATCAACCGCCTCCCTCCCCCAAGAAACTTGTCAATTGGGGATTGCTATTGAATTTTAAAATTAGCTGGAAGTTTCTTCCTACATTTTTTTGATATAGGAAAAATGTATATTTCAGCATAATTAAGATACATTTTTCACCTTTTAATATCTGAAATAAGGCTGCTTCTTAAGAGAGATGTCATGAAATTTTGGAAATTAAGAGTTTTTTTCCCCCTTTCTTAGTGATATTACATAGAATCATTGTGCCTCTTTTATGCTAAGCAAAATAAGTCAGATAGAGAAAGGCACTGCGTGAGAACACTTAGATGTGGAATCTAAATAAAGGCAAACCTGTACAAAAACAGGGAGTAAAATGGTGGTTACCAGGGGATGAGGATGGACAAAATTGATGGTGTTTAAATTTAGGTACAATCTTGCGACCAGTAGTAAATAAGCCCTAGATATCTAATGTGCAGTATAATGAAAATAGGTAATAATATTGTAATTATGTAACTATTAATTAATTGTGTAATATAATAAATAGTGCTACAATGTGATTTTATCATACAAAGTATAAATGCATTAAATTAACATGTTATACATTTCAATCATGCACAGCATTACATGTCAAATTTGTTCAATAAATAAAGAAAAAATAGTAATTGTGCTTCTTAGAGTTGATGGTTTCTTAGTTTCGATGACATATAATACTGAACGAGACAATATTATGCAATACTGTGATATACCCACTGACGTGCAATCCTTACAGAAGGGACATGGTTTCTTTATGAGGGTATTAGAACCTATTATTTGTATGATTGAGAAATTAGTATGTGGTCTTAAAGAACTCATATCACAAAGCATGGGATGTCTTTAGATAAATCAATGCATATTAAGCCAGATTTACTAAAAAATATCAGTGACTGATTTATTGAATGCCTTTTTTTGAGAAATATAATTTAATGGTTTTAATCTAGTCTGCTTCTGCCTTTCTATTTCGGGCTTTATTGGATTTATTAGAGAGTTCCAACTTGCCACTGAGTTAGTCAGCCTGTTCTACGACCGGAAATAATGATTTCAGAGTCCAGGTGATGTGGATGTCAGCCTGGTATTTACTCCATATGAGAAGACTATTTCCATAGACACACCATTTGGCTACCGAGAGCAATCTTCACACTGGAAGAAATAATTCACAGATTATTCTGAAGACAGTAAATTTGTCATCATCGCCTTTCTCTGCATTTAAGAATGTTAAGACTAGTTGGATTCTCCATTTGGAAAATATGTGGTAGCCCAGGGAAAGCAACTGTTTCAATATCATGGTTGATTCCGGGAACCCAGGATAACTTAGTGCCGCTACAGACGGCAGACACGTGTTGTCATGAGGGCGCCCCGACTGTTCTGGTCCCGGGGACTTCCAGATACGCACACTTTGGCACCTACGCACACTTTGGTAACTATGCACACTTTTCATGGAGTATACCAAATTCAGAACAATATCTAAATTATAAGCCTAGTGAATTTTCATGAACAGAATGTGTCTCCATAACTAGTATCCAGCTCAAAGCCCAAACCATTTCCAGCACCTGCGCCGCCTCCCTCATGTCCCTTCAATCCAGTCAGTCCCCCAGGAATCTCAGGGCCTCACCGACGTTAATCTCCATGAATGGGCTTGCTTTACGTTTTGCCGAGTTCTATGAGTTAAATGCCGCACACTCTTCCTTTTCAGTCATGTCCTCAATATGGAAGGCACCTTCTCCTAGCGTGCCAGCCTTTCTGAAGGCTGCCTTCAGGGAGCTGGTAGATATAATGAGAAGGTGGTGCTCCGGTTTTTGCACCGAAAAGTCTGGTGCTCTGGTTTTTGCACCGAAAAGTCTGACATCTGGGGTGGCTCAGTGGGTTAAAGCCTCTGCCTTTGGCTCAGGTCATGATCTCAAGGTCCTGGGATTGAGCCCTGCATGGGGCTCTCTGCTCAGTGGGGAGCCTGCTTCCTCTCTCTCTCTCTCTCTCTCTTTCTGCCTGCTTCTCTGCCTACTTGTGATCTCTGTTTGTCAAATAAATAAATAAATAAACAAATCTTAAAAAAAAAAAAGTCTGAGAGGATGTTAGTGTGGTTTTTCACCTTTGTGTTTGCAGGGGAACTGCTACGCCATACTCTAGGTTCAGAAAGGAAGGAACCACTGAGAAAAAAAGGAAATAGGATGTTGGGGGGCATCGCCCAAAAGAATTTTAACAGAGGCAAAAGGAACAGTCCTGGGGCAAACACACTGTTGTAGCGATAGGAGTATCTTAGTGATGACAGAGGGAAAGCTAGGGTTTTCTGAGTTGAACAAATAGAGTATTTATATGCATAACATGTGGGGGAAATCCATAGTCAGGGGGAGATCTTGGAGAATTAACTCTTTAAATGTGCAAAGGTAATGGGGACCCTTTTCTGATCCACAAGCTTATTCTCTAGATGAGCTCCCCAAAATGATCAGTGCAAGGATCAGAAGAATTGCTCTGTGGAATAGTTGGGGTTCTGTTTTCTGCCATTAAAGGGACAGCAAGACGGGTGGGGAGGCGGAGGGAATGGAGAGGTCAGTTAGTTTCAACTCCACATGCCGCAGGGGTGGTGTGGAGGGAAATGGACTGGAACCATCAACTCCTTTCCATGGGGTTGTCAATACAAACTTTAGAAAAATAATTCTAGGGACGTTAATATTTGACTCGGGGGCTTTTGATTGTATACGGTCTGGGAATGGGGGTGGGTTGGGCATGTCACTGAAATTTGGTGTGGGTGCCTGTCCACCGTTCTGAGAACTGTATCCCTGGCCTGTATGATTTAGCATGACAACCAGATTACATTTATACAATTAATTAATGTTTGCTTGACCACTTTTATCCAATTTCTTTCCATAGCACATAAAAGAGAACCTGACATAAATTTCTCTTTCAAAACAATTGACTTAGCAACTGCTGACCTTCTGTTCTGTCATTCTAAGGATTGATTGGATATTGTTGAATTGTTTCATTCTACAGTAATTAAACATAAAATTAATTATGCTAGTAACCCATTATTTCTCTGAACCAAGGACTAAGTCATTTGTTTTCGCTTGGTTACTCTGAGAATCTGCCATCAGATGAACAGGGAAAAAAAATCATACTGTTGCAAACAGAAACTAAATATTTTAAGGCACATTTTAATGGCTAAAATATAATCTGGAAGCTTCTAATTTCCATATGCACAGCATATTGAATTTGTTTAATGTAATTTAGGCCATAAATCTTTTACCTTATGATATGCTCATTTAAATATTTTCTCAGGTGGCTAATCATTTAGAAAACATGTCACGGAGGAATATATGTTAAGAAAGAGAGACGGATGGATAAAATCATCAGCGTCAGTAAAGTCATCATGAATATACAATCCCCGATTTGGTTTGCTGCTCAACCGAAGGGAGATTTAGTTCACAAGTCATTTTCTTTGTTAGTTTTGTATAGAAAATGCTTAAAATTACCCTGATATTATAACCATTGAATCTGGTACTGAGAGGCACACAAGTCTGACAGGACTAAATTATCAAAATGTATGTGCTGATAGAAACCAAAATAGGTTTCTGCGGTTTTCATTAGTGCAAGTCATATTAATTTAATTAACATGATTGAAGATAATATCACTGGATGAGGCAGCAGATACCTAGCCTTGACCTATTACTCACCCGTAGGCCATAAAATGATGCACCTGACAAACGGATATGCCATCTCATATATTTCATAGTTGGAATCGGCCTTTGGCTACGGGTTTCCCTGTGGCTTTGGGATACATTTTGAACTTCGTCAGAGGAAATTCTTGGTGCTTTTCAAAATTCATGATTATGATCAGTATTTTAAATATTGAACAGGTTCTTGGAGAGACTCTTGGATACAGCTGGTAAAATTTGGATTGTCATGATGTTTGTGGTTGCCCCCGCTGAGCACCCTGTCCTAAACCTGGTCATTGTGACTTTTCCTTATGTTGAGAATCCTCTCCTAACCTGCCTGGGGCTCTAGCTGGGGTGCCGAATCATGACATCCCACCACTCTGGCCACAAGGGTGGGTGTGGGGCCTAAGAGAGCCAATTAAGGACCCCTTTCGGGATTTGTCTAGTTGGAAAAAAAAGGAATGTCCTGTGGCAAAAAAAGTTGCCTACTCTGTATATCTAGTTTCTTCTTTTATCTTATGAACAAAATCCCAGGCTTTTTTTGAGTGGGAATGTTTCCAGTTGAAAATATCCATCTCCTTACACTTTCCTAAAGCCCAAAGTTACCTTGTCTCTCATTTTCCAGCCAATGTGATATACATGAAGCTCTACTGTGTGGGACTTCTGGAAAGTTATTGTCTGATAAAAAGGGTCACTCTCAGCTGACAGGTGTCTTCTGTACTTACTCCTCTCTGTTCTTCTGCTTGAAACACGGCATGTCTGAAACCTAAGAACTATGGGAGAACATAACTAAGAGGGAGAACATTTACTCACTGAAACCATCTTGAGGAGCTACCCCAGACTTGGCCTGCTCACCTTCATCATACTTGCTAAGTGAGAAAAGTAACACCTGTATTCAGTTACGTTCCTCTGTGGGGGTTATATTCTGTTATATTCTGAATCCAGTGGTCCAATCCATGCAGTCCTTTCCCTGTGTTCGGGCAGTTTTCTTGAGAAGGTCAGTCTGAGTAAATACAGTCAATCCACAAGAAAAGAATCAAGAGACCAATAATATCTGGATACAGATATTATTGTACTGCCTGGGGCCCTATCATGTGAACCAACAGAACCCTGTTCTGCTAACGTTTCCTCAAGTTTGGTTTCTGTCATGCACAGGTAAAAGAATTCCGGGAACTAGGAAAATAAAAGCAAACATACTATCAAGGCAACAAATATCCAAAACCTATTAGTGCTTCCCTTAACTCCCTATTTGCTGGGGTGGGAAGGAAGAAATTAGGGTTCTGGGTGTGATAGTGTCAGCTGAGGGGCTTTGAGATGTCACCTCACATTCTGAATCTCAGGTCCCTCATCTTCAAAATAACAAGAATGGAATAGATGACCCTCATGTTCCCTTTAGTTCCCAAATGATTGTGATTGCATGCTCATTTTCTGAAGCGTGGACCGGGAGGGCAAGAATGAAGACATAAGTCAACTAGGAAAGAAATATATTTAGAGATTGTCTGTAAGTGCCCACTTCTACAAATAAATGAAAAAGAAGGAAATTATGGCCCAAGTAGGAATTTGCTGTGGGTATGGTCCACAGGCCTGAAGTGTTATCTATGAAGGTGGTATGTATGGAGTGAAGGAACGACACAGGCTTTCCTGGGGATTAAATTACTTCTAAGCACCTAATTTTAGATCTGAGAGGACTTTCATCATCACGTACTCAAAACCATCATCATGATAACAATAATTACTGATAACTATGTCCTATGAACTCTGCTAGGTATTTTTGGATGCATTATCCCATTTCATCCTCATAATAATGCTTTGAGATATATAATCATATTATTCTCATTTTGTAGGTACCATTTTTAAAATTTTTTGTGTGTTTCTTTTCTTTTTTTTTTTTTTAAAGATTTTATTTATTTATTTGTCAGAGAGAGAGCGAACGAGAGGGAGCACAGGCAGACAGAATGGCAGGCAGAGTCAGAGGGAGAAGCAGGCTCCCTGCGGAGCAAGGAGCCCGATGTGGGACTCGATCCCAGGACGCTGGGATCATGACCTGAGCCGAATGCAGCTGCTTAACCAACTGAGCCACCCAGGCGTCCTTTTTGTGTGTTTCTTTTGTTGTTGTTGTTACAGTCTAAATAAGGCCCTATTTGAAAATAGTTGGAGCTTAGTATTTGATTTTTTTAATAAAGTATTGACTCAAAAAGCTATTTCTCCATTTTCTCATTGCATATTAAAGGAAATAATGGGTTCCAAAGGAGATGTTGATTGGGGTTAATTATATAATTGCATCCAAAACAATTTAGTTTATTAATAAACCAGTGCAGGAGAGACTTTTCTACCACACAGGCCAGTGAAAATTCAGAGGCTCTTACTGAATCAAAGTTGCATAGACCTTTAAGAAGGTAGGAAGTGGGGGCACCTGAGTGGCTCAGTGGGTTAAAGCCTCTGCCTTTGGCTCAGGTCATGATCCCAGAGTCCTGGGATCGAGCCCAGCATCGGGCTCTCTGCTTAGCAGGGAGTCTGCTTCCTCCTCTCTCTCTGCCTGCCTCTCTGCCTACTTATGATCTCCATCTGTCAAATAAATACATAAAATATAAAAAAAAATAATCAGAATTTAATAAATTCTGATAAAAAAAAAAAGAAGATAGGAAGTGGACAAAAATCTATGCACAAGATTGTCTTTGTAACAAATGTTGAATCAGACTTAAGAGCTGTTAAATGGCTCCTTCCCAGCAGCGCATTTCCCCTTCAGGTATCAGGTTTAGAAAGAAGACAAAAATAACATTTGTTGACCTCTTCCTGTGAGGCAGGCACTGGCTTGGTCCTCTTGACGATGCATCTCATTTAATCTCCAAAGGAAATAGGTACGATTGATTCCATCTTACAGAGGAGAAACAGAGAAAGTAAGTAACTCACTCAAGGTCACACAAGCAGGAAATGTCGGTGGAGCCGTGAATCCCACCACAGACCATGGTCTTGAAATGTGGTGGGACAACGGTATGTTTGTTTACCCAGTTGCATCAAGGGAACCATGGGCAAGTGCCCATGTGTAACAAGTGAAGGGAAATGTAGGCTGTAGATGGAGACTTGTTCTATTCTGGCGAACAGCTGAGAACAAAGAGTTTAACCTGGAGAAAATCAGTTGAGTAGGCCATATAAATAAACCTGTTTTCATTCTCCGGAGATTTTCTCTCAAAGCTCCAGACCCATGTTGAAAGCAACCTTTTGTAAGCTCTAGAGCTGGTATCTGGGTCCTGGGTTTTTTTCCTCAGAGGAGATAGATGTAAGCCCCTTATTTGGTGCTTTCCTAGTGTGAGGAAGATGTTCTTGTTGATCTTTTTTTCTGTCTTAAGGAAAGGTTACAAATTAAACTATTTCAATGTGATGTGAATCTGAAACACTCTCCTTGAAGTGAGAGAAAACAGAGAGAACAATTGCATTTCACTCTTTTTTTTTTAAAGATTTATATTTATTTATTTGACAGACAGAGATCACAAGTAGACAGAGAAGAAGGCAGAGAGAGAGAGAGAGAGAGGGAAACAGGCTCCCCGCTAAGCGGAAAGCCCAACTCGGGGCTCGATCCCAGGACCCTGAGACCATGACCTGAGCTGAAGGCAGAGGCTTTAACCCACTGAGCCACCCAGGCGCCCCGCATTTCACTCTTGATTGGGGAACAGAAGAAGAGAAAATATTTTGTTATCCCAGTTCAGCAAAAGGTAGTGGAATGGGTTTGGTTCACCTGAAAATAACTAGTGCCCCTATGTCAACTCTCTTTCTCCCCTTTCATTCAAGCTACGTTTATAAATTCTGAAAAATCTCCAGGGAGGCAGATAACAAAAATTTCCTCTTAGTAACCCTCTAAGCCCATCTCGGCACTTAATAACCCTCATGTAAGGACGTTTTCCCTCTAGAGTAAACCTAAATCATTATGTTGCACGTTAATTCCATTTCCTCTCTTTTCTCCAGTGAGGAGAAAGAACAGCTGTTTACCATCTTCCCGAGAGTAGAATTGAACACACTGAACAGAGAGGAACCAAGTCACCGTCAGACTTCCATCATGTCGGCAGAATAGCATTGTGTGTCAGTGGTTCTCAAAGGGATTCCCTGACCAATGGCATCAGCACCTGTTAGACATGCAGAGTCTTGGCCCCAGCTCCCCCACTAACCCCCGCCCCACCCCCAGCCAAACCTGCTTTATCAGAGGCTCTGGAGGTGGGTGCACCAGCAACTGGTGTTTTAACAAAGCTTCCAGAGGATTTTCATGCTCCCTGAAGTTTGAGAACTGCTGATAGGGTAGCCGTGTGGACAGATGTGGGTGATTATTACTAATAATAATCTTTATTATTCATAATATTTTTGTAAATGTGTGTATGTCTGTATGTAACAGTGCATATATTTGGTGTTCTTGTTTACATGAGACTTGCTGGCAGCCAGATTTCTGTGTAATTGAGAATTAACAGATGTAACTGAAGGTACCCTCTGTCTAGGCACAAACACTGATTGGTGATAGTTTGGCTGCACCTCGCTGGGTTTGTGTAATGAGGTTCTAACCGGGTTGCAGTTTCTGAAAATACAGGTGGAACATAGAAAATAATGAGAAAGGAAAACCCTCTAAACAGATAACCATTATTCACTCTTTTGTGTTCTCTCTCAGACTATTTTTTTATGCAAAACAGATGTGTTTTCCCAAATGGGGTCCTACGATACATATGGTCTTCTCACCTGCATTTTTAAGTTAAGAATATGGCATGAATGCCAATAGGACCACACACACGAACACACGCACACACACACACACAGAGGTGCACGCATGCACATGGACACGCAATCGTTTTTAATAATTGTATGTTCGTTACCTGTTGATGGGCCATTAGGTTATTTTCAGTTTTTCTTTCTTTCTTTTTAACCATTATGGAAAACCAACATTCTGGCAAACAGTGAATAAAGTGGAGATAAATACCAATATGCTTATGGTCAGGCTCTCACTGTTCTGTACCAGCTCTATGAAAGCTAGAAAACCGGGTGTTAGCTGAGCTTCCATTTCATTATAAGGTCTTCCATTTCATGCGGCGTTTCTTTCAGGTTTTCTTTGGGCCTATAAGCCAATGATTGGAAAGACTTTTCTTAGAGAATATGAGTATGTGGTACATTCTACACACCGGCAGTTCTGTTATTCTTCAAGAATGTATTTTGAAAGTTTTTTTTCCCCAATTTATATGTGAATGGACTTATTGGTATTTTTCCCTTAATAAGTTGTGACTGCAAATATATAACTTCAGATTTCTTAGGTTTAGGATGAGTTTATAGCTGTGAGATATGGAAAAACTAACTAGACCAGTTTATACTTGTGAAATATAGCAAAACCAATCAGACCAGTTTATGCCTATGAGATATGGCAAAACCAACTAGGCCAGTTTATGCCTGTGAGATATGGCAAAACCAACTAGCGAGCACGAGAATTTCATCATTGGCTCTGGCTTCATGATTGGAGCCATCTTTAATGATTTCAGCTGCAGTACAGCCTGTGAAGAAAAATTACGGCCTGAGGGAAGTTTGGAGGCTCTTCCACACATTCTAATTGTTCCAGTACATGTGCGGGTGGTAGCACCCCCACTTTGAACCTTGTCCTTTACTGAAACTTTCTTGATACCACGATCAACAAAATGTTAAGCTGCTCTTGGACCACAGGCATGCTTTATCTTTCTCTCTAAGTCTCTTCAGAACTGAGCTGTATTAAAGGACTCTCTCCTTGTTTCTTATTTAAGCTTAGCTTTGGGAACTTGGTTATACTGAAGTGAGATTAATGTCTTGAAATGTTGCTCAGATCTCTTAGTTTGAGTCTTGAATATTCACAGATTCTGTGGCCCAGTCACCATAACTCTTCTTCTTCTTCTTCTTCTTCTTTTTTTTTTAAAGATTTTATTTATTTATTTGACAGACACAGATCACAAGCAGGCAGAGAGAGAGGGGGAAGCAGGCTCCCTGCTGAGCAGAGAGCCCGAGATGGGGTTCAATCCCAGGACCCTGGGAATGTGACCTGAGCCAAAGGCAGAGGCTTTAACCCACTGAGCCACCCAGGCACCCCCGTAATTCTTATTCTTGAAGAGACTGAGAAAACACATGTCTGGGTTGGAAGACTAGAGAGAAAAAGGTTTTCCAACATTCTCAAAGGAGTATACAGTATTCGTCAGGGAATCTTTGCCAGTTGTGTGTTTCTGGGCGTGGGTCGTGTCTGTGTAGTTCACTGTTGTGTTACAACACTTAGCATGGGGCCTGGCCCAGGTAGAGATTCAGTGGATACTGGATGAAAGAGCGAATGAGAGAAAATACTTTTGTGACTTTTTCAATGGGACAACTGGGAGCTCTGTTTTCAATGATAGCTAGAAGTGTATACGAGAAAGCTTGTGAAAACTTTATAGAAACTTCCACCCATGTGCTATTTTATTTAATGCTTAAAGTGAGCATGTTCATTAGGGGAGGGAAAAAAAAGACCCAACTACTAGAAATATCTGTTTTGGGATCTCAACTCAGGTTGTTAAAGATGTCTCAACATATGACATTTATTTGCCCAAGTTCAACTCTAGTAAAAAATACTTGCCAAGGTAGGTATAGCCTAAATATCCGATGGCTTATTTAACAAAATAACTTGCCTAGAATAATCAAGAGTTCTCAAAGAACTATTGGTGATGACTAAGGTAGGCTATTAGGACATGAAACACATCATATCCTTTTCCAAATCCTTTGAACCCTTAAAGATATGTTTTTTCATATATTTACAGTTTTTTGGCCTTGCATATTCTTCCCTACTTTGAGCAAAAAACAAACAAACAGACAAACAAGCAAGCAAAAAAACCCAAACCTTCTCCTACCAACCATTTTATTTCTTTTCTTCTCATGCTCTCTTCTTAGGATGTAAAGTGCTTTTCTTTGAATAGAGTAGAAAACGAGAGATTGTTTTTTCAAACTCTCCTGATAAGGTATAATTTTTTAAAAATATTTAAACATTCTGATAGCAGGCAGTGCTGTATTTAACAAATATTAATGCACTCAATATTCATATGAGTTGTATATGACCATTATTCTCATTTTGCAGGGGAAATTGAGGCATAGAGAAGTTAAATAATTTTTCCAAGTTTACGCAGCTAGGAATGAAAGAATTGGGATTCAAACACAGACAGCTTGGCTATGGTTCATAGTCTTATGCATGTAGTATGTACTGTATTATCAAGCTTTTCTGAGATTATTGCTTAGGTCATCTGAGGTCATTGCCTTCAACCCTGGGGTTGAAGCAGAAAAGTTTCATGTTTGAGGATTTATGGATTAGGAGGCTGCAACAACTGTTCAGATTTTCCATTTTTCTTATATTAAAAGTGGTGAGTTTAAAAACCTGTAATTTGTAAAGGATAATCATTTTCTGAATTGGACAGGGAGGTTTTTACTATTTAAGTGGGAATTTTATGAGAATGAATGAATTTACTGGGAGAAATGTGATGTTTTGTATCTGAATTCCAGTTATGTTATTTTTTTCTAATGAAGGTTAACATTTCAAAGGGATACTTGGTGATGAAGACTCAACCTGGAAAGACGATGTTTGCAGGTACCTCCTTCTTTTTTTGCCCTTTCCCTTCACCCATTCCTGTACAAAGTGAAAATGCCAGGAAGAAAAATGAAGAAAGAGATAGTATTAAATCTAGTACAAGTGCTATTTTCATGGGTGTTGGGAAGTTTTAGGTCTCCTATTTTTTATGTTCTCTATAAAGCTTAATTACCATTCTTCAGAGATAGACATACTACAACAGAGCCCCAGATTGCTAGGGAAAGAGGTTTCTTTAACTTCACTTTTTTGTGCTCTCTTCTGCAGCACATATACTAACATTTACTTGTTTTAAGGAGGAGACCATTAGGAAAGAAGAGGGAAAAAGAGTGACAACCTATGAGACCAACATTCAATTGAATGAAATTTTTGGAGTGAAGTAGAGTTTTCTGATTTTATTTTTATTTTTAATCCTTTTTTAAAAAAGGGCATTTATTTATTTATTTATTTGAGAGAGAGAGAGAGAGAGAGAGAGCATGAGTGGGAGGAGCAAAGGGAGAGGGGAAGAGAGAGAGAATATCAAGCAGACTCCATGCTGAGTGTGGAGCCCAACTTGGGGCTTGATTCCATGCCCTGAGATCACCACCTGAGCCCGAACCAAGAGTCAGATGCTTAATCGACTGCATCACCCAGGCGGCCCTTATTTTATTTTTTTATGATGTATCTCGTTTAACTTTCTAATAGAAAAATAGAAAAGAAAAAAAAAAAAAAAGATAAGTGCCCTGAGTTAGTTTCAGCTTCCCTAAGACCAGAACTTAATTTGGCAGCTCTACAAAATGTCCTCCCAAGAAAAATCTACCAATTCTACTGTCAACTAAAATTAGTAGGGAAAGGGAGCATGGTGTGTTGAAGTAGGGTTTTATGTAATTCAATGTGCAGATTGGAATGCTTTGCAAATGAAGGCATCAAAAATTTGAAGCCTTTCAACTCTAGTGGATGGATAAAGTCTTCATCCTTAATATGTAATGAACACACACAAATCATGGGAAATATTTTCTGAATGCTGATTCTTTTACCACATGTTTACAAAGACCGTTTCACAGTTCCAAACCAGTCATTGAAGTTAGTTTTGCTTCTTTCTCTTACCTTGTGAAAATATCCTGTTTGTACGCAAAATACAAATACCAATATCCTTTTGACTTTTGACTGAGAGTTGACAGATATTGCAAACAAGCAGTCAAAACCTGTCCATTAAGATTTTTGGCAATACTGTTTATGTACATATAAACTTCAAGGATATGTGAAGGTGATTAATTAATCCCTCTGTTATGATCTTTATTTTTTTTCCCTTCACTTTTCTTCTTTCAGTGTTCTAAGATTCATTGTTTATGCACCACACCCAGTGCTCCATGCATTAAATGCCCTCCTTAATACCCACTATCAGGCGCACCCAACCCCCACCCCCCTCCCTTCCAAAACCCTGTCTGTGAAATTGATAAGGAATAAAAATGACTAGAACCAACATGATCTCTGACCAAGTTAACTTGATTTCCAATTTGATAATATCTACTGAAGAATCACTTACAAGGGGGAGTCAAAAGCACATGTTAATGATAGTGCTGAGGAGGAGGTGGTCAGGAATGGGGGAGATGGGGGTGGGTGGAGTGGAGAAGCAACACAAAAAGAGACCACAGTGTTCTACCATGCGCTGCTGGTGTTTTCAGATTAAGATGGGGGATTAAGGAATTTTACTCAGCAATTTGAGATGCTTTGTTAGGGACTGAGGAGATTTGAGCTGCTTTGTTCTCAAACCACATGTTAGTGAAAAAGCAAACAGGCACTTAATCCTGACAGACAGCAGAACTTGACATCAATTTGCCCCTTGGGAGGTGACCAGGAGTTCTAGTTGACGGGCTAAAATGGCCAGCCCTTGTTTTCCTGGAGCCTAATGCCAACATTCCATCCTAACCTGTATTTCTCAGCCGAGTGGCCATAACAGAGACGGCTGGACTGACCAAGAGTTTCTAGGTATTAGAGACCCTTACATGTTTTCTAAAAAGTAAAAACAACCTTTTAAATGCAAATAATCTCCACGGTGCCAATATTTAAATAGATTTCAAACAGGTCTAATATTTTGGTCCCTCAGTTTTGAAAATGCTGAGATTCTTTCCTTTTGAAAATAATGGATGGTTTCCTCTAACAATAAAGTCACAAGGCAACATATCAATTTTGAGCCTATACATGATTGTGAAATGAACATCAATTCTTATGTGGATCTTTGAGGGAAGTTCTACTGAATAACCAATTAGATTTTAAGGTCAAGTCCTTCAAAGTCACTGAAGTAGGACAAAAGCAAACAAAATGAAAAGGAAAGAAATTAATGACTTCTTGAATTGGATTTGATACATTAGTAAACTTAAGTGTACACAGTCATCCAGTCTGGCACATACTCTGAGATTGTGGTATAAAGGCTAATTTTGCCATCTTGGGTTTGTGCCACCCTCAATCCATTCACCTAAAATGCACTTTCCGTAGGCTCTAGCTTTACTACACTTTGGCATATGTAGGGAAACCATTTGAAAATAAGAATTGGAGCAGAAAATTTATAAAGCGTGTTTCAAAACAATTTTTATTACATTATAAGATTTTCTGGTTGAATATTCAGCTAATCAATGGCTCCTGTATGCTCCTGTACCCTGGTAGGGTATAAAAATCTGTTATGTCTTAACAATTAAAAAACAAGGTTTGTCACCTGCAAGGTGGTTATAGTTTTGTACGATTTACACATACCACTTTGAGCCAGACTATACCTCTGCTCCCACAGCTCTTGTCTACTGCTCACCCCCATATAAATTCAGGAAAACCTGCTTCTTCATTAACCAACCACTAACTGCTAAACTTACCTCCATGCTAACATTGTAGGTGTATTTTCTCCATTTTAGTATGAATTCAAAAAGTTCTTCTTAAATAATCTTAGAATCATTATTCAAAGAATCTTTCTTTTTGGGTTGATGAGACCCTCTTTATGTTTAAATAGCACCAAACTCATTTTCAAATGACCACGAACACGGGATGATGGAACTGTCTGTAGAAGAAAATTAATATTACTTCAGATGACAAAATCTGGTTGTTTTTGATTTTGAAACTTTAATCTGAAGGAAAAATGTCTTCACATTGGCCAGTGGAAGAAAGCCATAAAGGTGTTTGTATGCTTAGTTGCCAGATCTGAAGAAGAGAGACCATCTCCATGACTTTGTATGTCCTTCGTCATTTATTACAAACACCAATGGGAGAGAAATCCAAAATTTAAAATACTTCAGAGGGACACAGAATCATTCACTTCATTGAAAACAATCTATACTAGCCTTTAGATGGCTTTTGAGTTGTGTTGTGGTTCTCTGTTTGTAGGAAGCTTTGCTGGGCATATTATGAGGTTCGAATGCAGGGAGAGCTAAAATCAGAAACGTGGCATTCGTTCATTTAACTCTGGTACAGTAGAGCAAATTCAGGGTGACTCAAGGGACACAATGTCTTGTAAAACATATGTACTTAATATAAGGGTCATAAAACTTATTAAATTAAAAGCTAGGTTAAAAATAGGAAGAAAATTTATGCTGCTGTCTAAAATAGCAATAATTTCCTTTTGGCCTTTCTCTTTCCAAGTAATATGGATTCTGGTCAGGAGGAAAAAAACAAAAAAGCTAACTTATGAAATCTTCATTTTGTAGGACCAAATGTAAATCTTTTTTAACTCCAGCATGCACCGTAATGGATAAGTGATATGGCTGAAAAGTAGAAGAGCAGGAAGATAAAATGTTAAACCTTGAAAGTGCACTCATGTCTAGGTTTCAAGGTGATCTTGTCCCTGAGCCTGAATGACAAACCCTACTAGTGCTAGCAGGTGTCCAGGAAGAATACTTTAAGGGTTATGAGGACAACTGAAACACTATTTTTTCAGTAGTCGATCTGGCCATGGGACAACAGTGAAGGGGCATGGGACATGAACAGTCTGGGGCTGCTCGGTTGGGGTGCAAAAAACATCCCCCCAAAAAGCCTCCCATCTTTGTTCAAGCAAAGCCTGAGCAGTACAAAATCTATGGAGCCCAGAGAACTTGAAATCAAGATGGACCTTCTACTCACCCCTTACTCTGCAGCTGATGGGCCACACTGGGGTAGAAAATGACACATTGCTCTGACAGACAACTTCAAGGGCTTGGGATCAAGGGTGGCCTCAACTTTTTAAGCACCCATGTCCCCTTTTAATCCACATAGCTAAAATATATTGAGTTCACTCAAATGTTTATCCTCAACATGATAGCCATTTTCCTAGTTGGTGCTCCTCGGTGTAGCACCTTAGGAATTCAAAAGCAACATAAATCTCAATTTCCTTCTGCTGTATTCACATAGGGATTCATTTGGAATTTTATCTTCACACACAAGTCTTAAGGCTGTTGAGAAGGAACCTTGCTTGGTCATGTACCTGTCTGCTCTGAGACCCATTCCTACCCTTTCCCTGCTCTTTCATATTCTTAGGGGCCATAGCCCTGGAAAGTCCATTGCCATCTGCCTCCTACAAAGGTTCTGCCAAGGATGCCTCTGAGTAGAGAGAACGGGAGAGGCTGGGATAGTCCATGCCCTGTCCCTGAGAGCTTTCAAAGTGGTTCTGGCAATAGCTGCATCTCCACTGAGGTCCCAGAACCTGTCCTCTTTCTAGGAATGGCAATGGCGTCCCACTATTGCCGAACCCTTGGCAGGTCTTCATTTGACTTTCAGTTCTTTCACTACCTTCATGACTAGTTTGTTAGCTTAAATCTCCCTGTTGAACTATCTGGTGGTGATTCTAGTTTCCTGACTAGCTCCTGACTAATATACCAACCAACCATTTCATTTAGAGATTATGGGTTCAAAGGGGATTCTGTTTGAAATCTTTGGGGATGTTTCTTTGTCTGTTGAGCAGTGAGTGGGTAGACTGCTGAGTTTCAGTGGTAACTTTGGCAATTGGCAGTCTCACTGGTAGAAGTGAAACAAACATGTTAGAAGACAAAATGAGGAAGTAAGAACCTCCAAGGACCTTTATAAGATGGACATTTTGGGGGTACAAGAAAAGGCACATTGAAGGGGACATGTGGACCTGTTGTTGACCTTGTCTAACTTCCCTGAGCTGGGCAGTATAGAGCATGAACATGGAGACTTCTTGCTGCCCTCTGAAAAACTCTCAAACCTCCATAATACATTTTTCTTTTGCCCTTGAAGTCTTTTTTTTTTTTTTTAATTCTGCAAATATCCTGCCAGTGTAAAAACAGCCCCATTTGAATTAATATGGGCAATACACACTATATACACTCAGTGGTACCACTAACTTCCTTCCATTAATAAAGGATCGCTCAAAATCATAAACCAGGTTCTCTCTCTCTCTTTGTTCTCCCTCTTTCTCTACTTGATCACATTCCTAGCAGAACTAAAGTTGGTTTCCATGATGAACTTCATAGGCTGCTATCTGAAATGAGTTTGCCCAGAGGAGCTCTAAATGCTGGGGGAGAAAAATACCCAAACCCCAACCCAAACAAATTTGCCATTCAAAATACTTTCTTGAAGACTGCCATTTGCAGGGACCTTGGGAATACAGTATTTAAGGATTTTAATTCTATTTCTCTAGTGACAGCTGGGCCTGGACCAAACAGTTCTGCCACTAACGTTGTCATTGGGTGGGATGAGAGGAGCTCAGGAAACCATTCTTTTTGCTTTTAACTTCAGAGCCTTGGGCATCCATTCCCCATTCACGGAACTCACACTGGCCTGAGCTGTATTTTCATCAGGCTCTCAGTAAGGCTTGGGAAAGCTTGAGAATGGAATGCTCATTTTTTTTGAAGTCTTTCTTTTGAACCCACTAATTTTATGAAATTTAAGCACATTGTTCATTGTGTAATTATAGATGAAATATTAGAGAAGTGGACTAATTATACACAATGCACTCAAGCCCAATTAAACTAGCATCTGTGGTGAATGTAAGGGTATTCTCTTTCACTAATAAGAAATACTTTCTGAACAACAGAGAATAAAATCGTTAAATTGGATATGCTGTGGAGATTATAAATATCCTATTAGCATAGAAAATGAGGGTTAACCTTATTTAATCACCGCACGCCAGATCATCAAAAGTCATATTGAACCCCTGTAATGTTCCTGTATCTGTTCTGGAAAATAATAATAAAAAACCCACTATTAATAAACATAGCTCACTCGATGCTATTCTCGTGTACTAAATTAAACTGTTGGAGAAACTCAAGTATTCCCTTAATTGCTTAACAAAATGGCAAAAATACTTTTGTCTGTTCATGATGATATTACGGCTGATTCAGATTTATGCGATCCTAGTAGCCGGAAAGGTGTGTCTCCCTAGCTAGGCAAATTAGCCTACTTCAAAATAAGTAAAATATATAATCCCTTCTAGCGAGTACCACAGGTGACCTTTCGAAAATGTAAATGAAGTGATTGCACACACCAGGGGTGTGTTCAAAATGAAAATGTATGTGCTTGAGACACCGTGCCGCCATTGCCACAGCCATTAATTGGCAGACCATGAACCCAGAAATATTTGTGTTTTAATCTGGGTCACAGAACATTCCATGACTCTTGTTTTTGTGATACATCGTCAGGTCTGGGCAGAGCAAACCGGTGTAGTTCACCAAGAACAAGGAGTTATCCAAATTCAAGTTATCCCTTATTTAAAGTGTTGGCTATGGGCAGTCACAAGAAATCCATGACAGCAGAACCAAAGGCAGCGAGTTTACATTTCACTTGCATGTCTCGTAACTTGCACAGCTGAAAGACAGAAACAAGGAAGGATGCCGCGGGAGCACGTCTCTTTTGGGACAGATTGGAAGAGCTCAAATCAGTCTTCCTTTTCCTCCTTCCTCCTTCCTCTCTTCCTTTTTTTCCCTCCCTCTCTTCTGAAGAGTTCTTGTTTGTACCCCTCCCAAGATTTGAAGGCTGTTTGCCTTTTATTCTTGTGAAAATCTTAAGGAGGCTGAAATATAAACATATTAACAAATATTGAGAAGGACTGTGACTATAACAACTTTATGTTCCTAATTAGGTGCACATATTATTATTTTTTATTTATTTATTTTTTAAAGTAGGTTCCACACCCAGCGTGGAGCCCAGTGAGGGGTCTGAACTCACGACCCTGAGATCAAGACCTGAGCTGATATCAAGAGTCAGACACTGAACTGACTGAGCCACCCAGGTGTCCCCAGGTGCATTTATTAAAAACAAAAATAAAAACAAAAACAGAAACATGTACACTTTTTTTTTTTTTTAAGATTTTATTTATTTAACAGACAGAGATCACAGGTCAGCAGAGAGGCAGGCAGAGAGAGAGGAGGAAGCAGGCTCCCTGCGGAGCAGAGAGCCCGATGTGGGGCTCGATCCCAGGACCCTGGGATCACGACCTGAGCCGAAGGCAGAGGCTTTAACCCACTGAGCCACCCAGGCGCCCAGAAACATGTACACTTTTAAAAAAAAATTTCCAGTGGGGTCCTTCCTCTTACTTTGCCTATGTCTTCTCTTCAAGAAAACAAGTTTGGTCCAAAGTTCCCTGAAGGCTCATATGGAATTTCAAAGAAATGGAGAAGAAACTGGAGGTTTCTGCAGGGGGCAGGACAGCAGCCTTTCCCTGGGACGGGGTGAGGGAGGTGGGGGGGTGTTTGGGTGGCAAGCTGGGTCTACAGAAGGGTCTGCACGGGAAGTGGAAATTTGAAAAAGCACAACAAAGACATAAATACCATGTGATTTGATCTCATATGTTTCAGGCTGCCCATTCAAAGAAAGCCAGGTGTATGTGCAAGAGAAACCATAGGGAACTGTTTTTGCCTCCTCGGGACCAAAGCCTACTAAGCCAAGGACGGAGATCTTCTTTCATTCCAGGGCCATACACCATTCTAGTTTTTCTGCAGGTTTTTTGGCTTTTAAGGCCACTTTCACCCATAATATATAATATATATTACTATATGTATATATGTGTAATCACTTATGGCTCCTTTCTGCTACAGAGACGGCAATGTGAAATGAATACAGTGGTAATAATAACGGCTATTTTTGCCCTTGAGCAAACCAGCAAGTAAGAGTTTCAGCTTTTATTTTTGTTCTCCTTAAACCCAAAGAAAAGGTGCTCTACCTTCAGGGGTAATTTTTACAATTCATTGGAAGTGCTGGGTGAATTCGACAGTCCTGCGCCTACACATTTTAGTGGAGCTGGTGGGTCTGCTATGACAATAGCAATGTAACTGGACCTTCTTCCTCCTTTTCCTTTTTCATTCTCTTCAGGTCCAGCTTGCCTAGCAATTTAGTCAGACCTCAGCGTCATCACATTATGGGTAAACGGTTTGGTTGTGACACGGGATCATTTTGGCTTCAGAAAAGCAGTAGTCAGTGTCTAGAAGGGGAAAAAAAAAAGCTCTTTATCGAGACGATCAAAAGGGACATAAAGGCAAAAACTGACTTTCACTGCAACAGGACTAAGGACCAGGCCTCCAGTGTCCTTATTGTAATTCATTGCTTGTTTCTAGGCCCCATGATAGAATTCTTCCATAACAGACAGAGGACTTTGTGAAATTGTAAATGAGTATGACTTCAAGCACTCTGTGGAAATGTATTCTCCCCCTATAGCCCATACATTATTTCTGCTTAGTTATGGTGCCTCACATTTCCCGTAACTATCAGAGAGAACTTAATTCAACTCACACCACATCACTTTAAAATGGTGCAGCTCTCTTAATCAACCTTGGTATCAGCCACAAATGTGCAGTATGACCTAATTTGAAAATGTCTCAAAGTGCTGACTCAAACTGTTAGTGAATAAAGGCTAGTCATTACCATTATGACACTAATGTGAGGCAAAATAAAATTGAGTTGCATCAGCTAAACATTAGTTTGCAAAAATATTAGTGATTGAAGCCATTTTCTGTTCATATTTTATTTATACGTATATATATGTATATATACATACATATGCATATATTTACTTATTTTTTGTTTTTCTGAAACAGCCTTGCAATGAAATTTTTACGTGCAGAAGAAGGAAGTCACGTTTTCAACACTGACAAAGCCACTAGATTAAAAGTAGATCCTATGTGCATCATGAGCTCCCTTCTCTAAGATGAAGACATATGTTTGCTGAGCCTTTATTAGAATATTTATATATATATAAGCACTAATGCATGAAAATTATCTTTTCCCCTGTACTTTGGTGCCAGATTCTCAGACTTTCAACAGCCCTGGAACTGTTTATTACTTACTGCTTGGCCTCACTCGCAAATTCTCTGACTTTCGTGTTTTGGAATAATAAGGATTGGAATTTATTTCTTTTAGGGATTCTCTTTCCAATTCCTTTACTTGAGCAAGAAAAGTTTTTTGAGATAGAAATACTCTGAATAAATATTGCCATTAATTATTTTTGAGAAAAAGAAAGTAGGGTAGAGGACTGGAAATTATTTAGCCTCACTCCTATTCTCACTACTTTAAGGAATGTCCCATACATTATTTTTTTCTTACACAGTTTAGATGGTTTTCAAGAAAAACCATAATAATAATACTTACACATCCCGAGCTGGTATTGGTTTCAATCTGCAAACTGATCATTCATAGTTGAAAATAGATCGGCGTGAATCTTTCCTAAGCTGGAGCAACTGTCTCATTGGTCAACCAGAAATTCTGCTTTGCGTCCCAGTTTGGGTCTTCTGAATTCTGAAAATTCTGAACATAAAAGCTTCTGATTTTATTTATTTCACAGTGAGAAGAAGCCAAGCACACAAATACAAAGGAGATGGGTTATTCTTGAAAACTTTTCAAGGACAAGGAGTTTTGGTTATCAAGAAATTATTTAACCTGATAGAGTGGCAAAATATATACATGCTTTGTAATATATCATTACAAGCAATCGGTAGAAAGTACAGCTAAATTAAAATGCTGACAAGCTTGGTTCATTCCCTTCTCAGGAAAACACATAAAACCTTAGAGCAGGATGTGTAGAAATTTGCTACTATGTGATGACTTTAGTATTTTAGTCCGTTTTACATTATGTCAAATGCAGTTTGGGCTATTTTTATGACCTGTGTTTTATTTCCAAATTAAGATAATCCAGATCTCAAAAAAGTAAGTTTGAAGAATTTCAAAGCGGACTTGCCAAAATGAGCCTTCAGCAGCATGGGAGCACACACACAAACACAGGCACACTTTCAATTTACCTAAAAAAAGAGGATCACCTCTTTTCAGCTAAAATACCTTTGTTCTTACTTTCAGGTTCCAGGGGAAAAAGGTGTGTGGGTGTGATTGCTGTAAATGGATTGCCAGTCTCTTAACAGTCCATCATTCTTAAATGATAGACGCGTAGCAGCACCCTCTGAGAAAAATCTTTCCCGTGGATTTGACTTTGTCCATGCCAGGACAAATTGCGTGCAAAGTTGGAATAATTCTGAGATGTAAGACACCTCCATGACTGTCCTTGGAAGACTGAGGAGCTGACATTCCTCTTTGGAAGATGAGGGGAGAACGGCCCCCCTGCCCTCTTAATTGATGATTTACTGTGCTATCCCCTGGGGCCACAACCGATGATCTGTAAGCTTGTTGAATTTTGAAGCAAATACTAAATATAATCAATATATAAAAATAAAAAAAAAGGAAGAAAAAAAATGCAATGAAAATTTATGACCTTAACATTCCTTCAGGGTCAAGCAATTTATCAAATTCTCTCACTTTCTGGTTTCAATTACACAGCCATTGTGGAAGGAACTTATTTTAGCAGGTTCATTTGCCTCAGTGGGGAATACAGGACTTTGGCCTAATGCTTCACCTTTAGTGCAGGCCATTTGAGCCTTAGAACAAATACCAATCATCACTCTTTGGGAAAAAAGAATCTGCATCGGCGTGGCCTATTGGAATGGGGTTTCTGTCAAGGTAAACGGTTGTCGGCAATGACTGTGGTAGAGTGGCGATAAATCCCATTTTATTGCTGAAAAATTCCAGCTTCTCTCCATGCCTGACAGCTCCCCACATTCTCATACCCATTTGGGCAATTTCTGCGCTATGTCCATCTGGTTCTCATTACCTCTCAACCTGCCTGCGTCTGATCCAGAAAAAGTGCAGGTCAGATACAGGGGGAAAGAACCGAGGTGATGGACAAAACAGAAAGCGGAGCGTGGGGGGGTGGCCCTCGGGGGTCAGGGTAGAGGTGAGGAGCAAACAGGGAAGGGGGATCCCAGCTCATGTTTGGACCGGTTGTTGGAAGGGCCAGTTAGAGATGTTACCGAATGATAAGGACAGAACCCCAGCCAGGAAGCCAGAGGAACCTATGTCTTTAGATTCAGGTCTTTAAAAGGCACCTGCTTTACGGTGGAGGTGAAAGAGACAATGTGGTGGGTGGAGGGGGTTAATGAAGAGAAGCAGAGAAGGGACAGTCCATCCCTTTCCCTCTATTACAGGCACTATAGCAGGGAGTGGAAGACCTAGTCCAGAAGAGAAACAAGCATCAAGCAGCAAGGACCTTGGAGAGTCATGTGTACAGTCGATGTACTTCCACATATGGGGGTAAAACTCTGCTAGAGATTCTGTTTTGGTTCAAGAATATAATCTTTGGAAGAAGAAAACTCTAGGGCTTTCAACAGAGTTGTCTCTATTCATTTTTCTGAGAAAATTAATATTTAAAGTGAACGTGTCCTAATCAGTGCCTTTAGGATGAGCTCATTCATGAAATGAAATGACAGGACCAACGCTGAGTCACCTGGGTCTTCCTAACTCTACACATGATCACTTTCAGAACTGCTGTGCATTTATACTATCCGAAAGTTGGCCTTGTTCTCTGAAGCTGAAATCCTTTTGATCATAATTGCTCCTGACTTAAAATTACCTAGAGTCACCATTAGAGGCCTTCTGGGGACAAAAAAGAAATAAATATGGTAAATATCTGACAATAGGTCTTAACGATAAGCCCCCTTAAAGATTAAGCGGTATTAGACTAGGAAAAATCTATATATCTATAGATGTTTAATATAAAATTTGCTTGTTATTATTGTGCTGGGATAATTATAATTAATACTGAAATAAAATTTGTGGGAAGTATATTGAAGTATAAATGATGAAGATCCGGAAGCTTTTTCATACAGGAGAAATAGAATCAGCTGAATGGTGAGATGACAGGTAGTTTATTTTCCCACCTTCCCAAAGATGGTAAATTCCACACGCAAATGTCTTAAAACCAGGTAGTCGGTGTGTTCTGAAACACGTCAGGAAGCTATGGCACTGCTGTGATTTGCAGACGGTCTACTTTGCTCGGTGTGTTGGGACAGACAGTATCTCCTAGCACCTTCTGCAACCTGGGGATGTGGGGTGCCTGTCAGGTCCTCGAAGTTCACTTTTTTTCCTTATAATTAAAAAAAAATTTATTTATAAACATATAATGTATTATTAGCCCCAGGGGTACAGGTCTGTGAATCGGCAGGGTTACACACTTCACAGCACTCACCATAGCACATACCTTCCCCAGTGTCCATATGAGGTTCACTTTTTTGACAGTGAGACCCCTAAAGGCTGCCACGAACGTCTCAGTTTTAGTCGTTGAGTTCTACTGTTGAAATTGGATTAAATTTTAGTTGCCAAGCTGGACCCTGTAGACAAGATACACTGGCTTCCAAAATTTGAGATTTAATTTCTAAAATTTTAAGCCGCGTGTGCTCCAAAGAAAGTCTACAAAATGTTCCTGGAGTTGTAAGGGAGCCCCGCATGGGACGTTCAAATGGAGAACGAGACCGTTGGGATTTTAAATTAAAGTAAATAGATAATTTGGACTGAGGTAATAACAGGTGATCAAAAATAGAAGTTTGTTATTTGGTAGTTTTAAAATGAATACCTTTAGTCAACAAATACAGTTCTAAAACAGACACTTTTACATGTACATATGAGAAGGCATAAGCCTTTGGCTAGTACCACGTACCCATTAAAATGGCTATAGCAAACGGCATCTCTAATTTGGAAAGTAATTTCAGATTCTTAGTCCAAAAGAATCTCTCTTGCTTGAACTTTAGTTTTCTGGGCTGTACATGTATCAGCGATGTGATCATTGGAAGTCTAAGGGATATTTGTTTCTCTTAGTAGCATAGCAGAAAATTAATGGCATGGGGGAGGGGGAAGTGACAACTTAACTTGATGCTTGATAGCTGTTTACTTATAAATGTGTGTCCAGATTTCAGTGTCCTGTAAAAGAAGGGGAAAATAAAGAAACCAAAGCATTCATAGGGCTTTTACGCAACTTAGGACACATGGAAGAAAGTGCTTAGAAGGCTAGTGAAATATTTACTAAACAAATCATTTACATTAAACTTTTATATACGCGAAACCCAGAGCACCTACAAAAAGAGAACCAACTTGAGCTATAAGAAATATTTCAGCATCAAAATGGTTAATAGTATTATAGCTTCAAAAGAGCCTATTGGCTCACCCTCAAGGATGCCCTGCAGTTGTTGTGAAAGTCATCAGATGAAGCTAGCCTTCTCAGCTAGCCTTAGATTTGTCTGCTAACAGTAAAAATACTATAATAAATCGGTAACATATGTTGCCAGGCAAGGAAAAGTGATATAAATAAAGAGACCAGGAGACCCAAACCAAGTACAATGTGAAAAGAATTTAACTTTCAATCTATTCGTTGGCTAATTATCATTTGAAAAGTAATTTGAAAGTGTTACAGTTATTTGCTTATATTCTTCCTCATTTCTCTTTTTTTCTCTTCAGATTGCATTCTTACCCAAATACTCTTCGTGATTGCCTGCTTTGCGGCTTTGGGGTAAGTCCCAGTTTTCCACAACCTTAAGAAAAAAAAAATGCATAACATAAAAGATGCCAAAAAGACTTATGGGTCCTGATGTGCGGGTTTTGTGAAATATACATGGGTTTGTTGTGGGGGAGGGAATGGGAAGCAATGTTGGTAATGAAATAAAGAGAAGGGGTTTGTTTCTGCAAGGATCAGGAGTGTTTGAAAGTGTGCATTGCAAACGAGGCTCCCTTCAGGAAAGCCACCTCTGGAATGGAAATGACAAAGCTTGGAACACACACAATCAATTATTTTCACTAGCATTTAAAATATAGAAAACAAAATCTGCTTTGGGAATTGACTGAATATTTTATTTAGCTTTTTTATTGAGACATCCTTTGAAAAATGGCATAATATAAATAGTTTTACAAAGCAACAATATAATCAATCTCTAAACTAGAATATAAATCAAGGATTTCATTAACTGCTAGTAGCCAGTTTAAATTGTAGTCTTGTCCATAATGTCTATCTATCTATGTATGTCCAAGTTATATTAAAAACCTTTAAATGGCTTTGTAATATCAGCTACATCTAGCTATTATAATAATTAATGGTACTGTTTTATAAATCAATACATGTATTCTTGATAAATTCATATCCAGTTAATGGTGTAATTTAAATAAAAAATTAATGTAATAAAGGACATACAGAAACAGGCAGGAAATCTTTAAAGGTTAAGAGACAAATTTGTCTAAATTCATTTTTAAACTGTTTTGAAAAAGTTTATACTTAAAATCAGCTGCGATTTACCTTGTTTCTGCAAAACCAATCTTGCCATCTCTATTGGTACCCAGGAATGAACCTGTAAGGCATTTTCTTTTTTAACTGTTAAGTTTTAATTACATACTTAAGATACTATGAGATATTTTACTATCGTTACACTCTTTGACAATTATTGAATATTCTTTAGAAAAATAGAACAAAACTAAAAATCTCAAACCAGTAACTTATTTTTAATACATGAATGAAATGTAAATGCTTTATGTATATATTTTTATATCTATAAATGAACTGTTCTGAGCATCTCCAAAGCCATATACAAATTTTATTTAAAGTGAAAAAGGACGATTAGTTCAATAAATTTGCATGCGCAAGAGCCTAGCATTTTTACTGCTTTCACTGAATGAACATCCTAGGAATTTGAGAAAGAAAAGAAAAATGCATTGAAGACTCTGAAATGTATTTTAACGCTGCACACGGGTGGAGAAACGCACTACAAAGAGAAGCGTGTATCATTGCTCTGATTTAAAAAACACATACCAAAGGCATAATACGGAGTAACAAGATCTAGAAAAACAACTGGATGTTGTATGTTATCAAACAGGATCTTAAATCATTCCAAATAAAATTTCGCTTGGTTTAGAGAGTAAGCATTTTGCACAAAATATCTTTCAGAATTATGCAGACCAGTCTGCCCTGCCATTCTCTGTGACATGGTGCAGAAATGTTACTTTAATCCACTGAGCTTTTTCTGACATTTTTCTTAACATTGCTGAGCCTTATTTAGAGCAGCAAAGGAGATGTGTGCAGTTTCCTTTGACACTGATGGGTGTTTCAAAATGTTACGAGAGAGAGAGAGAGAGAAGAGAAGATTTGCTGCCAGTCACTTTATCAATACAGCTAGAGGAGCAATTACTATTTGTTAAAAGTTTACATTTCAAATGAAGCTAAATTTTAAAGAATACTCATCCTTTTAAAAGCTTGCTGTTTGGAAACGGGGGAAGAGAATGCACGTTACTGATCACTTATTAAAGTGCACTCAAGTACTGGAACCATTTAAAATGTATTGTGTTTTTAGACGAAACCTACAGCAAAACCACTCCTAAGAGGCTTAATTTAGGTTTTATAGGAGGAACATAAAAAAGACCAGGTTACAGCAACACGCTGAAATATGGGGTACATTTTAAATATCTTCATTTAAAAACGTATGTTTATTTTCCCTCCTGGGATCACTAACGTGTGTCTTGACAGAGAAAGCAAGGACATGCTACATTCTTAAAAATTATCTGTTAAAGGGATCACATTCCAAGACAGGTTTGAGCATTTTTATTACTACCGATAACCTCTTAATTATGTCACTGCCTTCCACTTGTTAATCAGGGACATTCAACATGGTTAACCAGTGAATGGTTGCCTTTAGATGACTACATTATTATTAAGAATTAAAAACTCATTTTATTCCCATCATCATGTTATTGCATCTATGATTTTAGCACTGCTGAAAACTGACTTACCTGCTTTAAATACAGAACACCTAAGAAAAGGTCTAGATGCCCCTAACAATGTGGTTAATTACTTCTTGGTGCAGCTCATGGGACGATTAAGGGAGAGATAATTTTACTTTTGCTGTCTCACCCCACCCCCACCCCACTGCCTCCCCCACTCCCCCACCTCTCCCACAATTCCTATTTGAACCAATTTTAGGTTTCTTCTGTAGCCACCAGCGTCTGAGATACTCAGAGACTTTTTCAGAGAGCAAGGTGTAAGTGGAGTAAATAAAATTATGTCTCACTGCTGCTTTATCAACCCTCCTAGGTAGTTTTCCTGCCAGCCAACCTGTGCCGTTAAGACCCAGAAAATTATGCAATAGTGACTTCTTTGAGGTCCTTTAATCAGATGATGGCCAGTGTTAGGAGGGAAGGGCCCAAGGCGATGTTGCTGGCACTTAACGCTGGGCTTGGTCATTACTTGTCTGGTAGAGAGACCAATAAACAGATGATTACTATACTATAAGGAGCCAATATTTTACATTTATCCTAGTTATTTCTTTGCTTTTCTTTTCCACGTCTTATAACGGCAAGTATTTGTCAAGAAGATCTATGAGGAATAACCTCACAGGCCCCTTAAAAATAAGAATTTTCCTAGCGTGCAATGATGCCTTTTGTGGAATGGTGAGAATGATTTTGGTTTTTATAAGAGCAAAGGTTTGATGACTTTAAAGTCGTTTTCTTTCAGAGTGGACAGTCCCAGACACGCCCCACCCCCATCCCCTTCTCTGTCCACGACAGGTTCACAGGCTGCAACCAAGGGGTTTTAAAATGCAAATATTTATATTGGATCTCTGGCAAGAACAGAGTCATTTTGCTTCCTCTGTTAGCCTGTGATAATTGATGCTTCATACCTGGAACTACGTTTCATTTATCTCTTTACACATGAAGATATTGCATAAATAAGAGATAATTTATGGAAAGGAAACAGCCATTTGAAATAATAATCCTAAATTTGACTGTATGATCTTGAAAGACTTTCAGAGTCAAAGATGCAGATTTCTGGTTTTAAAGAAAACTTGGTCGCAACTGGGAAATTTGTGCCTTTTTGAACATTTACTGAATTTGAATGCCTGCATGGATCCAAAAAAAAAAAAAAAGAGGGCTAAAAGGAAGGCAGGAGAGAAAAGGTGTGAATTTTACATGTGCTTTAAACGACTGCATTCAACCACACGTTCGGACTTCTCGTTACAGTCTTATCGACTTTTTACCCGAAAATCATCCTTAGACAGCTAAGGCAAATTGCAAAATAGCGAGTCTTCTCAAGTGCCTTTCCTTCCCTGGGATCCTCATCTTAGAATGAACAGAGGTACGCCCGGAACTGGACCCTGATTTCACAACCTCCTACAAAGCCAGGCGATTCTCGAGCCAAACAAACAAAGGGGGTGTAAGCGGTTTCATTTATTTTGATAATCCTCCTCTTGCACCAGGCCATCTTGCTGTCTTTGTCAAAGTGAATGACAACAATTTGGCTAACTCTCTCTGAGCTGCACTCAACAGTGACAGGCAAATTATCAGAGGCCCTGCACTTCTTATTATCAGAGGAGAAGCCATCAGGGGGACGCATGGAGGATCCCTCTCCCTTGTCACTATTTGTCAGTGGGACAAGGGCCACTGCTATGGGTAGCTGACAGGTAATTTCAACAATAACAATTACTCCTATTACTGGTGTCATAAACAATTCGCCCAAGGCATGACAATAGCAAAGCTTTATAATTCAATGCCATATAAATAAATGCCAGCAGGTAACAAGTAATTTAGCTCCAATCAAGCTTTCACCCCGGCATTAATATTGTTATTGCAAGAAAATGGAAAATTGAAAAAATTCAATATGTTAATGAATTAAGAGAGGTTCAGGGGCTAGACAGAGGGGTTGAAAAAGGGAAACCAAAATTATTATGGTGTCATATTTGGTGCCATCCTAAGGGCCAAAGAGCAGCATAATTACTTTAAGATAAGAAAGGGAACCAGGAAGGCTGTTGCCTAAGACCTGGGAAAAATGTGACAGGGCCTTTCAGAATCCCCTCTCTCCAATTTCCGAAGAATATAAGTAGAAATACGAGAATGTGTGTATAATGTAGCATTTCACTGGCTTTTTTTTCTTCCCCACCTGAAATATTTCACATGAAACAGAGGCGTGAGTATCAAAGGAACATTTCCGTCTGTTGAAGAAAATCACATCAGCACCTGCTTCCTTTGCATTAAGTCTTGTAATGAAACTATTTTAGTGAGCCTATTCTTGTCTGTGGCGAAGGTAATGCTGGAAATCCCTCTTTGCTCTCCAGCTGTCCACCTTTTGGGAGAGGACTGACTTGAGGACACAGTCCAATCTCCTTCCATCAAACTTCCTGATCAAACGAATTTGCAATTTCAGTATTTGTCCGGCAAGACAATGTGCCATCATGGTGACAGCAGTAAAAGAATTTGAAAATCTCTAATTAGGAGAGCTGCAGAGCAATTAACGCATGTCAAATTTTACTTCATCAAGTGCCACTCTAATTTTCCTCTAAAAATTAATGGATTTTTTTTTTTTTCTTTCGGTATGTGTGTGTGTCCCCTTAAGGCAATGTTGATTCAAATCTGCTCAAGATGCAGTGTTGCACAGCTAAGCATCTTCTTGATTACAACCCGCCACACTTGTAACTGCGCTCATTCTCACTGCCACGGATACTTTGTCAACAGTCAAATTACACCACGCTGATAACAATGCATAATGGTGTTCCTCCTCCCAGGCCCCTGGCAGGAGACGGGGCTCATAGAAATGTGATGTTTTCTTCTCAACTGTTTCTAAAGGAAGTTTGTATGACCAGGTCACTAGTCAGGCGTTACATTTTTGAAATTAATTTGTTAATTGCAAGAGAAGGAATGCAATGATACAAGATGGAAATATCTCATTGAAAAAAAAATCAGAGGAAGGATGAGGAATTGAGAATATCTATGGCCAAAGTTTTGCTTAAACACTTCGTTCGGAGACATTTTCAAGAACACTAGTCTTGGTAAAATACCAGGGTTTCTTTCTTTCTTTCTTTCCTTTTTTTTTTTTTCTTTACTTGTGAGCTATAAACATTGGAAGCCACTCTCGAACAGACAGTATTTAGATTGTGAGAGAAGTTTGTTTAACTGCCGTATTTGCCAGAATCCTCAAAACATCACAGGACACAGAAGATAAATGACTTTTTTTTTTTTTTTAAGGTCAGGACTGTATCTTCCAGATAAATGTTGATTCATTTTAACTGTTGTTTTATCCCACTTGCTTGTTGCAGATTCATGTGCCTGAGTCATCAGCCATGGGAGGATTATTTCCCACTGAAAAAAAATGAGAGAAAAACACAGTGATGAGATGATTTTACATTCAGTCTTTTTAGAGTTTATTCAGATTTTATATTTTGAAGACATGATGGGATCCCCAAAAAAATTAAATAAAATGCTGAACGGATCTCTTTGCAGATTCCTCAGGGAGTAGAGAACATTCATGTGGATTGACATCCTAATTTTCTCATCCTGTCAGTATATTTTTGATTATCTATTTCTTTAATCATATTGATTTAGTTAAAAAAATCTAAATTCATGGAGTATACGCTTCATTTTTTCTTAAATTCACAGGTTGAATCTGGCTTTTTCATTTATCGACAACTAACTCAAAAATCTTAAATTGGATATTTTGAGGTTTGTATTTCCAAATATCCAAAAACTCTTCCTTTTCTTATGGCCCCTCCCCAGAATGTTCTGAAGTGGTCTATTTCAAACAAAAGAAGGTGACATCCCTCTCTCAACTAGCAAATGTTGGACTCTCTAAACCGACTGGGGGCAAACTGGAAGTTTTGCAGTTCGATTCACACAAACTGAATTATGTTCATTATTCCCAAACATGCTTCCTTGAACTTCGCAGATATAACAATACTGAGTTCAGAGTTTCCTGTGGCTTGTTTACAAATAAAGGTATCTCGATAAAAACCAAGCTCTGTGTTATTTTTTTGAGAAACGAAAACATGGAATGAGCTCATATTAAAGCCTTACAAAGGATTGTAAAGGGAAATTTAAAAGGAGGAAACTTGATTATATAATGCAATCCAGCAGTAATCAATTTTACCTTCAATATCTTGCTTTTGTTTTCAAAATGCTAAATAAACAATACATAATGCATCCCTCATCAGCCAAACCATGGAGGCTCTGTGCTCAAATAACAGGAAACATATTCAATTTTCCTAACAGAAGACAGTTCATTAAGCTGTGCCACATCAAATAAAACTTTAATTTCTCCAGCATCAGAGTCGCAATGAAAGCAATTGAAGAAGATGAGCCATATGGTACTTCTATCAGCAAACACATATTGCTCATTCCCCCAAAGTTTTCTAATTCTGCTCCCCAGACCTGTGTAATATAGATAATGTGCTCCGAGAGCAGCAACCATGAGCTATCTAGTGTACACTTCTAATACTGTATTTAATGGGAAATAATGAATCATAAAAGCCTGGAGAAGACGGCTTTTGCTAACCTAAATCTCAGCTGTAATTTCATTGTTCTGCGCCTAAGATGCTGTTCGCCCTTTCCAAACAACAGCAGTGGAACATAATTATGCTGCTTCAAACCTGGGCTTTGAAAAAGCATCCCTAATATAACCAAGTTTCTGTTAACTCCTGAAATCCTGAATTTAATGATGCACTGACTCAGACGTGGAAATAACCGAGCATGTGTCATTTTAAAACCCAAACAGGCGTTTTCTCCTTCTTCTCTCTGGCCAGACTGCTCCATGCGTTTATGTTCCCTCCTCCACCCCCTTCTCCAACCCCCAGCCCGTGCAACAGGAGTGGCATGATTAAAAATGAGGAGATTTTCTTGTTATTAGCAAATTTGACATTTGCCTGATGAAATGCACATAAAATGTGAAAGCTACACAGTACTCAGAAGAAATGTCTCCACTCCAGTGCAAGCCACCGAGATGAAATAATTTAGGCAAAGGCAATGTAAAGATCATCGTACGTCTCTGCTGCAGAATGCTAGGATTGTATTATAAATGAAAGAACCAAATCTTGCCAAGCTTTGAGAGCAATAGTATTTTGACACGTGGGACGTGTATAGTGTTTCTTCTCTCACCTCGAGTGCTTTGATTATTAACCTAAACATCAGACGTATGTCCAAATGCGGCAGTTCCCGTGTCCTGGGTCCAGGCTGTCTCTGGCAAGATCTTGGGGCTGGGGTGCCTAATTCCTTTCTAGAGAAAAAAATGTTCCTTTTTGCCCTAAATAGGTTGATGATTTTAGCTCTTCCATTTTTTGAAAGCTCATCAAATCAATATTTTACCAACACAACGCTAATTTAAAACGCTATCAAATAACACCGCAGATACATATTGAAAACATATTTTAATGGTTTTGTTTGTTTTGGCATCATATGAACCAAGGGCGATTAAATTAAAAAGAGACTTTTAAAAGTTAGCGATTGCTTTTTTAAAGCTTATTAAAATCAGCATGTTACATGCCTGTCTCTGAATTAGCTCTACACACTTGATTGCCATCATTAAAACTAGTTGTTTGGGTGCTGCTCTGTGATGGTTCAAACCCTTCCTCAAAGCCGAGTCTTACCAGTTATTAACTTGAAATCTCTTTCCATTGAAATTAAAAAAAAAAAAAAAATCATTCCAGCCAGTGGAAGAAACAAGTCCCCAGAAAGTGAAATGGCACAGTGAGATGGCAACAT
This sequence comes from Mustela nivalis, assembly GCF_964662115.1. Taxonomy (NCBI): domain Eukaryota; kingdom Metazoa; phylum Chordata; class Mammalia; order Carnivora; family Mustelidae; genus Mustela; species Mustela nivalis. Next base: position 55,469,198 of record NC_139027.1, on the reverse strand, counting down.
AAACCCCGAAAAGACCAACAGGTAAAATAACTACAACAACATCTTAAAACACACTCAGGAAAAAAAAAAAAAAAAAAAAATCACAACAACAACACAGAAGCAGTCCATTGATTATATTTCATGAATGCCTTAAAACAAATGTTTAAACAGTTTTCTGAAACAGCGCAGAAAACCTCTGCATGCTCCACTGGCTCGCAATGACAATGGTCTATTGCAATGTAAAACACGCTGGAGGATAAAAAGGTGCTTTTTGTTACCATTTTATCAAAGCTGTTCATCTTCGAGCTGCAGGCAGCATTTTGCTGGAATTGCAGATATTTCTCTGTCCAGGCTCCTTTGTTTGTGCATCTCATTTGCATATATTTATCTCCAGCTGAGGGTGCTTTCTGCTCATTAAGGCCTCCCTTCCCATTATTTCATAAGCCAGCTGCTAAGAGGGATTTCACCTGTGGTGACTGAGAAAAGAGGGGTGCAAAACTAAATTCTTCATAAAAAGGAAATCTTCTGAGTCTCTTCCCCTATAAATGGGCACCATTTGTGTTAAACAGCCTCTTGTCATGATAGATGCCTCCCGAGGTCAGGGGTTAAAGTTGATTTGAAGGTCAGCAGTAAAACAACAGACAAACCAGACGCCAAACTGGTTCCTTAGCTGTCGGTGGGAGCTGTGGTACAAACAGGTCTTGAACCTTTTTCAACCTCTAATAAAACAGGGGATGAATCTGAAGTGGATCAACCAGGCCCCTGAGGCAGCGGCACAGAAAAACACAAATAATATCAATATCAGGCAGCCACAGGAAACAATGGGGCATTTCTCCATACGACATGCATGCTGCTATTGTTTCAAGGGCTGGGGAATTAATTCCACTTATTTATTTAAGGCGTGTCAACTCACTGCCTAAACCTGTTTCAGTGTCAAGATGAATAAAACTTTTATGGCTCATAAAATAGAGCCATTCATCTCAATGTTCTTTGTGGTGCGTGTTTTTTTTTTTTTTTTTCTTCCCCTGGCATACTGAGCTAGGTCTCTGCTCCTAAATGATTACGTCTGAACCCACTGTTGCTGGGATCCACACCATATTGGAAGAAAAAAATGATTTCACCGGCAAGTAGACCTCAACAGAAATGACAAGGAAAGCATTTTGGCTATGATGCAATTGTCTCCAAGTTCCTCCTAAATACTCCTCGTGCGCTTGCATCCGCTTTGAGCGTGCGTTATTTACAAAGCACAAGTTTCATTATTTTAGAGGAGAGAAAAGTTCAAACATAAGAGCAATAAAAAAATTAGTTTCCCAGGCTAGTACAGATTTCATTTTACTGCAGAAATGCAACGTTGGAAGGGTAGACCTTCCAGTCACCACCCTCCCCCTAAATTTTCACTGTTACATAGTCAGCTTGTACCCAAGTAATAATCCAATGCCTTCTTTAGCTCCAAAGCTTTGACTTTTATGTGTAATTTTCTACATAAAATTCCAAACCTAAATGGAAAGGAAAATGCATGCAAGTGCATTTTGTATTTTAAGTTTTTTCAAAGTTCAGTTGTAGAATTAACTTTACTTTTGATATCAGACTCATGAGTTGAATAATCATATACATTAGTATCACACAAGTTAACAAACACGTTAACATTTATGAAATGCCACACACAGTGTTAAACACACACCCATTTTCTCATGTAGTTATTGGTAATAATTCAATCCAACTCACAGAAACCTAAGCAGAATGGGCTATGATAATAACCCTCTTCCTTACTCAGAACACATCTTAGCTAGAACACAAAATTCCAATCAAACAATCTCATCATCCCTGCAGATGCTTTCATAGGTAACATCACGGGAATATGATTGCTCTACATGAAAAGGAGCAGAAAAGACACAATTTGATGGTATTTCACAAATTCTCCAATCACAGCTTGACCCGTGAATGGGATAGTCTTTTGCTCTATTGCATGTAAATGGATTTGTGGATGAACCCCTTATGATGCTGCCCCAGCCACTTTGCTTCTGGGACCTCCCGTGAATATGGTACTTATGATACCACATTATTTCTCCTTGAGTCAGTTGGTACATCAGCTTTTCCCCCAGACTCCGGTTTCTCCAGCAAGTAATTTCTTTGAGAATAGCTCAAACAGAAGTTGTGCTCTCACATTTTGCCTGTGCACACAGGACCCTCCTGAGAAGGAAGGTTCAGTTCTTGGGTGCCAAGCATGACTCGAGATTCAGCGGCTCTGAAACTCCAACTGGACCTGGTGCACGTGCCAGCGGCTTTGCGCAGGGACGGCCCATTTACCAGCCCTGTTGGAGCATGGAGCTGCTTTCAAGTGGCCAGCAGGCCCTGAGAAAAATATTTCAACTCAGAGTTGATTGGGGTTTGGTAATCTCTGTCAATGTGTTCTCGTTTAAGCATGGAGCGGGAGATTTTTCTTCTATAACCAATTACAGTTTTAAAAATGCAAGTAGTCTTGCTTCACACAAGGAGCGCAACTCGTGGTCGGAGAAAATTTCCAACTTATTAAATGTTGTTTATATCCTCATCTTTGTAGACTCTCTGCCTTCCCAAAGCGTTTTATAGTTCCCTCTGTATCTGATGCACTCAGTTTCCTTCGGACCTTCCATGTTAAATCCTACCCCACTCCTACCCTCCCCCCAGCCTAGAACCTCCAAGTAACTAGACCAAAGCAAAAATACACAGTTGACTCCCCGCCCCACGTCTGCACCCGTATCTCTCGTTTTTCTTTTACTCTAATCTAATCGCTAATTCTTAAGCTTGGCCAAATAGTTAAAAATGTTAAGTGCTAGCAAAGCCTTTTACCTCCCCCTCCTATCTGTCTCTGTTTATGGAATGAGCCCAGTTTCCTCCTCTTCTCCTTCAGCCCGGGGTCCTCAGGTCAGAACACTGTAAATACACACGGCTCTGGCCCGACCCATAAATCTGAGCAAAGGGCAGGCTTATATATTCAGATAAGCGTGAGTGAGGGTGGGGGCATGGAGGGAGCGGGGTCCAGGAGAATCTGATACTTCACAGCCATGTTCAGAGAAGAGGATTAAAAGCGTCGAGAATCTTTAGAGGTGAAGCAAAAAGGATTTTTGTCTCAAAACATGTCTCCTTATTTCTAATGGATGAGTTGGTCCTGTTTCTTCTCCGCTTCTCTCCCTTCTTTTTCTTTTCTTTTCTTTTTTTTTTTTAACGTTGTCCACATTGCTAATTTTCATATCCTTACCAGCATATTATCTTAGAGGCACTCACATTAAACAATATATTCCACTTATTTCCAATGTCTCTTTTTCCTCTTAAGTGTATTGGTTTGTGTTTTGAACTAAGTGCTGTGTGTGTGTGAACTGGAGTCACTTTCCCAGAAACTGTTCTCTACTGTAATTTTTCAAACCCAAGGTCTTTCACTTAAATAACCACGTTGTTAGTCACCACATTGAAGCCCAAAGAAAAACATGTCTGAAGAAGTTGGAAATGACAGAGTGATAAATAAATGGCTGCGTATCCTTCAGTCTTCAACGCTTTGACTGTATTCCCAAGCCGAAGTCTTTTCTGTTGGATTTTAGACCTCAGGACTGTCTGTGACCCCTGCAAGACCATCATCCTCCATGGGAGATGTGGCCCTTGTGAACACGGACACCATCACAATAGGTAATCCCGAGCAAGGGGACCCTGACTTTCTATCGTTCTTCTGCCCCGTTCTCTTTTATGCGCAAGGAGCCACGCCACCGATCTGCCTTTGTCACTTGAGACTGGGAAAAGGTGGCACTGAATGTGTTTTCATCACTATTTTATATTTTATCATGTACACATACATTTTTTTTTTTAATCTGATTTCTCCAGGTTTTTCTTTTGGCTCATAGAGAACTGATTTAAAAAAAAAAAAAAAAAAAGGTTAATTCATGTTCCTCCAAAGAGTCTCTTTTCTTGAGTGGCAAAAATTCCATGTAGGTAAGAGAATTTTGTGGGAAAAATTGTCAAGAGAGTGATTGGGCTGGTAGCCCAGAGTGTTTTCGGCACTCGAGCCTCATCTTCAACAAATCCTTGAAATAATAATGATGACAACCATAATATCACCATTTATGGAGCACTTCCTTTTGGACAGCAACATGCTAGGTGCTTTAGACATATATTAATTTTCGTCCTATGACAATGTGGCAAATGGAGTATTGGCAGTCTCCATTTATAAATGAAGAACTCTGGTTTGAAAAGTGAAGAAACATCCGGAACACACATCAAGCCCAGGATCTGAATGTGAGGCTGGCCCCAGAGCTGTTTCTTCTGAGCCACCTCTCAGGGCCTCCTGTTCTGTGTCTTTAGGGTGAAGGTTTCAGGTGGAACAGTGTCTTTTTAGCAGCAATATTCCGTGTCCTGGTTGATTTTTCTCCAGCCCTCATCTCTCCTGATACTGGGTCTTGGTATTTTCGACGGTCCTGGCGCCTTGGCCTCACTTTCACGGTCCTTCTGGGCCACATGACTGAGACTAGACTCATTAATCCCTCACCTGATCTGCTTCCTCTCCAAGATCCATCCATGGTTTCCTGGGAGCCCCCTCCACTCTATTCAGCAGTCCAAGCTGAGGGCTTTCTGCCTGTCCCCACTCCCTCCCGCTTCACCTAACCTCCATGGCCATCCAGCTTGGCAGAGCAGAGGCAAGTGGACGGCCATTACAGTCCCTCTCTGGGTGTGAACTCTGGCTCCTGTTGCCAGCTGTGTAGCACTGGGTAAGTTACTTTCTTCCTCTGTGCCACGATGGTCTCATCTATAAAATGGGTCCGGAAATACAACTTATTTTATAAGTGAGACTCTTTGTTTTGCTTGATTGAACTGCTAAAATAGTCTTCAGGCTGTTTTCTCTGTAGCCAGCCTCTACCTTCTGTAATCCGGCCTCCTTGTTTCACCAGAGCTATCATTGTCAAATAATAAGCATGATACTCTTCTGCTTAAAAATCTTTTTTTTTTTTTTTAAGATTTTATTTATTTATTTGACAGAGAGAGATCACAAGTAGGCAGAGAGGCAGGCAGAGAGAGAAAGGAAGGGAAGCAGGCTCCCTGCTGAGCAGAGAGCCAGATGAGGGGCTCGATCCCAGGACGCTGGGATCATGACCCAAGCTGAAGGCAGAGATTTTAACCCACTGAGCCACCCAGGTGCCCCTGCTTAAAAATCTTTAATAAGACCTCCTGTTTCCCTCAAGTCTAAGCACTGAGTCAGGCAAATTGGCCTGCCCAATTGGCCTTTCCAGAGTCTCCTGCCACTTGGCCTTTCCAGGGTCATTTTCCACCACGACCCCCTAAGCAATTTGTGCTCTGGCAGCAAAAAATCATACATGTTATATGCTTCTATGCCTCCAGACTTTTGGCCGTGCTGCACGCTCTACCAGGCATGCCCTTCCTCTCCTCTTGCATCTAGGGACGTGTACTCATCTTCCATTGCTCCGTTTGAAAGTCACTATTTTTAGGGCAGCATAAATGGATCTGTTTCACCTCTAGAGCACATTCCCCTGTTGGAGAACCCAATACGTTGACTGGTGATTATATGCGCTGTAATTACTTGTCTTCCACTAGGTCGTGGACCCCTGTGGGCAGAGACAACGTCTTTTTCAACCTGATACTTTTTGTTCTGGAGCTTTGCATAGAGACTACATTTAGATTAATATATGAAATACCATTCTTCACTCCTAAAAAATGACTTAAAGTAAATGAGAATGAAATGCCTGTAATGCTAACTAGTTGAATTAACTCTTGTGAGCTTAAGATGATAAAGACAGTGAACTCATAACAAAATTAAATTAAAAACTCAAGGGCAATTATATTGTTCTTACTGTCTCTGAGATAAAACCATCGTGTTATCCCCCCAATACACTATTACATGTTACGATTTTCTGACACCTTAAGGAAATCTGATAATGAAAATTCTTTAAGACATCATTGAGGTCTCTCTATTTGATACAGTGTTTCATTAGAAAAGGAGCCAGATTCTTCCCTTACTCTAAGCATAGCATTTCTTGGGGGGCAACGTATTAGTGATCATGATCATAGGTTCTGGAACCAGAATGCCCGGTTTTAAATCCTGGTGCTGCGGCTTGTAAGCTATGTAACTGTTGGAAATGATTTTCTTATTTTCTCAGGGCCTGTTTTGTAATCTGTAAAATGGGTATCATAATAACATCTACTGTAGAAAGTGGTTATGAGGGTCCAATGACTTCAGTATCCATGAACTTGGATGGGTATCTAGCAGGGGACTTATAATAGATACTCAATAAATGTGCTCTGTTATCTGGTTGGTGTTGATAAGAGAGGCACCTGGAATCCTTTTAGTGAGGGGTATTTCATCATCGGGAATAGTAGAGAGAGATGGGAGAGAGCCTTGAGAGGTTGTGAGAGTTGACCCATTCACCTGTGCAAGGACGAGTTATCCATACGACGTTTTTCCAACACCTAAGCCAAGTTGACACTGAATTTCAACATTTTACACAAGGAGCTAGACCTAGGATCAAAGCCTGGTTTTAATTTAGCAATTAGGGCTGTTGGTTCCAGAGATGTCCTGCCTGGGTTGGAACCTAGCTCCATGATACGCTGGTTGTGTAAGCTTGGGCAAATGTTTTCATTTCTGTAAGTGTTTCTACTTTGGCAAATGAAGGTGGGGGGAAAGTTTACCTTCCATCTGGTGTGAGCATTAAATGAAAACGAAATCACTGGACATGCTTATCACGGTGCCTGGCATATGGGGAGTGCTTAGTATGTGCTAACCACTACTTCCTTGCTGAAGGTATGTACAGTGTGGTTTAAATGTTTACTTCATGGTGAAATATACCATGCCTATGGAAGAGTGTAAAAACATTTCCACAGATGAAAAAAAAATTGGGTGAACACCTATATTCTCTTTCATCTCAGGAGGTTACTGCTCTCCTGAATTTTGGCTCTTCATATACTTGCTTATTTCTTCCTTTCAGTTCATATAAATGTACCTCTTAACAATACGTTCCTTGTTTTTATCTTTCAGGAACTTTATATTAATGGATTGTAGTATAATCTATTCCTTGTCTTGCCTTTTGCTTGCAACAGATGCGACTGGATTGATGTGAACAACTCTACTTCCTTCAGTTTCACAGCTGCATAGCATTTTATTATACCAATACCCCACAATTTATTTTATTTTATTTTTTTCTATTAAGGGCATCTGGGCTGTTATTGATTGATTGCGATTACAAACACTGCTGCCCAGAGCATTCTTATCCATGAGCCCTGGTACACACACTTAAGACTGAAAAGTTCTAGGAGGTTAAATCCAAGAGTGGAGTTGCTCAGTAGTAGGATATGTGAATATTCAAATTTACCAGGTAACGGTAAACTCTTTTCTACGTAGAGGCTCATGAAAAAAATTTTTGACAGAAGATTATTACATACACATTTTGGGTCTTCACAAAAATCACTCTATGTCATAGTCAGTCTCTCAGATTTTTCTGGTTTCAACCTAAAAACCAAATAAACCCTTTTCTCTTAGTATTCACAGCTTTGTGTGGTCCTCTCCCACACTGCACTGACCTTAGTCTGTGTGACCAAGAGAATCGAGTAAGAGTGATGGTATGATTAAGTTACATGAGACTGTAGCTCTGTTTGGGGGTATGCTCTATCTTTCTCTTGCTTTTGGGTCTCTCCCTTTGGGGGAAGGAGCTGTCATGTTGTGAGTACTACTATGGAGAGGCCCAGGAGGTAAGAAAGAGAGGCCTCCACCCAACAGCCAGTAAGGAACTGTGGCCTACTGACCGCCATGTTAGTGGGCTTAGAAGTGAATCTGAGATGGCTGCTGGTTGATAGTCTGGCGAGAACTTCATGAGACACCTTGACCAGAAGTGCTCAGTGACGCTGCACTTGACACACACAAAACTGTGTGAGACTAGAAATGTCTGTCTAAGCAAAGTTTGGGAGTGAATTGTTATGCAGCAAACATAACTAATACATTTTCTATTAAAGAGGCAAAACTTTAAGTCGCCTTAAAGAGTTTGTGAAATAAAGCAGGGTATTAAAACAGGCTGAAGTGCTTACAGATCTAGGGGTAATTAAATTAGTCATGTAAAAAACACCAAAAAGGTGGGAAACCAAGGCTAAGTTATCACTTATAACCTGTAAAAACACGGATCAAGTGTCTTCAAACTATTTTTTTAATTTTGATTTATAATTATTGAGTCCTTTAGATGTTTGTATAAGTTATTCTGAATGCAAAACATTCATTATAACACAATACTAAAATAATAGAAGTCATCTAAATATATGAAAATAAGAAACATAGTCAAGTAATATATCCACTCGATAGAGTATTGAAAAAATGAAAAACTTCGTTAAAAAAAGGAATGACCTGTTCCCAACATAATGTTAAATTGAGAGAAGGATACACTGTACAACCAGGATAAAACCAAGTATACAGAGACTTAAACAATAAAAGTGGGCATTTCTCAGCTGGATTATGTGGGATTCTGTTTCCTGCTCTAAACTTTTTCTGGACTTTGTAAGTTCTAACAAGCACGTGTTATTATTTTATTATTAGGGAATACATTTAACACTTGGAAAATTCTTCTACTTTTTTTTTTTAAGACTTTATTTATTTATTTGTCAGAAAGAGAGCACAAGCAGGGGGAGTGGCAGGCAGAGTGAAAATCAGGCTTCCCATTGAGCAAGAAGCCTGATGTGGGACTACATCCCAAGACCCTGTAATCATGACTTGAGCTGAAAGCAGACTCCCAACCGACTGAGCTACCCAGGTGTTCTGGAAAAAATTATTCTTGATTAACTTTCAGCAGCACAAAGAAACAAAGACTATAATTTCTACCTTCAAATTGGAAAAAAAAAAAATTATCAGATAGATACCAGCCACAGAGCATCTGCAAAGATCCTGGTTGCTGCTTCAGGTTGTCTTCTGGCTAAATCATCTTGGTCTTTGGACAAAATCATGGTTTGCTATCTTCTTATAGTTGCTGATGCTTTCGATTTTTCTTATACAAATGAATGTAAACTGTCTGTTGTTTTGTTGACATCAGAGGTTCTGGAGAAGGAATCAGAGGTTGCATTTATGGAATCTCTAAAATTTCATGTGACTATAGTTCATATTCTTCGGTTTTTGCTCATGAAATTGAGAGGAGGAAGGAGGAGGTAGATGAAATCTCATGGAAGGGCAACACGGAGGTGAGGGCTGCCTGAGACCTTTTTAAATTCAGAAGGGTGTTTATCCTATGGTGACTTCATTAGGTCATGGGGTCTATGGTCATAGCCTAAAAAATGATGCCTTGTGACAGAAAAAAATCTGAAAATTTATTTTGATGTTAAAAAGTATTTTGATAAACCATGACCTGAGCCAAAGGCAGAGGCCTTAACCCACTGAGCCACCGAGGCACCCCAAATTAAAAAAATCTTAAGTCTTTGAATAGACTAAAAGTAATTTTTCTTTTTAAAAAAATATTTCTGCCAATTAAATAAAACTTGGAAAAGACCTTGAGATACAGGATTTAATTTGAAAGAATTCGCCAAATTCCCATCACTTAGGAAGAACTGCTCCAACATTTTGGCACGTTTCTTCTCATATTTATATTCTTTCTATGCATTTCCATTGCATCCTGGGCTCCTAGACTTTATGCTTTCTTGTGACTGCTTCTTCCCATGATGACAGTAGCTCTGTCTTTCTGTCTAACCATCCTTTTCTCAGTGCTTAGAGCATGGTAGGTACTTAACAAAAGTTGAATGACTAAATTGTTTGGACGATACCAGGAAAAAATAAGAGCCATGAGCAGTAAAGGAAGCTTCAGGTTTAAAAGGAAAATATCATGGCTTCTAGGTTTATCTGAACGATAGTACTGAAATCACATTTGCTTCCCAAAAGAAGGAATTATTTTGTTTTATCATGTACAAAATACTGATGACAAATATTTCAGGCAGTAAGAAAAAAATATTACCAGTTACGGCAAGCACTGGAAATTTATAATTTGGTGACTTCATAAAGATCTAATCAATCCCACATCACGTTTCCAAGCATTATTTTATTAAGCACTCCATTTATAGGGAATCTCGTAGCCAGAATTTATTGTTTGTTTAGATTTTTCCAATGCCCTCATCACTGAGGTCCTTGGTTCCATGTGTAGAAGATTAAGAGATACAATAAACTCAGAAGAATAGACCAAGCAGCACATACTAGATAAGGCCAGAGTAAATAAATATGTCTCTTTCTAAGTCCTGGAGTTCAGCAAGAATAAAAACAAATTCTTCCATGTAAAATAAGTAGAATTTTCATAGGGAAGATACATTGACATTAAATTGATCTGCACGTGCCCACGTTAAATAGCTGTTTAATCTATAAGTCAGGATTCAGAATTATTTTATATCTCACAATTATACTTTTGGAAGGAATATGGACTACAAGGAAGTAAACCCAAGAAATTAAAAGTAAAATTCCCGAAGGTGTGGATTAAGGACAAGGCCTTTGTTTCCAACTCAGAACAAATGACTTTAAAGATCCTATTTGAGTCGGCCCTTCCTAAATTCACAAGAACAAAATCCAGCCAAATCCAATTCTTGTTACTGTCAGATTAAAAGCCAGGTTCCCTGGGTTCAATGTCTAGTTGTATGACGGCGGACAACTTGCTCCATCTCCTTGTGCCTCAGTTTCTCACCTATCGCGTGGGGACAGTAAGAGTATCCATCTCACTGTGGTATTGTGAGAATCCCGAGTTAACGTGTGTCCAGTTCTGAGAAGGATGACCTGCACGGGGTAAGTGGCGTGTAAATATGAGCTGCAATTATTATTAGACAGTGAAACAAAACACTTGCCTTTTGTTACGTGTGGTCTCATCTTTTTACTTGACAAGAGAACACCTTGGTCCGGCCCTCCAGCTTGAGTCTTTCTCTCATTCTTATCTTCGGTTCCTCCTTTCCAAGAATGTTTCTCTCGCTCCCGTGTTGGCCAAATCTGATCTCTTTGGACTTAACCACTTATAAGGTAGAAGGCGACAGTAGGCGAGGGCCAGAAATGGCTCCAGAATCATTCCTTTGGAAACTGGTGTTTTTGCATTTCCCGACATTCTAGAGTTAGTTGTTGCACTTGAGAAGACCTGATGCCCTTTTTAGAAATCTGTTAAGAAAATATGCGCCATCTCCTCAAACGCTTGTCTTCTTAAAATGAAGCTCTTCAAATATGGCGTTGGTAGGTTTCAGAGTGGAGGAATTGAGTACCTCATATGGTTATCATGTCAAAACAGAGATTACAAGAAACACACTCTGTGTGAGGATCATTGTTGACATGTCTGTGCAGAGAGAAACTGAATATAATGTTTTCTTTCCTGGGTGATCTGACATGAGAAACCTGTTGTCCATCTCAGTGCTTCTTCCCCTGCCACCTCCTCCATGGCAACAGCAATAGCACGCAGTGGGCAGAGTCCCAGGCTTAGCAGGAGCTGATGCCCTGGCGTTGTACCTGCCATTGCAGACCGTATCACGCAGACCATCTGCTTCGGTTCCCGAGACGGCAGTGGCTGTGGCTGCATAGTGCCAGCTGGACCACCGTGCCTGCATCAAAACAGGGACCAGGCCCAGGCGGCATTGTGAGGTCCCTCCCACTTCTTCAGTGCTTGAGTCCGTTGACTTACTTTACTGGGAGGACATTGTAACCTCTCTTACCAATCACAAAAGCTTTACCATCCAGCGTTCCAGCAAAGAAATCTCCCACTGTGGACTCTCTTCTGGATTATTTGCCTTCATCTGTGGGACTGGAAAGCCTCTTAAAGAGGAACATTTCTCTCCTGCGGCCAAGGCTCTCCATATCTTTCTAAATGCCGTTGGAATCATGTTAACTTCCCTGCATAAAATCTTTCAACTGCTCTTCCTCGAGAACAGGGTAGTATAACAGTATTTACATGGCACCCATGACCCATGGTGGGCCCCAGGGGTATCCTGGCCTCTGGACCTAAGAAGCTCAATGTTCCCCTTGTTGGCCATCTTCTCTCTTCCCCATGCGTTGCCTTTGGATGGACCATTTCCTCTGAAGTTAACATACTTCTCTGCTCTCTCTGCTTCAATGGAGTCATCTTGTCCTCTAAGAAGCCTGTCATGAACCTCTAAGGTGGACCAAATGCCCTCTCCTCTGCTCATCTGCTCATTGTTTCCCATTGCAGCATTTGCCGTGCTGTGGTGTATCTGTCTTTTGGTGTTTGTGTTGCCCACTAGTCTGGAACCTTTTTTTAAAAAAAGATTTTATTTATTTATTTGACACACAGAGAAAGAGAGAGAGAGAGAGAGCGAGCTCACATGTAGGCAGAGCAGCAGGCAAAGGGAGAAAAAGAGGGAGAAACCCGATGTGAGACTTAATCCCGGGACCCTGGGATCCTGACCTGAGCTGAAGGCAAACACTTAACCAACTGAGGCACCCAGGTGCCCCTAGTCTAGAAGCTTTTGAGGACAGGGACTGGATCTTTCATTTTGGCAATTCCGCCATTCAATCCAGAGCCTCATATAGAATAATAGGGTCAATACACGATCACCAAACAAGTAAATGAATAAATCCTTAATTTCCAAGATCTTCTGTATATAATTAAGGATACCATAAATGTAGAGATTATAATTAGGTTGGTATATGGCTGGTGGAGAACGGTTCCCAAAAAACTTAGCGAGGGCAGGCCTAAACCAGACAACAAGCACATGACGGTTTATAAGAATGTGAGCTACGATGCAGAAGCTACTGAACCCAGGCAGGACTCCTTCAACAGGTCATCCACCCAAATGATTCAGCTTTGAAACTGATGAGGTGTGAAATCCTGCTTTTTTGGACTAAGAAGTTCATTACACTAATGCAAGTAGTGGGAAGAAAGCTTGTCTGAAAGTGACCCCAAATAAGTCACTATTTATTGAGCATCTACTTACTTATCTCTTGGGCTCTTTGATTGGATGTTTTAAATTCATAGCCTCATTTAGTTCAGCTCTCATAATGTCTCCAGGAAGGAGGTAATCATAGCCTTATTTTGTAAACAAGGAGATTGAGGCTAAGGAGGGTTGATCAATGTGCCAAAGGCCACACTGCTTTGAAGAGGTAGCAGTGACTGGGCTGCTTCAAAGACTATGGATCAAAGAAGGAGCACCTCACTTCTTCTGTACTGGGCGCTGATGTTAAGATGGTCATAGACAAACCAGACTGCCTTCTGAGAGGGGAAGCTGTTGAGGATTTAGAGGTGACAATCACACCTTCCTTCGACTTCTCTGATTTATGAATCAAGCGAGGAACACAAGAAGTCAGATAGAGATCTAGATTCAAGATTTTTCAGAGGAAATGTGAGTTGTGATTAGACAGACATGTGAATCCTGTACCCCCAAACCAAGAGGCACATGTAGATTCCAGAACCATAGGCCTAAGCTTGCCACATGCAGGGGAAAAATCAAACTCTGCCCGTGGTTTTAAAGTAGAAGGTCCTGTGAAGACTTAGCCTTGAATGCTCAGTGAAGCCTCCTGGATTCATCTATCAGTCTGACCAGTGTGACTCTACATCTCCTCAGAGAACTAGAAAGCAAAAGAATCAAGTCCTTGCCCCCTCCCCTGGCCAGAAAGCTAACTGACTTTTCAATGTGACCAAAGTAGGGAAAGGACTGGTGTGATGGTTCCTTTTGTGTGTCAGCTTGGCCAAGCTATGGTGTCCAGTCGTTCGGTCAAACACCTGTCTAGATGTTGCTGTGGGGGTATTTTCTAGATGTAATTAACATTCCAATCAATAGACTCTGAGTAAAGCAGATTATCCTCCCTACTGTGGGTGAGCCTTGTTTAATTAGGTGAAGGCCTTGAGAGCAAAGACAGGTTTCCTGAATAAGGTCAAATTCTCCTTGAGACTGCAACATCAACTCTTACCTGAATCTCCAGCCTGCCAGTCTGCCTTCTAGATTTCAGACTTGCAGGATGTTGCTAATCTAATACAACTGGAATTGTTGAGCTTATCTCTGAAGAGTTAGGCCATGAAAGCTGTGATCATGTTTCTATGGGTTCCTATTGGAAGAGGTACTGGGCTGATTCCATGTGTCCCATCAGTGTGGACTATCTGGAGATCTTTCGACCATCTGCGATGGTTTAAATAGCACTTAGTGACCCTTGTCCGTGATGCTGTGAAAAGACATTCATGTTATAAGGAGGCTGACTCAGATGGCTGGCTGCTGGGGGTGCTCAAACTATTTCGAGAGTAGCAACATGATCTTGTGCTCCTATTGAAGAATTCTCATGCAATTTTTTTTTCATGATTTAACATTCACAAAGTTCTTTCATGTCTGTTCATTTATTGGTTTTCCCATAGGGCCTAACACACAATGAGGCAATTCTGGAATTGAGTCCAGAGTGTACTAATGGCAAATTAAGAACCAAATTTCAACTTTAAATTAACCTGTATTTCTCTGTTTTCTTCACAATGAATTGTCCCTATGCATTTCTTTTTACAGTAGTCACTTTTATGACTAGCATATTAGTAATGTCCTATTATTACTTGGTTATTTAATTATAAATTAAAATGCATAACTCATAGGATTTTTGACCAGAACTAAGCAAGAAATTAAAATACAAATAAGAAAATAACTTAATTTGTAAATAACATTTCTCTGAAATCAATTATCTTATTTTCATAGGGCACACAATTGGAAGGAGAAATCTGTCTGTTAAATTCACCCAAAAGAACAAAAGAATTATTGGAATATTAAAAAAAAAAAAAGTACCACCTCTTTAAATATTAATGAACACCAGCTTTATCATTTCTAAAGATTTTGCTTCCTGTTTTCCTATTCCAGTGAAGGGTTTTCCTGTCTCCTGTCTGGTAAAGGGACATGGGTTTGAACCTGAGATTTGAGACCATATAAATATCTGATCTGGACATTTCAAGACAATGTCATCCCTCTCCCTTCCTGTACCGTTATATTTTCTATCAATATTCTTGGTCTTGCCAGTGGAGCCACCATGTCATGTGGGCCCAGCGGCTTTACTTTGAGCTCTACAAGCAAGAGGAGTCTTTTTGGAGCCCAACACCAGTTCTCTGTTCAGATTGTCTTACAGAGCCAAGAGCATGAGCCTCATAGGAAGTCACAGGCAGGCCAAGGCTGAGGGTATTAGCAAGCCTGCCTTGCTCTTGACATTTCAAGACAAACCTAGCAGAGCACTGCGATGAGACGTCATGTCTTTGGAAGCAGTGTTCAACCCTGCAGTGCTGTGAAGGTGTGTGGAACAGAGTCAGCCTTCCCTGAGACACAGCTGACAGCGAAGACCAAGAGCGGTCCCTAGACCAACAGCAGCAGCAGCGGCAGCAGCCCTTGGAACTTGTCAGAAATGCACATTCTCAGGTTCCACCCCAGATCGGCTGAAGCAGAATGTCCGGGAACAGGCCAAGCAATGTGTTCAGCGGTCTCTAGGGAATTCTGATGGACCCGCAAGTTTGAGGTCTACTGGTGTACAACAATTTGGATCCTCACAAAGCCAAATGCATGAACATTTTGAGGTTTTCAAAATAAGATGAAAATCACATTTTCATGGACTAGTTCCTCAGTAAAGAAGGCTCTGGTCACATAAAAAAACTGTGAGAGAGGGGTACCTGGGTGGCTCAGTCTGTTAAGCATCTGCCTTCAGCTCAGCTCATGTTCTTGAGGTCCTGGGATTGAGCCCCCCATGGGGCTTCCTGCTCAGCGGGTGTCTGCTTCACCCTCTGCACCCCCATCCCTGCTTGTGCTTGCTCTCTCTCTCTCTCTCTCTCTCTCTCTCAAATAAATAAATAAATCTTAAAAAAAAAAACAAACCCCCAAAACAGTGACACACACACACACACACACACACACACACACACAGAGAAAGAGAGAGAGAGAGTGTTGTTTGGAGATAGAAGTGATAATCAGGAAGGCCCAGTTCAGGGATCTTTGAGGCCCCGACTACAGGGACCCAGCGCACAGGGCCAGAGGTGATATCTGAGAAAAGTCTCCATGAACTTGTGGATTCTAGATTCTTAGAATACCTTCTTTCTGGATACCTTCTTTCTGTGGCTTCATTGAGCAAGGATGGCTCAGCCTGGGCCTTGGCACAGTGCAGCTTCAGGGTGCCAGGCTGGGGGTGACATGGGTGGCTGTTCCTGCTTGACTAGGACTGGGGGCACTGGTGTGCCCCTGCCCCCTCCCTATCACGAAGGACTGGGCTAGGGTTAGAGGCCTGAGTTGGGACTCCCACACCCACCTCCACTGAGCTGTGTATCTTGGGCGAGTCCTATACTCTCTGGGCCATCTCGGGTTGGGGAAGGGGTTGTGATGGTGCTGAAGGCACTGGCCTCCTCCCTGCCCTTTCCGTCCTGCATGTACTGAGGACTTCAGCAGAAGATAGCCTTCTGCCTAGGACCTCTCCTACCAGAGAAGAGGTTCATGAGGTGAGTGATTTCTAGGTTTACTTCCATGCAACAGGCCAGCCTTGGCTCAGAGTCGTAAGTTTGAAGCCCCGTGGCGATAGGTTTTATATAATGTTTCAAAGGGCTGGAAAACCTCCTCTGAAGATTCGTTTCTGGTGGTGGGCTTAGCAACTCTAGTTCTTCTTTCTGAATCTATTTACTTTTACAAAGAACAAATGCCCCCAAGTACAATTTGCACCCAGATTACTAGACTCTCAACTTAAACATTACCAAAAGCTATAATTTAGAAATTCTTTTATCTATCCCAAGCTAATAGCAGTTTTGCATGTCTTTATATTGTTTTCATCTGTTTCCTCAAACTCCCTCCCCTTTGGTTATTGTCTCTGGAATATGTGCGGGCTTGTTGAATTTTAGTGCTGAATTTGGGATATGGAAAAGATTACTCTTAATTATATTACTTATTTATTGGAACGTAATAATTTTTATATAGACCTTCTGTGCTACAGAAGCAGTGTGTTCTTTTGTGAGGACGTTGCAGGGAGGTTGCTGAGGCGAGGATCTGAATTCAACAGGGTCTGAATCTGAAGCAGTTCTGGATTGATCTAGCCTTCAGTACCTCCAGACCAACTTCTCAAGTGCTTTCTTTTCAGCGTGAAGCATTCACACTGGCTTAGAAACCAGCCAGCTCAGGGTGTGTTTCTCCAACTCAATGAACCAGTGGCGCCCCTTCTGAAACAATTACCACAGAGCCTCACCAAGATTTCCCTCCCGGGGGGGGTTAGTCCCTATTGAATTGGGTTGAGTTGATGGCACATTCTCCCTCTTGTTGGCCTAGTGATTATAATCCTGACTCTTAAACTGCACCAGGTCCAAACACACCCTTAGGGCTTTTAGAAAAAGATACAATGCCACTAAGGACTAGAAAATAAATCCTTGTCTGGTTACTACCAAGAAGAAAACAATATGCTATCACCTCGAATTTCTCACTTTGTCAATACAATTATCTGCCTCGACTTCCTCCATATTTCTTTGAGCCTGCTGGTTAATCGGGAGACAGATATCCCCAACTTTGGGCATTTGGGACAGGGTCTGGACACTGGGCACTGCTCTGCAGGAGAGAGGGACCGGCCACCTGATCTGAGGGGCTGAGTGCGAAATGAAAATGTGAGGTCCTGGGTTCAAAAATAATTAAGGATTTCAGGATGGTAACCGTAGAGCATTAAACCAAACCCAGGATCCTTCTGGAAGTTCATTTAGTTCCTGTATAACTGAGCAGGTCACCCATTCGGGGAGGCGGCTCTGGCTCGAGGGGAGACCCAGTTCAGGAGGGGAAGCACTCATCTCTGGCTTCAGGGCAAGCCACTTGGCTTCAACTCAGGGTCTGCTCTCAGTTCTCCCCGCACAGCTAGCTGCCCCCCTCCTTTCCATCTTCCCTCACATTCGAGACTATCTCTACAGCAACCTGTATATTGCTCGCCCACTACATCACGTGAGGACGAGCCCTCAGAGGCAGAGTGGCTGGGGAAGGCAGCCTCCCAACTCCCCACCGAGGCTGCTCCGCTCTCCCTGAGGCAAGAGGTTCGGGGATCCCCAGCTCCATCTCCAACTATGGAGTTTCCTCTCCCTTGGAGTCTGACAAAATCCTTTATAATTCTCTTTAAATGTTCCAGGGCTTGTTTGCTGTTTCAAGCGAATGTTGTCAAAGCCTGCCAAATGCCTGAGCTCTTCCCTTCTTGTCTTCACCGTAGATGCTTCCGGGCTCATAGCAGCAACATTCCGGCTATCCATAGTAGCAAAACCTCTGCAGCTCTCTGGTTTTCTTTATCCTTCTGTTCTCAAAGAATTCCAAATCTTGCTCTATTGGTGTTTATGTAATTCTTCCATGATGAATCCTCTCCAAAGGGGGCCCGATATGTACTCATAATCTCGCCTATAAAAGGTTATCTGCCATTCCCACTTTTAACTGGATTTCTAGTTTCTGCTCATACAAGACACGATACAGTGACGTTCTAAGCAGGGACTCACGGTTGGCCTGGCGCTACTTTGCCAAATAATGAGAGCTTTCGGAAAATGCTGCCTCTAAACCAAAGTACGACTATGTATCCCGAAAACTGGAGATTTCCAGAAGAGAGGGGTAAGAGGCATTCGTGTAGAATTTTCCTGCCAGTGGTGGTGGCCACGAGACCATGAAGTACATGGACATTAGGAAACGGGTAGTTCAATGAAGTCTCTCTGGGCCTTACTTTGGCTGAATGGCCGTGACAGTCCCCGGTGGGAGAACCAGAAGACCTGGGTCCACTAATCCATTTTCAGCTCTTTAACTCCTCTGTGACTTTGGCCAGATCCCCAAGGCCCCAGATTTCCCCGTTGTAGCCATGATAATGCTAATAGTGGGCCATTTTTTTTTTTTTTTCTTATCGGTATCTGAAAGAAAGGATTCTTCCTTTAAATGTGAACTTTCCCCTTTAGATCTTCTCATTGGATCCCCCACAGATTTCTTTGTTCTTTTGAAGTACAAGGCAGTGGGAGTTATCGCTGGGAATATTTTCCAAATGTGTAAGCAACTTTGGATGTAGAATTTGGATGCATGGCTGGTTGAGGAAGAGGTTTCCTTGGAAGCCTCAGAGGGTGAGTTCCTCGTCCATGAAGCCTCCCCGTTTTGTGTCGCAGCGCCGGTGCGAGAATGTCTAGCTCCCTCCTCCATTCATTCTTCCTGCTTGTCTTGAGGTGCTCGAGGCGTGGGCCTGTGTGCTCAGCTGAAAAAGTTTGCGGATGGACTGGAGGCCCCGGGAAGATTGTTTTCTCCAGCCTCATCGTTGTTACGCAACCTCTGCTCTGATAACAAAGTTGTTGTTCTTCTCAACGAAACAGCCCTTTTGGGGTGACCGTAAGTCCTCAGCCTCCTACCCTTCTCCATGGCTCCCCAGAGCATCGGTGCTCTCCAGCACCCAGGAGCAGGCATCACTCTGCCAGGCCTTTCTTCACTCCATTATGCCACCAAATACGTTTTGCTAAAACAGGGCAGTTTCGGGTTGTCTTGCCAGAAAATAAATCTCTGTTTCAGAGCTTCATAGCATTTCATCTTTCCCACGTTACTCTGAACACATGTTCCCTGGGTTTCCGTAGGCTCATCAAATAATTTCTCACAGACCCTTTCCCTTTTGTAGGAAGGCTCCTTCCTGTCTTCCGTGACATCTCTTTCTTAAGCTCTTGGCAGACTTAGGGGAACCCTCAGTTCCTGGGAAAAAGGATTATGGAGGAAAAAGACTACGGGTGGGATTTGGAATGTGCAGGTTCTGGGAACACCAACTTCTGTGACTCACTGGCCTTGAAAACTAAAGCCATCTCTGTCTCTGGTTCCTTTACTGCGAATGCGAAAAATAAAAGGCCCTTTCCCCACGGAGGCACCGTGAGGGTAACTGGAAATAATACACGTCGAAGTTGTTTTTGAATATTTTTAAACGCGTGTTTACTACGACTTTTGCTTGTTGGTTTTGTTTTAATTTTTGTTAGATTATCCCAGTTCAAGCAAATAATCCATACCTTCCTCGCAGTTTCCATTTAATTTACTGATTTGCAAAACATGCATTTACTTTCTTCTGATATTAATTGTTGTTTTCGGGCCAGGTTTTGACCTTTTATTACCCAAGGAATTTAGAGTCGGAAATAAAAGGGAAAATTATCAGGAAGAAACTTAAGTATAGTTCAAGCCCTAAAATATGCTAATTAACACATCTGTTTGCCTTTGGAACATCTGGGACAACAACTACGCACTAATTCTCTTAAAAATGATTTATTTAACCATTTGTGGAAGATTCAGGTGTGTGAATTTAATTGCACAATTAATTAATTATTGGTGAGGTCCTTTTATTCCTTCCTAGTAATCAACATAATAAAATACTGCCGTGTAAATTATGGCAGAAAAGAATTAATAAATATAACTACAGTTTTCATTTTTATTCTGAAAGTCTGTTCAAACAGTTTAGTTTTGATATTTCCCTTCCCTTTCTTTCAACCTTCTCCCTCCCTCCCTCCTTTCCTATTTTCTTTCTTTTCTTCCTGTCTTTGGTTTATATAAACAAAAGACAATAATGAAACAATGTTATATGGAAGAAGTTAATCTAAAAGTATTTAAGCCATGAAAAGAAGAAAACAAAGGACTGGATACCAGCGGTGAATCTGAGCTCCTTCTATAAATTAATCAGGTAAGCAGGAAAAACAACAACAAAAAAAGATGCTTGTATTGTAGATATGTGATATGTGTGGTTGTTTATAAATCACTGGCATATTCATGCCCAAAGAAGGGTTCATTCCTTCTGACATTTTGTTGTTAGAAATGTGATTCTGTTGCTAATTACTTATCTTTTAGATCAGGAATTTTCTACTTGATTTTTGCCACATGGTGAATAAACTTGTCGATTTCAGTCAATAAAATGTGAGCTTGACGTTCATATAATTTGACGAGTGGTAAATGTTGTCACCCCAAAAGAACTATTTGAAAATCACATCTACCCATCTTCTAATGTACCTGGAACCTTTATTGTCCTCCATTAATCTCTCATCTGGGGAAAGACTTCAAAGGTTTCTGGTAAAATGCAAATATGTTGGAAAAAGCATATCACGAAATCATGTTTACCCATTAGTAATTTAACCTGAATGGGTATCTCTGTGAGACTCTAGAACTGTGAGACTCCAGAAAGCTCCAAGGTAGAGACATGGCAGCCAGCTGGGCCCAGTTGCTTTACCTTGGTGGGGAGGGGGTTTCAGTTGAGGGCCTGTGTACATTTAGAAGGAGGGTTCTCGTAGGGTAAGTCACTAGAGAAAAGCCTTCCCCTTCACAGTGTTGCTTAGAGTGATGTTACATCAATAAACATGTTTCTTTGCATTGAGTCTAGAAGAGGTATATACTTCTAAGCTCCTCTGCTGATTAACTGCAAGACCTGGACTGTTACTTTACATTTCTGAGGCTGTTTTCTCATCAGCCAGAGGTGTACGGTAGTGTCTGTTTTGATAGGTTGCCATGATGATTAAAGGTAGTAATGCTTATAAAGTACTTAGTACCTGACCTGTATTCAAGAAACATCAATCAACTGTGTGCTTACACCAGCATCTATATTGATACTCAATTTCCTGTTTCTTAAGATGCCTTAAATTGAATGTAACAGAAAAATATAATTCAAATTTAACCATAAAGACTTAGACCTATTGGCTGATGTAAATAGAAAGCAAAATTGGGCAAGCCTTCAGGCTGGGTTGTCTCAGTGGTTTAAGAATATCACCAAAGTCCACAGAACTATTCTTCTCTCCATCCCTCCCTTCTGCTGTTAACTTTATCCCAAGGCTGGCATTTTTGGAGTCTTGGCAGATGGCCACGAACACTTTCTGGGTTTACATGTTTTCCCCTCCAGGAAATCTCAATAGAGTGAGAAATCTCTTTTCCAGATCTTTCTGTGTCTTTGTGATCCAACTTGGTCTATACCCATCCCAGAGCTGAAAACTGTAGTTAGGGGAAGGGATTATATTGATGAAGTTGGGCCCAAGTCACATTTAGGCCTTGATGTCATCTTCCCCCAAAACATAAAAGCTGTAAAGAGGTGATGTGGATATCCAAGCGAGGGGGCATGGATGAACGACTATCGCGTCCATTACGGTGTTAATTACAATGAAAGCACTACCAATAAATCTAATGACTGGAGAACGTTACCTACCCTCTAGCCCATTTTGGAGGAGGTAGGAGGTCTCTGAGGTCATTTAGACTTTGAGAGGCTTCATTATCACAGACCTTATTAAGACCAGGACCCAGGTGCCCTAATGTTGCACTGGATCTCTTTCCAACACACAATCCTACCTTGTCAGGTCTTCCTGCAGTGTCATCTTCTAATTTTACATTCATTTCAGCATAGTTAACAATGTCAATTTCTATAAGCAACTTAAATACCCACTAAAGAGGAAATGGAAAAATACATTATATTTGTAAAATATAATACAATGATGGAGATTCGTACTTGACGGGAACCTTTATATAAATACTCACCCAGCTACAGTTTCTATAAATGAAAGCTTTGTTCAGAGGAATGTGCTATCATGCCCGTACTTGTATGTGTGTGAGTGTATGCTTACATATACACTTAAATTTCTTTAAGAATACAAAAGAACCTAGATAATAGTTGCCCTGGGGGTAGAAATTGAGGGTCTGACTGAGACAAAGATATTTTCACTAATTGACTTTTTACTAGTTGATTTTTATTTATTTGTTTGTTTGAGAGAGCGAGCGAGCAGAGAGGGAGAAGCAGACTCCCTGCTGAGCAGAGAACTCAAGGTGGGACTCGATCCCAGGACCCTGAGACCATGACCTGAGTTGAAGGCCGATACTTAACAGACTGAGCCACCCAGGTACCCAGATTTTTTGCTAATTGATTTTTAAAAATACAACTTAAGAAAGGGCTCAGTCTCCTTGGTTTCAGAACTTGGATAGCAAGGATTTTTTTTTTTTTATCATTGTGATTTTAGGCAAGGTTCTTCATTTCTCTGAACCTTAGCGTCCTCTTCTGCCATGAAGATAATGGGTTCAACACAAAATTTTTATGTAGATTAACTGAAAAAAATTCTTTGAAAGTGCTTTTTAAGCTCTCATGGGCTATCGTAGTGATTACCATGTTGCATTTTTCCTGATGATCCGTTCCTTCTGCTCTCCATCCCACCGCTTCAGGGATGATGTCTTTGGCATCCAAGGGTAAAGAATCTTGGAATTTCTGGGCAGCCGGGTGCCCTGGCTGAGAAGAGAGATTGAGGAATTCAGAGAGGTCTACTTTGGGTCTCTCAGTCATTTCTTCCCCCCACAACTTGATGAGCATTTTAATGATACGTTACTGGACCCAGTTTTCCTGGATGCTCTCTCTTTCTTCACCTGTCCAGAGAAGATGGAGGAGTTTAACTCCACTGCAATTCATTTATTTGCTCAGCCACTAGTTACCGAGCACTGACTGTGTGTGCTAGGCTGGGTGCTTCAAGCAGTTCGCCTATCCTCTGGACTTTGAAGTAGAGCAGACTTGGCAAATTCGTATTAATCAACTATTGTGCATAGTATTAAGCATTAATTTTAAATGAAAGATGAACAGAAACTCGGACAGCTAGTGACTTCTGGGGCTGCAGTTACAATAATACCTATAAATGTCAGGTTTTAGGTCTTCATTGCTAACATCAAAACAAAGTACTTTCCAGCTCAGAGTTTGTATACACCCATACACTCATCCTGGACATATTTCCAAAATGTGACCATGGTTAAGGGGCCAGTAGGAGCCAGATATGCAGACTCTCCAAGGGTTGCATCATGACTGCTAATCTGGGTCTATGAGTTTGATCTGTTCATTGCATCTCCAGGCAGAGAGCTGTGAAAGTTAAGAAGAGAAGAACAAGTAGAGACCACTCAGAGAAAAGAAAAACATCTTTTCAAGACTTAGCATTATTGCTGAGGACCTGGGAGGAGCCACAGACCATGAATCAACTTTGGGCCTTCTTTCATAAAAAGATTCCTGTGCAGCAACTTCCTTTCCTCCCCAATCCTCCCCCACAAGCGCTCCCCCTCAAACTTTCCTACTCACCATAGAATTTCCCTATCAGAGAGCTTGCGTTCAAATAATTCAGGTCTGAGAAAGAAACCTCCTGTCAGAACACAAACATCACTGACAATTAGCCAGAATTCCAAGGAGAAAAAAGGGAGGCCCAGGCAAGGTAAACGCATTTGTGTTTATATAGTGTGTGATGTGTTTTGAAGTTTTCCCCAAGGAGAAAGACCCTCTCTCCTACTTCAAAAGCCATTTTCATGTTTTTGAAATTACTAGAAATTATGGGCTAAACCCCCTTCACACGTAATTTATTTCATCCAGTATCTCATATTTTGTGATAACATGCAAATACCATATGTTGCACTTTCTCTTTATGGGAGGAGGAGGGAAGGAGGGAGAACTGGCAGAATTATCACTAGGCACTGCAAAACCTTCCATTGAAATCCACATTCACCATAGTGACGTTTACTAGTTATGGCAGAGTTGATCAAGTGCAGATTTTCCTGCTGCTGAAGCTAAATTGCAAGCTGCTCATAATGCCATCAGATGCCGCTGGTTTTCTAGCCAATGAGGACTTTAAGAATGCTTCTCTCCCTCCCTGTTTTCTGTTGCCGCAGAGCCTCCCCCCCCCGTTGCCCCCACCCCTCCAGGCCCATGCTCTACAGGGTTTGAACTAGACTGACCTCACGCAGCTCTCCCCCAGAATAAATCCAGCTCCCCATCATCTCATGGGTTCCAAATACTCAAACCAGAAATCCTAATGCATTCCCAGGGCCTTCATTTTTATTTTCCCTAACAGGTATTTATTTTCTTAAATGAAATGGTCAATATTTAGGAGTATATATTATTCATAAGACTGAAAGAGGGGGAAAAAAAAACCCATCTTGTATTCTCCTCTTCCATTTCATCAGAGGCAAAATGTTTTATGCCAGGCCAAGTGAGTCAAAAACACAAAGCTATTATTCAACTCATAGCTGCTTCAATCACTTCTTTACCAACAATGGTGAAAAGATGTGATTTTACAAGCAAACAGGAAGAAAAAGCTTGAACACACCCTGGGAGCATGTTTAAGAAGTTGATTTATGTTTCATGCTGAGTCTTACACCTGCAGTTCAAGTAAAACCCAACTTGGCTGCCCCAAAGAGTCTGGTTTATTAGGTATCAAGGAGTCGCAAGAAGCCATGTAATTAAAACTGTAATTAACTGGAAAAGGAAAGTGCCACCTGAGTTTTGAGAGGCTGTCAATTTTATTTCCATTACAGCCCTCCTGGCTCTCCTCTCAGACTCCCCCAAACCCGCCCCTTTTGCTTGATAAGAAAACAGTACATAGTCACACCTACTGCATACCTACATGTTTTTAAAAGTATTAAAGCATGTATATATGGCTACTTCTTCTGGACAAAGTCACAAGAGTTATTGCTTGTCTCAGTTTTTCTAGATCAACTTCTTCATCAGAGAAATGTTCTGGAAGTACGCTACCCAATACTGTAGCCACCAGCCAGGTAGCTATTGAGCATGTGAACTGTGCCTCGTCTGAATTAAGATGTGCCCTACATGTAAAGTACTTGTCAGAGTTTGGAGACATAGAGGAAAAAAAAAAAAGTAAGATTTCAGTGATATTTTAAATATTGATTACTTATTGAATGAAAATTTTTTCGAATATATGTGATTGTGTCAAACATGTTGGTTTCATTTCACCTGTTTCTTCTTACTTTTTTGGGAGTGTCTAGTAGACAATTGAGAATTACAGGCAGGGGTTGTGCTCTTCCTATCGGACAGTGCTGTTCTGGAGTTAGGGTCCTGTGTTTCCTGCTGATGTGTGGGAGAATGTGCTGGAAGTACTACTTCTTGTGCTTCCTGGCATCCCTAGGACTGTGAGGGGCTGGCAGGCAAGGAGAAATGGGAGCCTTTTGGTGGCAGTGTACGAAGATGCTGGAACAAGTTAATAAGGCACATGTTTGTGATTGCCAGATCCTTGAACTCAATTTCTCCATAAAGAGCTCAAAGCGAGATGTCTGAGCAGCACGAAGGGAACTTCAAGGGTCCTTTCTTCTCTAACAGCCCCTTGGCCAACAGAGATTCCAACGTGCTATGAAATATGTTAGCGTCAGAACAAGGAGTGCTGGAAACTTCAAATGAAGGGACTGAAAGCGAGTTCAAAACCAACGCGTGTGCCTTAATTTGTGAATTAAAGTGCTGATAAAACCATCTTTTGAAAGGTCAATCCATTTACATTAGATTCTGTAAACATCCGTCCCACGTTATTACACCGTCTTTCTGAACCATATCCTTTGAGGGTAATAAAGAGGTTCTGTAATAAAGACACAATTCTACAATAGTTTTGAAGGTGGCTAGGGATGGAGGCTTTTTGGCAGTCTATAGCGGAAACAGGCAAAAAATTTTTAAAGGTCTTAGCCTTCCTTTTCTCTTTTTAAGTAATTTTTGGAGGGGGGACGGTTAGCAGAGATACAGAGTTGGGACGCATTCAGGAAAGAAAGCAGCATCTTGTTTCCCTGTTAACAATATAGTGGTGACAAACTTCTTAAAAGTGCCCAAGGAAGGTAAGAGACTGACACTGGCTTTCTTTGGGCAGAGAGGACCAACTACTGCGCCCCACCTCCTTTCCCCAGCTCAGCCGCAGTTGCATATTTTTAAGTTACATTTGTTCCCAGGTAAGGGTCTCTGGAATCTTCCATTTAAGAACAGAGACGTGTTGGCACGTAATTTTGGGAAGTGAGCCTGAGGTACCCAGAGCAGATGACACATGGGGCTTAGGTCCTGATTCAGCTACAAGTCAGCGGGGCACCCCGGGACCATCTGCGTTCTATAAATTACAGTAATGCCGGCACATGGAGCCTGTAAATCACCAGCGAACAGGCGTCACCTTGTGACACACGACATGAACCCTGTTGTATATTCCAATAAACTCCCATAAACCATCTGATATAAACTCCGGATTATATTTCTTTAAGGGCTGGAGTACTTAGACTTTTTTTGGCCGTCTGATTCCCTTTCTACACGAGAATTGAATACCCGCAGCGCGTTCCTTTCTCTTTCCCCCCTCACTAGGCGTGTTGCTGTTTTTCAAGTCCAGAATCTTACTTAGTGGTTGACATGTGCAATTTGGTGAACTTTAAAGGACTGATCTTTTCTCCCTCCTTCGCCTTCTTTAATAAACTTGTTTCTTTCAGCACAACTGTGAATGTCAAAGTCTTGTGGTTACTACACAAGGAAAATACGATTTATAAACAGCAAATTAATGGCCAAATTGTCAGTAACCTACTTCACTGAATATAAATAAACGTGTATCATAAAGGGTCATGTCGTTAATACGGCTTTGCTGGCTTTCTGGCAACCTCCACAGCTGCCTTCTACAATAGTTTTTTTGTGTGCTGGAGTATGAGGAGGAAGAAAAATTGGAGTGGAGATAGCATTCAATTCCATTTATGGCTCATCCATAAATGTCTCTGAGCGGCTGTGTCTGCTTGGAACACGGTGTTGTCCTAGTTGTGGAGCTCTTCCTCCATCTTTAGGGAAATCCCTTTTGAGGAGTCACTTCTTGAAGTCTGTCATAGCCGACTTGCTGGCGCAGTCACGGAAGTGAGAGAGTCCTTCACAAGACACCCAGCTTTGCTTCTGTTAGGAAAGATGGTCATATAAACAAACAAACAAACAAACAAACAGTAACAAGGACAAAATCTAAATTTCTAGCTTTCATTATGAAAGTCTTTTGTCTCTTAAGAAAGTTCTTCTGGTTCAGTGTCTTCAATGCGGCAATAAAGTATCTAGTTTATGTCACTTTTTATAGATGTATAGGTAGAAAAGAAAAGGATAGATCACTACTATCCTGTGCAGCATTTAAACTAGACATAAAATGGCTCAAAATTCAAGAATTCAAAAAATTCGGTAGCTTCTTAAGGAGTTAAAGGGTGAGATAATTAAGAATGCATTTCATTGGTCTGACATATCTTACTCAAGTTTACCTGAAAGCTAGGTTACATTTCCATGTTCATTGTCGGAAAAAATGCTTTAACATTATTTTATATACATACAAGCCTACATAAAGAAAACACAGTGCTATTTTTATTTACGGTTGTAGAGGATTCATGTACTCAATGGAAATTAGATAAATTGCTTCAAAGTTATGGGAGTTCTTTGGGATATATAAACATACTGAATGTGCATAAACTTTAAATACTCAGGTTCTGCTGAGAAAGGTCCCTGAAGCTGAACATAATTGCTTTGTTGGAAAAGAGGTAAAACTAAATTTTGCTAAGACACACAGCACCACTACTGTGAATTCAAAAAATACAACTTTCAGGGACTTCTAAATACATTGAAATATTCTTTAATTAATGCAGTTGATCCTGTAATTTTAGGGATTTATTGATACTGGCAGAAACATTTGCAAATAACTTAGAACACTTCATGACATGTTATGCATCTCAAAGGATTTCATTCACTTTCTTTTTCTTTTTTAGCTGCAATCAATAATTTCTTTCAAAACCCTTAATATGCTAAGATAGAGTATAGTTAAAAGATTGTTGGAAATTCTCAAAAGGAGGATTTATGAAAATAAATATGAACAACGATGAACTTTGTAGCATTACGTTATTTTCTTCCATTCACATAATTTTGAACAAGTTCTGCCTCTGTTTTCCATTACACCTAAATAGTTCTCATTTTTATGCAACACTGAGATATTAATGTGGGTGCATCAAATCAGAGTTTGGGTTCTTTGAACCTATCAAACTATTTTTTTTCCCAAATATCTGGGGTTTGATAAAACCCCAAATGCATACTAGAAGCACTTTTTCCATTAATTATTAAACCCATATGCATTTTGAGGAAAATTTGATCCATATGGGTTCTGGTCCATTTATGCTTTACTCATCAAAATACTTTTTCTTAAAGTCCATGTCCAAGAAATCTTTTGAGCCCCGTTAAGTTTTTTGAGGTTTGCCAAGAACAAACCAAGTTGAACATCGAAAGATTCAAGTTGGTTTGTAACCCTATACCTATGGAGCATTAGTGGGTTCTAAACTTGGAGTGAACACACGCTCTTATCCCTAATAGGTAGTTGGATGTACCTCCAGAGGGAAGCTGAAGGCCTGGTACAGAAAGCAAAAGTTAGACATACGTCAACATAGGCACCAGATAATCCTAGAATGCATCATAATTCATTAAAATTTTACTTTGATTATATGATTTTTGGTACATAGATCTCTTGGTAGAGAAAAATGGGAATGCAGCCCATAATTTTTTTACTTTTATATCTCTTCCTTTCCAAATGTCTACTTGGGAAGTGAGTTTTTTGTTGTTCGTTTCATTGTCATTGTGTGTTTTGTGTCTTTTGCCTTTTCTCCCCCTGCAACTAACAGGCTAAGTCAAATGAAGCCATAGGTGAATGTAGATTGGATTTTAAGGCACCATTCTTTGATGAGACTGGGTTGTTTATCTCAAAAATCCAGAAAAGGACAGTCAAAAGATGGTTATAAGTAAAATAATATACTCTCTCAAGAATTCAGGGAAAAGACAATCTAACACTTGGAGTTTTGCCAAAAAAGAGTCCTTATCTTCTAAGGGGGGCTGGAGGGCTCAGTCGGTTAAGCTGTCTGCCTTCAGCTCAGGTCAGGGTCTTGGGATCAAGCCCCGTCCCGGCTCCCTGCTCAGTGGGGACCCTGCTTCTCCTTCTGCCTCTCCCTCCCGTTCCTGCTCTCTCTCTCTCTCTCAAATAAAAAAATAAAATCTTTAAAAAAAAAAAAAAGAGATAGAAAGAGAGAGACATCTTATCTTCTAGAGATCTCTATTGAAATATATGCAGATGACATGACATGATTTCTGGGATTTACTTCAAATTTCAGCTGGAGGTAAAGATGCAGATGGAGATATAGATAAAGGAAGATAACTGTCATTGCTGGAGACTGGGCATCTTGATGTTCATTACAGCATTCTGTTTTCTTTAGTTTGTGCATTGGTAATCTCCTAGGCCTTCCATACATGCTTTGGGTTCGCCTTAGCCATTTGTCACAGTAATCCCAGGAGCAGTACCAGGCCTCAGCTGAACCACGCATCTCTCCTGCCACAGAGAACATCTGCAGAAACCTTGCACATCACTCTGATGCATGAACAAATTTGAAAGTGTGAGAAAGTTCACACTCCATGGGATAATTCTTTACTAATGGGGGACAAAACTGCTGGATGATTTCAGAGTGCATCTTACATGGAAATTCAGAGGGTTCCTAATGGACCCCCTAGTGTGATCCATTTGATCACACACCCTGGATGGGTCTTTTCTTCTTCCTTGTTATGCTTGTTTTGGAATCTTTCTCCTGTACCTTGTGATTATCTTCTTAAAGAAACCTTCTGGGTCAAATCCTTATAGTAATTTCAAAATGCACATGGTCTTATAGCCTAAGTAAGCCCTTATCTCTCGGGCTAAAGATATTGGTGTTTGAAATTTTTCATAATAAAAAGTTTTGTAAAAGTTTTTACCTTTTTTCTCTCTATATAATAAAATCTAAATTTTATTTTATTTAAAAATGCATGAATAAGTTCTTTAACAGTTGGAATTTTGTATGGGTACTGTTTTATGATTTAAAGCCTTTTATTGATTATCCAATCAAAATTCTGTCACAGAAATATACACATAAATTGAAGCTTTATTATTGTTTTTTCAAATGTCCTGTAATCATAGGGTTTTAAGCATTAAAATATTTATTCTGAGTTAACATTACAAATACCTGTGGTATTTAACTGATTGAAAATAATTAGAATATATTTTAAAGCTTAAAATATTATTAAAGGTAAGAGTAAAATTTATTGGAAACATCTCTTAATGAAATGGATAGAGCTTTTTTCCAATTTGTTCATATATTATAGAATATTATTACAGAATGATGAAGATTTCATCTTATTCTTATTTTTCATGATAATAAATGTAAATTCTGAAAAAACTTGTTTGCATAAACAAGTAGGTGCATATAGAGAGAATTTTGTAATGGTGTCCATTCAGTTCCTTGAAATTATTCTGAGTTACATTGAAAATTATATTGTGATTTATCATCAAAAATTATTTCTATCTGATAACTTGATTAGTTGTTCCCGCAATTTCCTTGATAACAAAAAGTTGGAAATCAACTTTCTCACAAAAGGACTTGTTAGGGTCCTTCACCAATATCTTGAATCATCTGTCTGTTTTGGCAATGTACCCTCAAGGAATGTACCATTAAAGAATAAAATGACTGAAAGAGATGCCATTTTTTTAAAACAAAGTAAACAATTTTAAAAGGGGTGATTGTTTATGTTTTTGTCACACACATTTTTATGTAAATTGAGATATAATTCATATATCATAAAATTCACCTTTTAAAGTGGGTGGGTTCAGTGGGTTTTAGTAAATTCACAAAGTTTCACAGCCATTATCACTCTATAATTCCAGAATATTTTCGTCACTCCCAGAAGAAACTCTGTTACTATTAGCAGCCACACACATTCCCCGCTCAACCAAGCCTCTGAAAGCCATTAATCTACTTTCTGTCCACGTGAGCTACTTATCCTAGCCATTTAATGTAAATGGAATCTTACAATATGCGGTTTCTTATGTCTGATTTCTTAAACTAAACTTAGTGCAAAATGTTCAAGGTTCATCCATCCGGTGGCATGTGTCAGTATTTTATTCACTTATGCCATATTACGCTCTATGTATACACAATATTTTCTTTAATCTTTCATTATTTGATGTTTGTATTGTTTGTCTTGTATTATTTGATGTTTGGGTGTTTGTATTGTTTCTACTTCCTAGCTATTATTAAAAATGCTATTATGAACATTGATGTGCTTTGTGTAGACATGTTTCAGTTCTCTTGTGTATATGTGGAAGGAGCTGCAGGTACAACAGTGAAAAACATGATCTCTGCTTTGTTGGAGTTTATAGTTCCAGGATGATAAAGGATGGGAAACAAACAAACAACAAACAAACAAATCCTTATTCTTGGCCAGGATGATATTTTTTATATATCTCTGTAATACCATCTTTAATATCTGGTATAATGTCTTAAATGTATTTAATACACAATAAAGGTGGGGGGGCTGGGTGGCTCAGGAGGTTAAACCTCTGCCTTCAGCTCAGGTCATAATCTCAGGGTTCTGGGATCGAGCCCCGCATTGGGCTCTCTGCTCAGCAGGGAGCCTGCTTCCCCCCACTCTCTCTGCCTGCCTCTCTGCCTACTTGTGATCTCCGTCTGTCAAATGAATAAATAAAAATTCTTAAAATTCACAATAAAGATGGAATAATTTATTTTTATATGGTTGCTGCCCTATAACTTGGTTGGGAAGATTAGGTTATGCATACAGAGTAAGGTGAGATGTATACAAGAAAAAAATGATTTTATAGGTTTCCTCCTATTGTAGGGGAAAGGGATGTGTGAGAGTTTGAAAACCTAGTCCTCCAAGCTTGATGCTTAAAGACAGAGAAAACCTCAAACAATGCACCTTTTCCACAAAGCTGCCTGTTGTACCTATTTATGTGTGTTCTGCTCAGCATTTTCTCAAACTGTCGTATGTAGAAAAATCACCTGGGGATCTTTTTTAAATGCAGATTTTGATTCCATAGGTCTGAGGGTCCAGAATCCTCCATTTCTAGTAAACTTCTACAAGATGCCTATGCTGCTTCAGACCATATATCAAGTGGCAGGGCTCTATACCCCTTTTTTTTCAAAAGCAAAGAAACAAGAGATATGAATGAGATATGATGAATTAGACAGGGAAAATTCCCTCCAGATTTTCAGAGGTAACTGAATGGCTGCAGAATTGTTTGTTGATGAGAAGGCCTAGAAAAATCACTGGAGTCTTCATACAACCCACCGCATCCTATGAGAAAACCAGCAGAGAGGGAATAAGGGAACTCTTATCTTCCTGAATGATGTCATTTATGCTGAAACTTAATTATAAGCGAACATCCATCTTTCCTGTCAAACAATGCAGTGTACATAGGCCAAATCATTTTTAATGTAAATATAAATGGTTCTTGTGTGTAGCCGCTGGGGAGATGGCTAATACGGGGGAGGAGGAGGAGGATGGAAAGCTAATTCTACTTCGTGAAGGAAAAATTGTCTCAGTGTCTTGATATTCTGTAACTATTAGGAAAAGGAAAATCCCCATAAATGTTGGTAATAGGGAATTGGCTTGCCAGTGTCCAAAATGCAGAGATTTATCTTGAACATTTTTACTTTATTTCTGCTTTCCAGTCAGATAGTCAACCTATAAATATGTGCTTTTCCTATCAGCATGATAGTTTGTTTCTTTTTTCATTTATATGGTTGAGTTTTCTGGCACATTTCTGTTCCCACAAACATTTCTCTAGAGTTTCATATATAAAGAAGCTTTAAGTAAAAGACGAATTTGGTAAAAACCAAAAATTACTCATTGAAACTAGTATACTATGTTGTGAAATCAGAAAATATAGAAACCATAAGCTCCTCTTATTGGTGTATAAACTCATGTATTTGGGACTGTTGCACAACTGAAACTGTCCAATTTCAAAAGCTTGTAAAGTACCAGATAACTCTGTGAATCTTGATGGGAAAAATAGACAACCCAAGTCCCACAGCATATTGGGCATGAGTCTAGCAAGAAGGTGATTCCAGGGAAGTAAGAGTATAGATACTAACCAAGTAGTGCGGGTGGGATGAAAAATATCTGTGGTCTTCTACACATGCATGTATAGGGTACAAATTTACCCACTATAGGCAGAAACATCTAGGCAATTTTGGAATAGAGTTCTAAAATCAACGATTACTTACATGGACTTTTTTTGTGTGCCTGCTAATGTGTGTAGGACTGTATTAGGTGATTGCTAATGTGTGTAGGACTGTATTAGGTGATATGAAGAGGTGTAGGGCATTGTTCCTACAGTCAGTAAATGACAAGCAAACCCTGGCAAGTATACTCATACATAGACACTAAAATATCACTCATGTTGTAAGGTAATGCTCATTTGAAAGCAGGATGGGGAAAAAGAGAGTGAGAACTGCCTTCTGTCTTCTGTCCGTGATGCTTAGGAGACTTCTAGGCCATGATCTGGGTACATGGGACTCTGGAATTGTCCATTCCAATGACCCTGGGCTGGCTCCCAGGGTTGTGCATTGGGGACATCTTGTTGCTGCAGGGCAGACTTAGGCTACCTCACTGCTCTCCATTTGCATGGCCAACTCTCATGAGTCCATAAGGCCACTTTAGACATAGGGATCCCAAGATGATTTCTGACAAGTGTTGTGAAGCCATCTGGAGGGAGCTGTGTGCTCTTGACAAAAAGGGTCATTGTGTTGCCCAGGGCATACTTAGGCTTCTTTACCTCAACAGACTTCTAAGTTGTGATGAAAAATTGGAATTAGAACTCAAACTTGGGACTCTTACTTCCAGTATCATTTCTCTGTTTATACATTTTATTCACTGTGCGTTTTCATTTTCCACCCCCAAAATAAAGTATTACATTTTTTTTTTTTTTGAGCAAGCACTGAAGTAGAAAGAAAGAACAGGAACAATTGTCCTCCCACCAACTCTGACCATTTGTTTCAAACTCTTAATGCCACTCATTCCCCCACTTTTTTTAGTTCGAAGAGAATCAGAAAGGGGAGAGGAAAGAGGGAGAGGGAGAGGGAGAGGGAAAAAGAGGGACAAAGAGAAAAGTTTCCTCTGGAGTTGGTTGTATCCAACCAACCTACTCCTCAGGGAGTAAAGGCAGAGCTGTTTGATGGAACAGGAATAAGAGAAGGATACACCTGTAACTATTATACAGACATATACGTACAGCAATTGTCTGTCTGTCTATCTATCTATCTATCTATCTATCTGTCTAACTATCATCATTCCATCCACCCACCCATTCACCCATGTATCTGGCTCTTCATTCTTGCTTCCTAGATGACCTAGAATTAAGATGATCTCCTCCTTACAGTGCCTGAAGCAGAAATCGGTGGTAGTAGTCCATACTTCATGCTGGGTACACGTTGTCTGACTCAGTTTTGTGGTTGGGAAAAAGATCCTTCCTCTTCAGTGACTTTCTAGAAGTGACCTGAAAGAAAAAGCTTCAATAGTTTCCACAGTGGCCCTGTCGCTGGCACCAATGCCCACACAGCTGTCAGCAGCTAATGAGTGTGGTGAAGAGGTGAGGAGGTGGTGGCGGTCAGCTTCCTTGGTGATCTATTCGTCATGTTTCTATAATCATGGCTGTGTAGTCGGAGCTTTGGTTTTTATTACCCTATTTTTGTATAAGCTGGGTTTCTAGCTGAAAATGTCTATCTTGTTCTTCTGTTATGAATCCACTAAATCTGAACTTAGTGGCCTCTCCATAAGGATAAGCTTTCTCCAGCATTGTCAAAGTGGCCTTGTGAGAGGAGATGTATTTTGGACCATGTAACCCCGGTATCATTTGAGAATACATTACTCCAGTCCTCTTAGACCCTAGAGTAATAGAAATTTTTAAAAAGAAAGAAGATGAAACCAAAATTTTCATTACATTTCTTTTAAGGGAAATCACAACAGCAAATTAATTGCACCAGTTAGTCAATAAAAAATAACTACCTATAAAAGGCTGTTTAGGCTTGGGATGAGTTAAGAAAATACTTAGGATGAAGTCATTGCCCACAGTGGAGCGGGAGATGTGCTCAGCGTTGTCACAGGTAAGCTACCAAAAGTAAACGTGTTTTTCCAGGCGGAGAAATAAAATGTTTGTATGTTAGAGGAGTTTTGGGAGATTTTGAGGGCAAATATGTGATCTGTACCTTTATTCAAATATAACATTTCTTGAGCACAGATCCATTAATATGTGTGCTTTGGAAAAAATACTGGTAATAGAAGGAATGGAAAGGGAAGCATGCTATTGTGTTTCACAGAATCTAAGATAGCTTTGATTGTAAGATGCACCATTATTTTATGTACTACTAAGAAAGAAAAAGCATTGCTAATTAAATTATGTCATGCCATTGATTGGAAGATGCAGTCCAATTTCACAGATGTTAAAGTGTAAAAAACAAATGCAAGTCTTAGACTTGATAGCATTCAGTGTATCTCCTGTTTCAAAGATATACAACACATTTTAATAGCTCTGAGAAGTCCCATAGGGAAAAAAAAATCTGTTTTACTCAGCTTTCCCCCAATTTTCTAACTTAAAGTGTTTTCATTGGGCAAATATCTTTATGAGCTCATGCGTTAAAACGTAGTTGATGGATTTTAATTCATCACGGTTCTAATACTATTGAACTTCAACTTGTTGAATCTCTGGCTACAAGACTCTCTTCCAGTTTTGTCTTGAGTCCTTTGGGCATGGTTGCTAATCGTGGAGAACTGTCTTGCTTTCTGTATATCAAGTTTCTGATCTGATCTTCTGTATTTCCTTCCATGTTCCTGGAATCAGTCATTTTATTTTATTTTTTTTTTTAAAGATTTTATTTATTTATCAGAGAGAGAGAGCACAGGCAGACAGAATGGCAGGCAGAGGCAGAGGGAGAAGCAGGCTCCCCGCTGAGCAAGGAACCCGATGTGGGACTCGATCCCAGGACGCTGGGATCATGACCTGAGCCGAAGGCAGCTGCTTAACCACCTGAGCCACCCAGGTGTCCCTGGAATCAGTCATTTTAAAAGTTTACTCTTCAAGATTTCAAAAAAATTTTTTAACTAAAAAAAATTCTAATTTTTTTTTTAGTTTATCATCTCATTTCTGACTTTTGATTCTGGCTTATGTTTTTCTTTCATGCCTTTTCTTTCATTTCCTTAATGTCTTTTAGTTCACTTAGGAATAGGATACTACAGTTCTGATCTATATTTTGAATATGTCTTTCTGGCATGCTTTTATTTTCTGCAATAGTAATATTCTGCTGTTCTTTTTCTGATATTAACTTTGTGTAGAATATTTTTCTGTGGATCTTTTTAATGTGAAATTAGTTTTATAAGGTGGCTTGATTCAGAGAGCTTTTCAAGCTTCACAGATCCATCTTTGCTGTTGTTTTTATGTAGTTTTAAAAAATATGGTGGCTGTCTTCAAAGATTCCTGCTTACCTCCCCATTTTTACCTATACCACATTTTCTTCCTCTCTATCATTCCTGACATGCTCAAATTCGATTCTACTTCTCGACCCTTCAGTATGGGGTTCTGTCTGGGAAGGAAGTCATGAAAAGTCAGTTTCAAGACTGTCTAAGTGCGCAAAATCCTTCCCAGATCCAGCTGCTGTTCTCATATTAGCTCTGTGCACTTTTCTGTGAATACCTAGTCACCATTTCAGCTTTCTCTTCACCCCATTGCTTCCTCCTGCTTTTACCTGCATAGATAAGATACCATGCTGTTCTGTACCTGTTGGTGGTTTATCTCTACATGCTTCTATTTTGAGTTTTATGGGAATACTTTACTATCTAGTTTTGTTCTTACTTTATGAGTTTCGGTTTTGCTGTTTAATTGGCCTGCCAATATTTTAGGGATTATGCAAGATCTAGCAGCTAGGCTGCTACTACCACTGTCCTATTTCTAGAATCCTCTGGAATACCCTTTTAATGGCATAACCATTTCGGTCTTATGGAGTCATAATCTGCAGAGTCTTGGTTTGATAAATGCTATCCTGATCTATTAGGACCATTAATGTTGGCTTAGGGGTATTCTACTCAGTGCTTGAGAAAAAATCATTATCTTCTAGTTTGATTAAAATCTCTAATGTCAATCATAATAGTGATTATAACTTCTTCATACTATAAATGGCTTTTCCATTTATAGAATACTTGTGCAACCATTATTTTAGTTAATCCTACTAACAGTCCTGTAAAGTGCATAGACCAAGTAATGCTTATTTTGGAGACGAAGATTTGGAAACTCAGAAAAGTTAATTACCTTCTCCAAGTTTGCACAGCTGGGAGGTGGCACAGCTGAGAATTCTCCCTGTCATTCAGTGTCATAGTCACACTTCATGCTATTAACCTAATCAAGCAAAGAGGCTGAGATCTTCTGCCTTGTGTATGAACACATCTGCATGAAACAGGGATCTTTGATCTTTGCTCTGAAAAGGATAGAAACTTCTGCTCAAGAGAGATGTTCTGGGGGGAGATTCTAGACAAAAATTCAACTAAATACTACCTTAGTCTGTTCAGGCTGCTATAACAAAAATACCATAGACTGGGTGACTTTGCCAACAAACGTTTATTTCTCATAGTTCTGGAGACTGGGAACTCCAAGGTCAATTGCCTGCAGATTCAG
Organism: Mustela nivalis; assembly: GCF_964662115.1. Taxonomy (NCBI): domain Eukaryota; kingdom Metazoa; phylum Chordata; class Mammalia; order Carnivora; family Mustelidae; genus Mustela; species Mustela nivalis. Next base: position 55,431,024 of record NC_139027.1, on the reverse strand, counting down.
TGTCTGGTGAGAGCCTACTTCCTGATTCAAAGATGGCTGTCTTCTTTCTGTGGCAGAATGGGAGCAAAAGAACTCTCTGAGGTCTCTTTTATAAGGGTACTAATCTCTTCCCATAGGTCAAATGCCATCACCCTGAGGGCTAGACTTCAACATATGACTTTTGAATGAGGCACAAAACTTCAGTCTATAGCACATATATAAGCTTTTGCCTCATACTGACCACTGAATGGAACCTCTCATGTTGGTGTGTTGGACTTTTCCACATAAGTCTCAGATGTTGCTTTGATATAGAGCAGGACAGACTTAATGGTCTGACCAGTGCCTCTATTTTCCGGGATCTTAATCTGAACAGAGGTTAGAGCTGTTTCCTTAAATATGGAAGAAATTCCATGCCCTTCTTACCACATTAGCCACAAGGGAGAAGAGAGGGAGAGCCGGGACAAAGAACAATAGTCAAATGTGGGGTTTTAATGGGTGTGTGCCACAGGTACTCTTGAGATGTAAAGATCTTTTCTAGTCACACTGGAAGACTCTTCACCCCATCCCTACCTTCCACTCCCCCCCACTTCCCCCTGCCCCTTGGTGCTGGAACATAGCAGTGCTATTGGTCTAGATCCACATCAGGGACTTTCCTCTTTGGAGTTGGGGTGAGGAGCAGTGACGAGGGTGGAAAGTGGTGAGGAGATGAAGGGAAATTCAAGCTTTGACTTTTGTCTATTAGAGAAAGGAAGTTAGACTAACTGGAAAATCATTTAGAAGTGGGAAGAAGTCATGTCCTTCTCTTTTTCAAATGTGTGTGCTTCCTTCTCCATATGAAGCTTTCTCCCCAAGGCTCTCCAGCACCCTTCCAGCCTTATGACTTTCCTAATCCTCTGATTTCTAAGGATCCTGGACACCTTTCTAACTCCAGATACCTATTTGTCATTTCTCCTCTTTCACCTGTTCTTACACACACATTCATGTTTCTGTCAAAGAAATGCAAAGTTGCCTCTTTTCATGACACTTCTAACGAAAGTATTAGCTGCTTGAGGCAAAGGCTGATTGCTATGTCCCTTTTTATTGGCTCAAGACCTAGTAAAGAGCTTTCCACACATTACTAGCTAAAAAATGATATTGGTTGATGAGATTTATAGGTAAATATACATCAATTTCTAGAAAAAAAGGGAAACAACTTTTCTTTCCTGAAATTTCACCTGTAGGACTCAACAACCATCATGGTTCTGAAAAGAAAGCAATATTTGAAGGGAGAAGCAAGGTACAGGTGTTTTTGTTTGTTTGTTTGTTTTGTTTTGTTTTATGTTTTTTTAAGGCAGTAGGGTGACATAAGAGAACATGAGAAGCTGGGCAGACCCATGGCCATATCTCAGATTTGAATATTAAGCTGTATTTCTTACCAAGAGCAAGGATCAACAAACTAAAGCCCATGGACCAAATATAACCAGTTTCCAGTTTTGTTTTGTTTTTCTTTTTAAATAAGCTCTATACCCAGCATAGAGTTCAATGAAGGGCTTGAACTCACAACCCTGAGATCTTGAACTGAGCTGAGATCAAGAGCTGGATGCCTAACCAACTGCCCTGAGTCTCCCAGGGCAACCACCCTGAGTCTCCAGTTTTTATAAATAAAGTTTTATTGAAACAGAGTCATACTCCTTTGTTTACATATTGTTTATGGCTGCTTTCATACTACAGTGACTGAATTGGATATTTGTAGCAGAGACCTCATGGCCTGCACAGCCAAATAAATTAACCATCTAGCTCTTTACAGAGAAAGTTTGCTGATCCCTGTCCCAGAGAGAGAGCACTTGCATATACTAAAACTGGAGGGAGTCTTTCCTGTTTGGATTTAACTTCTTTTCTTTCCCTGCTCTGCTTTCAATGTCAAGGGGAGGTTATAATGATACTTCATGGGCCCCAGTGCTCTCCCTTCTCTCCTGGAAAATCAAGGAAAAAAAAAAAAAAGAGAGAGAGAGAGAGAGAGAGAGAGAGAGAGAGAGAGAGAGAGAAAATAAAAGAAAGAAGAAGGAAGGAGAAGAAGTTCATAGCAGAACCTTTCTACTCTTTGGAAACTCACATAGGCTATTGCCCCTAATTCCTTGGCAAGTAGAATGTGAAGGTGATGCTAGAATAATATGTTAAATATATCTTCCTTTTCTGGAAAAACAGCCTTTTAGGTATAGCACTGCTCATACCCATTGTACATCTATCTCATTAAAGGTTATATTGCTTTAAAATGAGCTTCTGGTTGAGATAATAGTATTGGATCAAGATTTAGTTTATATTGAAACAGTTTGATTGGAATATCATAGTATGAAGAAGCAAGGAAAAGGCCAAATGTGCTTACATTAGATGTAATTTAGTAAAAATGGAAAGTTCAGGCGTTTCTGGCATATAGAGAACATTTATAGCATTTTGGCTTTTCACATTCATCTTTTAAAGTTCCCAGTTACAACATTTTCTTTTCTTGGCTCCTTAAAAATAATGAATAATTTTTCTCTGTGCCCATAGCTTGAAATATTTTGGTATATATTAATTCAGAAGATAAAATTTCTTTTGGAAATGTTCACTTTAGCCTGAATATTAAAAATGGAAAGTCTACTAGCTATAATTCTAAAATTACCAGTAACATTGGTTTCATATTATGAAATTGTTTTGAGAACCTTATTCAGGGGTCTGGAAGTAGTAACCATCCAATCAGAGTATCAACGCCAGACTTGGGTTCTGATTTAAGGAGTGTCTCCATCTGCCCACACTTTTTCATCAGCATTAGCCCTGTGCTTTAGTAAGCACCAAAAATTAACCTGCTAAAAGCCATGCCTACCCTACAGCTTGTGAGGAATACATTTCTGGGGACTGTTAAGATGATGTATTTCAGTGTCTACTGTCTGCAAAATATTTGTCTTTTTCTACTTATAGGCAGTTGATAGGTTATTTCCTTGCCTCCTTTATGTTAGGATTGGCCTTTTCTCTAACCACTGAAATGTGAGAGGAAGTTTTGGATATAATTTCTGGTTGTAAGTTTTAAGAGCCTGCACAAGAATCACCACTATCACTTCCTCTTTTCATGAGCTTTAGCCATCAGCAACATTTAATATAATGTTGGCTTTGCACATCTGGGTTCCAGAGTTGGATGATATAGAGATGAGGACTCAGCCAGCCTGTGAAGGATATGTAGTCAGTGCAGGAATTACACCTTTGTGTTTTAAGCCACAGGGATATATGGTCTCTTTTGTTACTGCAGCATAACCTGGACTTTCCTGATTGATTCAGTATATCTGGGATAGCTTTAAAAAAATAATTGGTATTTGCCATAGTGAGGGTTGGTTCTATAGGGAAATAATCATTTATTTAAAAAAAATAACTTACATGAATGTTTGCTATAAGATTGTAGTCAGTGATTTCATATTAGTATGCCTCTGTGACACAATATCCACTTTCTACTGTCTGCTCACCTTTGTTGTTGCTGTTGCTCCTTATTTATGTTATTCCCAAGAAAGAAGAGATTTGAAGTCCAGCTCTCAATCAGCATCCCCTGAAGAAAGCAACCCTAAGATGGAATTAAATGCTATTAGGCCGGGGGGAAATGCAACTAGAGAACAACAAGCTATTAGCAAATTGGGTTGCTTTCAACATAACATAACATAACATAACGTAACGTAACGTAACGTAACGTAACGTAACGTAATATAACATAACATAACATAACATAACATAACATAACATAACATAACAGGATAATATAAATATGGATGAGCATTCTAGTCCAAGTTTTTATTGTGAAAGGTACAGATGATATGAGTGGAGGAGAAGCTGAGACAAAGATTTAGCCAGAAAAACACATTTTTGTGTATGCCAGACCACTTAATCCATTTCTTCCCTCACTTTTTAAGCCCAGGCAATATAATTGTTAACAATTTGTGACCTTTTTAAACTCACAGTGACCAAGGCTGTTCCCATACTCTTACAAATCGGGTACTTGAACCGTTTTAGCTGTACTAGCCTTAGACAGGCTTCTTCTCTTCTCTTTGTGGGCAAGAATCTCTTCCAAAGACCTCTTCAGACCTCAGCATATCCAGACCTTTGAGAAGGCAGCTGTCGAAGGAAAGAAGCCATTTAAGCTGGTCAATGTGGGTTTATGACTTCATAGAACAAAGCAATGTTCTTTGCCTATTGTTCCATCTATAGCCACATGCACATATTAGCAGCAATAATAAAATATTGCTGCATTATCCCCAAAGCATCGGCCTCTGATAAGATAAAAGCTTTTTTCCCAGAGGGGTTGGTTAGTGTATGGGGGTGGGAGATTGGAAAGGAAAGAATACATTAACCTCATGGTTCTGATAGAAATGGGCTCTTCCGTTATGAAGAAAATGTACACGTTAAACATGTGTGACTAGCAAAATTATAAGAGATCGGTTACCTTTTCACTCTACTTATCTCAGTTTATAGACTAGTAAGTGGTTAGAATGCTGCAGACTGCTCACTGGGAAGAGGCCTATGAAAAACATATGAATCAGATCCCTCTCCTTCCCCCCCCCCCAAAAAAAAGAAAGAGAGAGAGAGAGAGAGAGATCAAGAGAGATTATTGAGGTATTGAGTGAGAGGAAACTCAAAATATATCCCAGATATCTATAGCGTTGTCCTAGGCTCTTATAACATCCTTGGATGAAACTATTACTTCTGGCTTATTTTTCTTTATTATATTCTTCAGTATGAGGATATATGTAATATAGCATACACATAAATAATGAAGTAGAATAGTAAAATGAATGAGTGTAAATTCATCCCTCAATTATAGAACCAAACCTTGTTGTAATTGCTTATACACTCCTCCCATATCATGTGCTTCTGCCTTCTCCAAGCCTAAGGATGAACTTTGTGTTGCTTTGTTTTACTTAAAAATCATTCTCCCTCCTCTCTCTCTCTCTCTGTCTCTCTCCCACATACACATACATCCATATAGAGTGTTGCTTGATTTTGATGGTCTCTTTGAGCTATATACAAATGATACACCTTGCATGCTCTGCTGGGACTTGATATTTTTATTCAATATTTAAGATGCACCCATGTTGTTTGTGAAGTTCTAGTCTGTTTTCTTGCCCTCTAATTTCCTAGTATGTGACTATACTACAATTTGTTCATCCACTTTTTTTTTTTTCCTTGCTGGTGGGCATTTAAGTTGTTTCCTAGATTTTTTTTTTTTTGATTGCTGTGAACAGAACTGCTATGAATATTTTTATTCATGTCTCCTGAGACACATGGGCAAAAGTTTATTTGATTATTGCTCTGGGTTGTAAAACAGGTGAATATTCCATTTTATCACACACTGTTACATTTCTTCCGAGTGATTCTCTCAGTTTGCTTTCCTTTCAGTGACATATATGAACAAATATATCCACATTTTCACTCTTTAATATTATGAGATGTCTTAATTTATGCCAATCTAGTATATAAACGGTATCTCATTGTGGTCCTAATTTGCATCTCCATGATTGCTAATGAGTTTGAGCATTTTCGCAAATATTTATTAGCAATTTGTGTCACCCCTGACTTTTTTTTTTTTTTTTAACTAGCAAGGTAACTACCTATTCAGTTCTCATTAAGAAGGAAAGAGAAGTCAGTTGATTAAAGTCTTTTATAATTAAATCCACAATTGGTAGATGATAGATGACCAGAAACTAAAGTGAGAGCACTAGTTTCTCTCTGTGAAAGCAGAACAGTAAGCTATAGTGCCCTTGGGAATTCCTGAAATCCTATACTTGTAAAACAATTTGTTCCTAATAAGGAACAATGAATTACATCTATAAATAACGATACATGATAATTGGGGATTTTCTGTATTCCCATAGATAAATTATATGTTGTGGTTGCAAGCAACAGAAACCCCCTTTGGCTAACTTAAGCCCCAAAAGAATATTCATCACCATTCTGTTTATAATAACAAAAAAACTGGAATAACTGAAATGTCCCTCAAGAGGAGATGGGTGAGTGAATTATTGGTAGTCATGGCATCTTGTGTAATGACCCCACTGAGACTGTACATGATTCCCAAGGAAATCTGGGTGCTGTTACCAACAGAAAGGGTAGCATGTATGCTGGGAGGAAAACACCAGCTCCCAAACCCCTTGACTAACTGGATGTTTTCTTAGGTAGAAAGCATTGCTAATCTCCAAAGAAGAGACATGGAATTTGAATGGGGAAAATATGTGTTTTTAACATCATCCATCATGAGAAAATACTGTTAGATTATTTTTCCAACTAGACTGGCATTCCTTTTGGCTGAGGTTTTGTAGACTATGTTAATAGCCAATAAGATAAGAATTTGTGTCAAGGTGTGATGATGGTAATGACTTGGCCCAGGGAAGGGGTATGTGCCAAATCCAGTGCCGGCAAGGATCCATTCATAAGTACGCTCCTATCCAATCAGTAATTGTGAACCACTGGGAGAGGAATGATATCCCTATTCACTGAGGGAATAGCGGACTGTTAGAATTTCTTTGGGTCCTGTCACTAATAGGGATT
>NC_139027.1:55139086-55424305 GCF_964662115.1 Mustela nivalis | reverse complement strand
AGACAGACTTAAGACAGATCCCAGTGTTGTTGCTTCCTAGCTTGGTGACCTTGGGCAAGTTGCTTAAACATTTAAAGCCTCAATATTCTCATCTGTAAAATGGGTATAAATAATCACAACTACCTTAGGGTAGATTTTGAGATAATATTGGTAAAGTACTGTAGTAAGTGTTCAATGAATGGCAACTTTGATGATTAATATTCAACAGCTAATAGCAAAATTGCTTACTGTTGACTGTAGCTAACTTTTCCATTCAGCTTCAAAGATACAGAATTTTGAACCATCTAAAATAGTTATTCAGAGAGTAATTATTTGCTTTACTTACATAGACCAATAATAGACATTCAACAGCAATTGCTACAGCATGACTATTTTGTAGCATAAATGAATCTTTCCCCTAGGAACTCACGCATTTAAAAATATATATATTTTAAGGAGGGGAGAGGCAGAGGGAGTGGGAGAGAGAAAATCTTAAGCAGACTCCATGCCCAAGCACAGAGCCCAATGTGGGGCTCAATCTTACAACCCTGAGTTTGTGACCTGAGCTGAAATCCAGAGTTGAATGCTTAACTGATGACCTACCTAGGTCCCCCTCAAAAAAACATTTTAAATTAGCTATAAGTAGTACCTTTCAAAACCATCTCCCCTCTCCCCCTGTGGGTTCTTGTTTATTCAATACCCAGTCTTGTTGTGTATATCAGTCAGCTATTGCTGTATAACAAACCATCCCAAACACACAGTGGCTTAAAAGAGAAGTCATTTATTCTGACTCATACAATAGTTGGTTGTGTGGGAGTTGGCTAATCTAGGCTGTGGTTGGCTGTGTGATTCTGATTCATGGCTGTAGGTCTGTCTAGATCCTGTTCCTTATTACAGACTGGGTTCACATCTGATACATATACATTCACTCATACTGGGCCTAAGCCCTTCTCATAGTGATGACAGAGACACAAGAGGGTAAGGTCATTTGTATAACTACATTTTAAATCTGCTAATGTCTCATTGGCAAAGAAAGTCACATGGCTGAGTCCAAATTCAGGGAATCCTATTTCTTTTATAGAAATAAGCAGTCAGGAGTAAATATTTTTGAGCAAGAATCAATCTAACACTAAGTATAACAACATCAGAAATTCTAAATTGAGGCCAGCAGATATGTGAATAATTTCTTCCCTAGGGACTCACATAGCAATAGTGATTGATAAAGGGACTCATTTTTCTAAGAGTACATCTTCAACCAACCTTGCATCACTAAGTGCTCAGAATTTAGAATGTTCAGTTCAGTACATCTAAGAGGGAGGTATGCAACAGAGCTTTAAAAATACAGCACTTAAGAAAATAGACTGAAGTGAGTCCTAGGGGATATAGCTAAAGAGATTGCTATTACTTCGAGCAATACAATTTATGCTTCCTGCAAGAATACTATTTTGGGCTTTTTTTTTTTTTCTTAAGAAAGAAAAACTAAATTGTGCTTGTGCTGAGTTTGATAATTTGGCTTCTGCAATATCAGGTAAGGCTTTGTATATTTGGCTTAGCAGGAACTTTTATTTTGGGGGTATTGTGTTCTCAAGGTTATAGGGTTACAAGTTTACACTCTACACTAACACACTCTAGATTTCCAAGTGTGACTGGGTGGGTGGGCAGGGGTGCGGGATGTTCTTACTTACACTCGTGCTGGCTTTCAGTGAAGTCTTATAAAGAAGTACTGTCTTGATGTCTACCATTGGCCTTCACCAAATATGGTGACTGAAAACAGATCATTTAGATGTTTACCACCTGCATGGAAAGGAATGTATTTGGATGAGGAATGTAGATTTTTTGACAGTACGGTTGTCTTAAACTAGACATTTCTGGAGCCAGTTTTCCTCTTCATCCTCCTCACTTCATCTTCAAGGGTAGCAAGCTAAGGGTTCCAACTGACTAAGGTTTCCAACGTTAGCTGCACTATGAAATCATCTGGGGAACTTCAAAGATACTGATGGCCGGGTCCTGTATTGGAGAGGCTGATTTAGCTGGTCTAGGACATCAGGATATTTAAAGCTTCCTGGTAAATGAACTGGGCAGCCATGGTTGTGAATCTCTAATCTAAGGGCATGCTGGCTTCATTTGTGTCTTTAGAAGAGCTCACTGTGGGACGTCTGGGTGGCTCAGTGGGTTAAAGCCTCTGCCTTCCTCTTGGGTCATGATCTCAGGATCCTGGGATAGAGCCCTCCATTGGGCATCTGCTTCCCCCTTTGTCTCTGCCTGCCTTTCTGCCTACTTGTGATCTCTTTGTCAAATACATAAAATCTTTTTTTTTTTTTTTTTTAAAAAAAGCTCACTGCCTCTAGATGTGCGATGCAAAACGAGAGTCTGGCTGTTAATGAACTGAATGTTTCCAGTGCGCCTGGAGCTTAGCTCTTACCTCACTGAATTTAATCTTCACAAAAAATCCCATGATGGGTTACTGCTGTCCTCGCTCTATGGACAAGGAAACAGCTTCAGAGAGCTTGCCCTCAAACACAGAGTTCTGAATCACAAAGTTAGGATTCGGATCTCCATTCTCGGCCTCAAAGCCCAGACCCCCTCTTAATCTGAAGTAGAGTCGAGTGGGCCTGTTTTTGTCATCTCCCAATGCATCTTCTAACACGGAGGGCCGTTTTCCAGAGGCGTGTGCGCAGCAGGGCACATGAAAAGCAGTGAATATTCAGCTAAGACATGAGAGGGCAGCAATAGTTTTGATTCAGACTAGAGGTGGGCAACTTTAGCCTGTATGTCTATATCTTTGTGGGCTAAAGAAGACTTGCCAGATGTCTCTTTGTTTGATTGCAGAAGAGTGGATGGGAAAAAATTTTTTTCTTTCTTTCTTTTTTTTTTTTTCTGTATTCTGATATTTTTAAATTTTGACAGAAAATTTTTATCCAGAGATATGTGCTTCTTTATATAGCGCATCTTAATAATATAAAAGCCATCCAAATCTTTTTTTGCATTGTTTATTTTTTCAAGTTTGAATTTATTTCTGCCATTTTATCGTGTTGTGATGAGCACTGTGTGTTATACGTAACTGAAGAATCCTTTCTTTCTTTAATGATTTATTTTTCTTTTCTGCCTCACAGAGTTAGATTCATCCCCTTCACATTATTCAGGAAGTGGTCTTCCAAAAAGGAAGGACAAGAGAATCCACTGGGAGTGAGGGAACCAAGTACTGCCACTTCTAATCTCTTTTTTCTCATCATTTAAAAATTTAGGGGGGCACCTGGGTGGCTCAGTCATTTAAGCATCTGCCTTCAGTTCAGGTCATGAACTTGTGGTCCTGGGATGAAGCCCCCCCGTTAGGCTCCATGGTCAGCAGGGAGTCTGCTTCCCCCTCTCCCCCTACCCCTCCTCTTGCTTGTGTTCTCTCTCAAATAAATAAATACAATCTTAAACATTTTTTATTTATTAAATTTTTCTATTTTTGTGCTGGATTTGTCATATTTATGACATGTATAGCATACATATGTGTATTTCTTTTTTTTTTTTAAGATTTTATTTATTTATTTGACAGAGAGAGAGATCACAAGTAGGCAGAGAGGCAGGCAGAGAGAGAGGGGGAAGCAGGCTCCCCACTGAGCAGAGAGCCCAATGCGGGGCCCGAACCCAGGACCCTGGGATCATGACCTGAGCCGAAGGCAGAGGCCTAACCCACTGAGCCACCCAGGTGCCCCCGTATGTGTATTTCTATCACACAAACACACACAGACATACAGCGGCATGTGTGTAGATATTGTAATTACTAAGAATGGATGTTTATAAAAGTTGAGAGACCCCTAGTGTTATGGGTTAAAGTGTGTCCCTCCCACAAAAAGAATATATGCTGAAATCCTAACCCTCAGTACCTCAGAATGTGACCTTATGTAGGAATAAGACTGTGACAGATGTACTTAGTTGAGGTGAGGTCAGAATGGAGTAAGGTAGGCCTCTAACCGATGTGACCGGTGTCCTGATAGGATGGACATATGTAGACAGAGATACCCAGGGAAAATGCCATGTGAACACGGAGGAAGAGACTGGAGTGATGCATCTAGAAGTCGAGGAATGCCAAGGATTTGCTAGCCAGTGCAGGAAGCTCGGAGTGTGGTGTGGAATGGATTCTCCTTCAGAGCCCTCGGACAGAACCAGCTCTGGATCCAGATATCTCAGCCTCAGACGTTTAATCTCCAAACCGTTACAATATATTTTTGTTGTTTCAAGCCTAGTCTGTGGTGCTCTGTTATGTCAGCTCTCAGAAAATAATACACCTCGTATATATTGACAAAAATCATCCAAAATATTTTAAGAAAACCTGACAAATTTACGCTGTGTCCAAGTGATGCAATCTATCAGTATGATCCTTTAGTTAGGAAACGTAAGCAGACAGATTTGAAGGCTGAGGAGGATACTGGGAGTCGGCGAGAGAAAAATATCCATTGCTTCTGAAGACCTCTCATTACCAGGGAAAAGCCATGAGTGTCTCCACAGAAATGATGTGTCCAAAAACATGCTTGGGAGACTGAGAAATGCCACCGGGGTTTTAAGAGCAAAAGGTTGAGGGGTTGAAGAAAGACATTGGGAATTTAAGAGAAACCAGAGAGTCCCGGGGCTAATTTTTGCTGGTTTATTTTTTTCCCATTTGTTTATTTGCTATAAGTCAGATTTTGGAGCAATTAGCAAAATATCGTGCAAATATTCCCAGTGTGACTACACATGAATAACTTTAATTCTGCTGAACATTTGTCTTGTTGCTACAAAATACATCTGCTATTTGCATTAACTTAATCTGTTAAGATATTGTGAACTAAACCACAGACTTCCAGACACATTTAGGAAGCAACTTCCCATTTTTATGGGACACTTTTGACTAGCGAAATCTGCTTTTGTGGTCACATGACCTCACCCCAGGAGCACCTCTTTTCCCAGTGCTGTTTCCAGACAATAGAAAAAGCAGCATAATGGAGCATCATAGGAGGGAAGTACTGGGAGAGCAGGAGGGATGCTTGTCAGTAACAGAAACAGGCAGGGGAATAAATAATTAGAGGAAAATTAAAGAAAACATAACACACGGGTATGCATTCTGAGTATTTGAGAGAGGGACAGAAATGAATTGAATGCTTGATATGTGCCCGGTATTGTGTTATGTATGTTACATAATTCATACCAAGCAAATCTCATGATCACACTATGGGGTAGATTTTAGAGACTCAAATCACTTGTTTGGCGTCACACAGAGAATAAGGAGCAGGGTCAGTGTTTCTCTCATTCGATTAATGTTTACTCAGCACATACTATATGTCAGGTACTGGGTATAAAGGGTAAAGAGAGAGAGAGAGAGAAAAAAAAAAGAGAGGCCACCACTCAGAGATTTGAGTTCTAGATAGAAGAGTCATAAATGTCAACCAACAAATAAAGAAGACACTTTCAGGTAGAAAAGAAAACTTCAAGAAAGTAAGATTGTGTGATGTGATAGCAAGTACCTGGTAGGGGACTTCATTAGACAAAGTCTTCAGGAAAGACCTCTCTGATGAGGTGACAGTAATTGCGACTTGACTGATAAGAAGCCAGTTATGCAAAGAACATTCTGCAGAGTGAGAAGGCCAAATGCCCCTGGTCAGGACCGAGAGAAGTAAAAGATGCCCCTGAAGGGTTTTAAGCAAGCAGTGATGTGACATTATAATTTCTAGAAGATTGCTTTGGTTGCTATGTCCAGAATAGACTGTCCAGAGCATTAAACAGGGATCCCTGTCTGGAGGTGGCTGTGTTGTCTCGGTGAAGCTGATGGCATCTGGCACCAGGGTGGAGGCAAAGGAAATGAAGAGGTGTGGGCAGGTTGGGAGTATATTTGGGGATAGGAATGACGGGGCTTACTGGTGGTTATATGGGAGAGGGGTGACGTTAATAAAAGAATAAATGATGTCTAATTGTTTTTGACTTTGGAAATTGGTGATTATGGTGGCATTTATTGAGATGAGGCAGGCTGGGAAGGAGTGGGTTTGGGGTGTGGGAGGAATGTAGAGCTCTCTTTGGGAAATAGTAAGTTTGAAGTACCCGTGAGTCATTCAAGTGACGCGGAGGAAGGTCTGGAGGGACGTTGCTTGGGGTCATGTTTCCCCTCCACCATTTACCAGCTCTATTACCATGTACTAGTCACGTAAGCTACCCTCGAATGAGAAAAATAACACTTAAGATGCTTCCTAGAATGAGGAAAGTAAAGAACTGGGCTTCTTTTGGTTCTGATGGGTTGTGAAGGTCAAGACAGAATCCATGTAACAGACAAAAGTGCCTGGCTTGGGCCGTTTTATCTCTATATATCATTGATAAGTGGATTTATCCAGTATTTGAGTCCATGCTCCTTGTGCCTAAGTCCCAAGGAGAAGATAAAACCAACTGAAATTTAGTACTAATGATACCAGATCTGTCCTTTGTCAGTAAGCTCCATTCTGGCTTTCTTAACTTCTCAATTACTCTATGGCTAAAGGCCTAGGTTAACTGACTAAACCCGAGGAGCCTGTCATTCCCTTGGCCTAAAGCCCACAGAGCCTCCCCCTGCTTATAACATGAAGTTCAAATGCCTTGACTTTGCACTCAATGAGTGACCTCCATGATCTGACCCCAAACTCCATTTTTTTCCCTGTTACTTTCCTTTGCCCAAATTAGTTTTTTCTTTAGAACATGAATGAGGCATCCACTGCTCATAGCCTCATAGTCATTTATTAATTCATTTATTTTATGGATTCCCCTTCTGTGCTAGCTCCGTGCTAACAGCTAGGGAAATTTCAGTAAGATTCATCTATCTGTTGGTTCTGCTCTTATATTAGGCATCTAGGGGCAAAGACATATGTAATGCACACTTAATGATGCAGCATATTGTAACGGAGGTATCGCTAGTACCGGATGGGAAATCCCACAGCAGGAAGTGGCATAGGCATAGAGACAACTGAGGGCCCATGTGCAAGGAGAAAGCAGGAGTGGGGAGGAAGAATGGAAGAAAGGTTTCCCAGCAGAGGGATCAGCCTGCACGATGGTAGGGAGGTATGGTGGTTCTGACACCTTTTAGGGGATTACGGATTCATCCTCCTGTCTTCATACTGGTCTGTCACCTAGTTATAGAACCTGTTCTTCACTTTTCCTGCCACTTACTTGCTCCCACTGCAACTCAAGGTCTTACAAGTTCACAGAGTGATATAGTGATTGAGAGTGTGGATTTTGGAGTGGGCCTAACATGTGCCATGATCTTGGCCCCACCGATGAATACCGACTCAACCTTGAGAGAGTTCTTTATTCTCCCAGATGTGGCTTCCTCATCTGTAAAGTCAGGGATGATGAAAGAGCCCGCCTGAGAGTGACATCGTGAGAACTGAAACGGTGGAGGCATGTAAGTCACTATGGAGCTCTCTTGGTGGACCTGCTGCTGCCCTCCCCCACCGACCCCCCACAGGTCCAGCTCATTCCCTAAGTGCAACATGCCTCAGTTTCTCAATGAACTTAGTAGATGAATACACGTCTGACATTATCAATTTTCTGACTTCCTATCATCAATCCATGGTTAAAGTTTTAATTCCACCATAATAAACGACAAACTATAGAGATGCAGCTTCCTGCTTTTTGGAAACTTTTAAAATTAATTATTATTATTTTTTAACCTCTAAATCCTTATTCCTGTGAAATGTCTGCTTTGAAGTTCCTTTCTTTCCCCAGAAGACCGCAATTTATCAGCTTTTAGAAGATTACGATTCAGCAGGGAGCCTGTTCAAGTCCATTTGGAGACAGGTTCCTTTGAGGCTTCAATACCAGGAAGGCACATTTAAGGCCTTGTTAACAGAAGTATTAATATTCATAATACAGCTCTCAGTATCTTATATCTCAGACTCCTTCCTCTTCCATAACACTGGGATCTGTATCCCTTTATCAGCAGCACCTCAAGGGAATTTGCGCATCATTCACAAAACAAATAAATCTGCTCCTTGGTCCCTCTTTCCCAATTAGTCCCCAATTATTCCAGGATCTCTTTCCTCTCTCTCTCTCTCTCTCTCTCTCTCTCTCTTTTGGCTCTGATTTCTCAATTCAGTGGCATGTGGCTGGGGTTGCACAGGCCTGGTTAACCCATAGCCGGTGTCAGTGACATCATCTGGAGAACGCGTCTCACTTCAGGCCAGCCCTGTGCAGGGCAGCCCAGGGGAGGACGCCTCTTCGGGCCTCCTTGCCACTGGGAAATGCCTTTGTAGAATGTCTTTTACTAAAAGACCCGGTTGAGTTTATTTTTCAGGGTACCATGCAGCAACGTCAGTATATAGTACTGCGCTGGGGTTCGCTGGCGAAACAGCAAACAAATACATAAAAGTGGAGAGAAGGGTATGGGTGTGTCTGTTACTGGAGATACGAAGGAACATTTTAGAGGCAATATCTGATTCTACTAGTTGATTTTTCTGGTTTTTGGCAGGTGGGGTGGCAAGGGTGGTCATAGGAGATGAATTCGGAGCCATGTGAATAAATATACATGCGCATATCTACACACATGCACATTAACTTGGCTCCATGTGTTTCCTTTGTGATATTTTTTGAGGCATATATTGACTTTTCCCCTTAAATTACTTGTTAATGAGTGCTGAGGTAGCCTACTACTTATTTCTTCCAACAAGTCAGTTGTAGGTATGATTGTATTTATATTTGCCATTTGAGACACCCACTGCTCCCTTCCTTTTTCGCTCTCCAAACATCTGAAAAACACTGAGATATTTCAACTCGATTGCTTTCTCATAATTCAAATCATAGCACATTTGCATAAAATCTCTGATCCCCACTTGGAACTCCCTTTTAATCTCCTTCCTGAGGAATCCTTGTTTAGACCCCAAATTGAAGTTGAGTAACTAGGGAGAAGACCCAGTGCCGCCTTTCATGTGAGATCAGGAGGCTGTCTGCTTGAGAAATAAAACGGTTGCACATATGGTGTTCTTGGAATTGTGCTGCCTCCTTTCAAGAAGACCGGGGGAGGGGTGTGTGTATGTGTGTGTGTGTGTGCTAGTAGTAGTAGTAGTAGTAGTAGTAGTAGTAGTAGCTGTAGCTGAAATCCGCACTGTTTCCTTCCCTCTCAGAAAAGACAAGAAATACCACATCTTGGTTTTCCATGAAGGTGACAAGACTGATTTTAATCCATGACTTTGAACTTTAAAATCAACAAGGAGTCCCCTTAAAAGAGCTCACAACCACATGAAGAGACAGGTGTGCTGGATAAGAACATTTTACAAGAATGAACAGGACTTATGGAGCTGAGAGCAAGTTTACTTTTGTCCCCATTTCTCCCTTTAAACCTGCTCAATGAAGAAATGTTTTTCCCTACCACAGGATAAAAACTGAGTCCTACAGCCTTTGTGCTTATTTTCAGATGGTAAAAATCCAATGTTCACTTCAAGGGAAAAACAGTCTCAACGTGGAAGGAGGATGGCCAGTCCAAATCACCTTTCAAGGTCACACAGAAGTAAGGGTTCACCTCCCTGTTTCAGTCTGCCCACCTGCCCACCTGCCTGCTGGCTCCTTTGTTCCTCCACTGGCTTCTCCTCCACTCCGTAGTTGCCATCTCAGACCCTTTTGGAGTTGTGGAAGCAAGTAAAGAAAGTTCTTTCATGACTGATTCTGTTGCAAACCGGCTTTGATTTCTCTGGATTGGAAGTTCTAGCAGAGGGTTAAAGACAACTCTGTCTCTCCTGGAGAAAGCTCAGGCTTATACTGACATCAACTTTTGGACAACCCACCTGCCCTTCTCTTGTCATAAGTGCTGTTGGCTTCTTGACTTGTCCTCCTGATTCCCTTGTTTAGCTCTATCCCTTCCCCCCAATAGCGTTCACTCCTGGGTCCCCTTATACCATCAAGTCAGGCCCCCCTTGGGGCCAGTCTTGTTTATAATGACCTTAGGTGGATTCTCTGGGGGATAAGTTGAACACTTGGGCCTCAGGATGTACCACATTCGACCAGTCATTGGAGGGGAGCTTCATCTGCTCCTAGGCTCCTTTGACCTTCTCACATAACAAGTTCCCCACGTTGCTTGCTGACACCCTTCTTGCTTAGGGTGAATAGGAAGCACTTCCCCCCCTCACCAACAGGGGAGGTTTGAGGCTACTGAACAGCTGTTATAAAAATACTCTTCCACAATTCCAGGTTTCTTAATTGCTTTATATTCTCCATATGGGAATGAAGTTTGTTGACTTAGGAAAACTGATCTTAGTTATTTCTTTTGAAAATTTGCATCTGGCACTTCATATAGGAGTTTTGTAGATATTGAATTTTTGTGCATCATTTTAAACCTTCATTTCACCATCCTACTACATGTGTTACACAGATGATTAAGGTCCTGGGGGTTTATCTCTTGTTATGTGCGTGCTATACAGTGATGAGGACTTAGAGCTGAGGTTTGAGAAGTGGGCAGTTGAAAGTGTTCTCTGCACATGGTGGCAGTCTTGGAGGAGGCTTTCAAGTGCAGAGGCCTGTCTCAGGCCTGAGGATATAGAAATTCAGAGTTAACAGAGAGGGAAGAAGAGGGTGTTAAATCAGTCAAGCCACAAGAAAATTTGGAGCTCATGTACAGACATGACAAGGCAGAATGGCCTCCTTCGGTAGACAGGATTCCAAGATGACCCCAATGACTCATACCCTTTACAGCCACCTCCCCTGGAGTGTGGCCAGGACCACATATGATGGGACATTGCTTCTGTGATTATATTTTATTATATGTAAAGATGGAGGAAGCTTTGCAGATGTAATTAAGGTCTCTGATTAGCTGACTTTGAGTTAGTCAAAAGGGAGATATTTGTGGTGGGCCTGACCCAATCCAGTGAACCTTTTTGCTAGGGAGAGACTTGCCTGCTAGCCTGGAAGAAATCACACATCCATGTTGTCAACTGTCCAGAGGGAAAGGTGGCCTTCATGTGTCAAGGGCCTCAGTTCTACAGCCACCAAAACCAAAATCCTGTCAACAAGCTGGATGGGCTTATAGGAGGATCACAATCCTCAGGTAAGACCATGGCCTTGGCCAACACCTTGACTATAGCATTTGGATCAGAGACCTTCTGAGCAGGGGTCATGCCAGACTCTTGACCTGTTGAAGTCGAGATGACAAATGGTGTTATTTTAAGCTGCTAAATTTGTAATAATTTGTTGCACAGCAATAAAAAAATGAATAGATCTCTGTTTTGTGTTGGAACATGTTGAGAAATAAGAAGACAGAAGCTAGCAGAAGACCTAATTAAGTAGGGCTGAGGATGCTAGGTAGATGAGAGTGGACTATCCAGTCCAGATCTAGAGATATTGTATATAAAAAAGAAAAAAGCCTGTTTTGCTCATGCTCATATTCTTTGAAGGTTGACTGGGGGTGCTTCTTTGCATTATCCTGACCTCAGAACCCAGGCTGATGGGCAGTTCTTCTGTAGTGTTTCCATTGGCCATGGCAGGAAACAAATAGGAGAATAGAATGAATTGCATAAAGATGTTTACAGATTCAGCCCAAAGGTGTACTTTTCACTTTAACTCACATTTCTTTGACCAAAGCAAGTCACATGGATATACCTAACATCAAGGGTAGAAAGAAGGAACCAGAAATAGGTGGTGAATTTCATTAGTCAGTGTACAATAGTCATGGATCCTAAAACAAGGAGCCCAGCCTCCTAACTTAAAGCCTTCCTAGCCTCCCAAATTCTGAGAAAGTATGCAAGGGTTCACTGCAAGCACACATTTGACACTAGACAGAACTGTGAACAACATTAAGAAACATGTTTCTTTTCTTGTATCAATGCTTCCTACCCCAGTATTCCTACTAGATATAAAAAGATTTGAGGCCATATTTATATGAGGAATTCCCATTTTCCTGTCTCTTCTTGGCCCACATTATACCTTCCCTCATCCACTGTGAAACTCAGTTTTCTAGTGAGTTCAGGGTCAGACAGGGACAACTCAACAGGTTTACAAAGAGAGATGCTGGGGAAAATTCTGAGAGGTGTTCTAATCAAAACTGCTGTTCTTTGCCTCAGAAAAGAGTGTAAGGCATGAAAGGCATGAGAGTTTTCCCAGAATAAAAACTAGTTGTACACAGGACAGTTAGTAATAGTGATATTACAGTTTTAAAATTTTCAAGACACTTTGATCTCTCTGATGGCTAATGTAAGAAGGTCACGGTTATCATTCCACTTATGACATGTGAAAAATTGAGGAATAGACAACATTTGACTTGAGTCTCTTCTTCTCCTTCTTCAATCAAAATGACCTCTTAGGGAAGAATTTGCTGGAATTTTCCTTCTCTAAGGATTGTCTGCATTTTAAGCCTTCAAGTGAAATGGGATCCATGTTCACTGGGAAAATTATTTCAGGGGCATAGACAAAGTTGTGACAGAGACATGGGCCACATGGCAAGTTGCAGGTGGTAAACACCATCTGTCCATCATTGCAGAAGCCAGGCCCAGAGGAAGGAGCTAGGAAAGTAGACTGAGAAGACCAAAGGACGTGAAGAATGTGACAAACCCATGACCAACTGGGTGGAAAAAGATGCAGAAAAGCCCTATATATGACTGGCCAGAGAAATAGAGGAGAAGCAGTAGAGGAGACCTTCAGGAAGTCAGAGGAGGAGAGAGTTTCAGAAAGGAAATCTGAAGCTCCAAAGAGAAGGCATCTGAAAGGAGGACGGTGGAGGGTTCTGTGGATCGAGCGAGTCAAGGCTCTTACTGACTTGGACAAGAGCCCTGTTGGGAGAGGGGTAAGGGAGCTAGATTTTTGGGGGAGCCAGTCCCTTCTCCAAGAAGCTGTAAGGGGATGGGAGAGCAGGGTGATAGATAAGGTAAGAAACACACACCTCAGGGAATTTGAAAAATTGTTCCTGTGGGAGAGATCTGCATTATATGTAGAGGAGAACAGGCTGGCAAAGAGGAAAGGTTCATGATGGTGCAGGTGAGCGATGGTACTGCTGCCAGAGCAAGGTGCCTGCCCAGGCTGAATCCCAGGTGGACACCTTAGTCTCCAACAGAGGGAGGCTGCTCTCCTCTTTGAAGCAGGGGAGGGAAGAGAAAGGGTGGGGCCACGTAGAGATGAGGAGGGGGAGGGCCATTTCTGGAGTCCTCATTTTGCTTTAAAAAACACATAGGAGGGGCGCCTGGGTGGCTCAGTGGTTTGGGCTGCTGCCTTCGGCTCGGGTCATGATCTCAGGGTCCTGGGATTGAGCCCCGCATCGGGCTCCCTGCTCCGCAGGAAGCCTGCTTCCCTCTCTCTCTCTCTCTCTGCCTGCCTCTCTGCCTACTTGTGATCTCTGTCTGTCAAATAAATAAATAAAATCTTAAAAAAAAAATAAAAAACACATAGGAAAACCATATGGTGATTGTCTTTCTCTGCTTGACTTCTTTCACAGAGCGGCAGACAAACCAAGAGAGACTATGGACTACGGGAAACAAACTGAGGGTTTCAGAGGCAATGGGGGTGGGGGTGGGGGGCTAACCCGGTGACGGGTATTATGGAGGGCATGTATCGCATGGAGTGCTGGGTGTTAGACACAAATAATGAATCATGGAACACTACATCAAAAACTAAGGAGGCTACAGTGACTAACATAACATAATAAACTTTAGAAAAAAAATTTCCACGCACACACACACACAAAACACACATAGGAAACGCACATGGAGTTTTGTGGGGGAAAAAAGCCACTGTGCTCATTTTGCAGGGGTACAAGTGTTGAGAGAGAGCTTTACAGAACACTGTCCTGCTTTTGGAGAAGGAAAGAGAGAAATGGAGTCCAGGAAACTCTCTTGTACCAGCTCTCCCTTCACATACCTTCTCACATTCCTGGGCAGTCTTGAAATACCATGACCAAGGTCGGTGAGATCCAACAAGCATCTTTGATCAGGTCCGAATGGAGCATGGCTTTGGACGGGACACCTGACCCTGGGACGTCTGGAGTGTTAGAGTGTCTGTGAGTGTTCTACGCTGTCAGAGCACCGATGTAAACTTTGTGAGTTGACCTTACTAATTTGGGACAGCTAAATCACGAAGAATACAAGAATACATTTCTGATGTCTCTTTTCACGTTCGTATCTGTGAGAGGGATATTTTCAACCTTGTGAGGATTTTGTGGTTCGAGTTTATTGCTTTTTTCTTTGTGAGAAATCTGTTTTATGTTTGGGGGGATTTGTCATTTGTTCTGTTGAAGACTGTCTCATAAAAGACGCTATGGTTTTTTGGGCAGCTGTTATCAGTAGAACCGGAGGAGGGGTTTTCATCTGCATGGATTAGGTTGATGCACCAATCTCTTTCTTCTCTAGGGTTTTTAAGGAATCTTCCATGATTGGTTGAGCATGAGGAATCTCCCTGTGACAGCTCTATAAAGAAAGAAAGACAATAAAGACAATCTAACAGGCAGTCAGTCGATGACGATTTTTGTCTGGAATAAATTTAGCGCATCTCATAAAGTTTTTATAGATGCTACCTTTCAGATGCTTAGAATATTATTATCTAGCCCAACATTTCTCTGTTCCTGATTTTTCTTAGCCTTGCCTGGAAAAAAAAAAAAGCACTACTAGGTTGTTCATCTGTGTCTATTTTAAGCTCTTCGCAGAGTTGTTTAAATGACTGATTTTTCTTTTTCCACTACATGGTGTTCTTTTCCTATGGGATTTAATTAGAGTTTTCTACAAAAATATGACAATTAGTAGGTTTTGCAGTGGAATTCGTGATTTGTGTCTTTACTTGGCTTCAGCATATAAGCCTCAACAGGTCCTTCCTAAGCCTGCAGTTTTGGTGTTGTGGGGACCAAAATGGAAGAAAAATGAAATTCTGATAAAGATAAAATATCCAATCATTCCCAATTAATAGAACAGAAGTGACTATAAACCCAGCCTGTAGCAATTAAAATCAAACCACTTGAAAAGTCACCTTACAAGGGAAAACAAAATGAAATAAAACAAAAACTAGTTGGGAGTTACATTACTAAGAATTCTACATACTCTGTCATGTTGGTTTCTTTGCAGATGTTGCACGTCTTTGTTCCTCTAGTCATCAATACAATTGATTCTCTCTCCATCCTTCCTTCTCTCTTTCATTCCCTTCATCCCTCCCTCCGTCTCTCCTTCCCTCTTCTGTGTTTTGGGAAGTAGTGAGTGTGGTCCATGAGGAAGCAAGGGTTGTGAGGCAGCTGCAAATGAAATATGTATGTGCCAGGTAAAAATATATCCATATCTTTCCACATGGATGGTGCTTGATGAGCCTGGTTTAATGGCCCCTGGGTCTGAGGAGTTGTGCGACTCTACAGCATATTTTATTATTTAACGGGAAAGAAAGTGTATCATTCTAGTGAGACACCCATGATGTTCCAATCCTATCTGGGACCCTCTTTATGAAAAAAATAGTCTTCTTCATTTTTTGAAAACAAAAAGGGGGACGGGGTAAAAGGGATTTGAATCAAGGGGAAATGATCTCCCATAATCCTCCTCTTTCCTAAATCTTCACAAGTTGTATGCTCTGATTTCTGCTGGTGAATCTTCCTTTTTACAGCAAGGAAAGAGAACTGAAAAGCTAATGTATTTTAAGTGTTTTTCCCTTTCCAGAGAGAAAAGCATGTTGGGCTCATGAAATCATACCTTTTTGTGGTGTTACCATTGCTTCTATACCTTAATAAGAAGAAATCAGGTATTCTAGAATTTGAGATTAGTTTTTCTTATAACATTTATATACATATATATTTCAGGAAATACTCATGGGGAATCCAAATCCTAAACTCTTGGCTATGACTCCCTTTGCTCTCTGGTTTGTGAGGTGGGAACATTAGTGGGTGGGGGAGATTGGGGGGTGGGGAAGGGGTTAGGAAAGGCAAGGTCAATAGAGAGGCGGAATCAGGCGTTGCAGTGCACCTGGCTCCAAGGTGCCCTGGGCAGCCACAGGGACCAGGTTCTCATGGTGCTTCCTGATCTCCAGAATGGCGGAAAATACCAGATGGAGCCCCTAGATTTGACATTTTAGTTTGGGAGAAGAAAGAGGTAACAGAAAAAAGAAAAAGTATTGCTCTGTGAGTAAGACACTGTGGGCTTTCCCAGTAGCAATGCTATTTTCTCCCAGAGTGACCTTGGGCGTGTGGGACTACTTAATCTGGGCCATTCCGTGTTGTTCTGTAAAGCACAGGCAATAATCCCTGCTCTGCCTATCTCATGCATGTGGCAAGTGTCAGAACAGAGAACATGGCTTCTGTAGGTCTGATTTCAAAGGACTTTGTGAACAGAAAAGGCTATGACTGAGTGCTTTCTCTGTGCCCAGCCCTGTGCTAGTTTTCTGGGGGTTTCCCGAGAGCTATGGACCAGTCCTCAGCTCTCCGTGGGCTAAGACCTAAGTCAAGCAGGAAAAAGCAGCAGTGGTCTTAGGTCCTTCAGCAGGGCTGTCCCAGTCAGCAGTAGACAGATGTATGATTTAATAAAGCAGCCCCCAAACTCCTTGAGCGGGATATGGACTGTGCGGGCAATTGCAATAAAGAACGGAGTCACCATATTTCATTGTTTCCGAGGCACACTTTCCTCCCACATTTTAACATCTCTAAAACCAGGATGTCTCTTTCAGTTAGTGGTCGGTTATAGTTTGAATAGCAGCTCTTTTTTGTTAGTGGTACACAAAATAATGGTGCATCTTATAATCTACGAAAGCTTACATCCAATAAAATGCCATAAAAGAAGAAAAACAGCATATCCCTGATATCTGACACCACATTTCCAAAGTTGAGGAGAATTTTAAACAAGTAAGTTTCTTATCATCAAAGCAATTCAGTCTATCAGTGGAATAGTTTTACAAAATGGGAAAGAGGAGATATTTCATATGGATGTCTCTATCTGGAGTACTCAATTTCAACTTTCAGAGCATCCAAGTGCCTTGTTTAGTTTTGTTTTTTTAATTTATAGAAATTAGTTGATTTTTATTATTAAAAAAAAAACCTTAAAAATAGGATCTTCTCTGAAGGGAAAAATTGAGACAAGAGATTTATTCAGACATAAAGGGAAACCACTGGGCTTGTAGCCATGAGATTCTACCTTGAATGTAGCTTTCATCTCTAGGCAGTCAGCTTGCAGTCGATGCTGTATTGTTCCCATTTTTTTGACCGACATGTCCCACTTTCTTCTTTACGCCAAACACGGAGTTTGAAGAGTTCATATGAGACACACTATCCCTCAAGAATCAAAAGAAGGCTGGGGTAAGCAGTGGAGGGAAATGAGAGAAGAAAGTTGTACAAATCCTTACACTTTCTTCGGAAGAAAGAAATTCGATCTCCTCACCATTTTAAAATGTTCTTTTGAATTTGATTTGAACTACTGCCCTAAAGCTCTGAGACCTGGTGGCCTCCTCAGCACACCCCACTAATGGTCTGATTCTCATTGATTTCTAGATTTGGGGTCCCAGTCTTCTTCCTCACCTTCCTTTTTTTTTTTTTTTTTCCTTCTCTTGTGCCTTGCCCTTTCTGGCTGTGGTCATTAACCCACCTGCCTTCCTCTTTGACCTCCTCCCTTCTTCTGCTTGTTTCAACAAGTGACTCAGCTTTCTCAGCTCTGTCACTTCCCTAACTCCACCCCTCCCTCCCCTGTCACAGTATGAGTGACTCCCCCTGTCTCCTAGTGGTGAAGAAGTAGAAAATCCTGGGGTTCAAATGCAGCATTTGCTGGTTAACCTCTCCAACGACCCTCTCTCCGGCTGTCAAACGGAAAAATAATAATAATCTCATCTCATACAGCTGGTGCACTGTTTCAATGAGTAGGGGGGTTTTAAGTGCTTAGTATAGTGACTGGTTGGCACATGGAAGCTTTCTCTGTCGTCTTTGTACCAGTAGTAGTAAGAGTTGTTGTAGTGTAGTCATACTAGTAATGTCTGGGGACGCAGAGGACCTTGCGGCACAGATTAGTTTGTGAAGACATTTTCCTGCTCTTTAAAACACCCAGCATCCCTTCTCAGGGGGGCTCAAGAATTAAGTCTTAAGGCCCTAAAGGCACCCATTGTAAATAAAGAATTAATTTGTTTACTCTGCATCTAGAACAATACTAGCAAACTACCTTTCCTTGGGAGAATTGAGAGAAAGGTCATTCAAATCATTTTCTGTGGGGCTTAATTCTCTGGAGAAAACTGAGTTGGGAAAAGCTGACACAGAGTAGATTTACCTTACTTCACAATGTTGAGTTTGTGTTTGAAGGCTGTTTGATTTAGACGAATGAGTGTGACTCAAAGGGATGAAACTAGTAGATAAATTCCAAATACAGCGTGCTTGTAAGGCATTCTGAAGGCTGTCTCCAAGAGGAATGTTTCTGTTTAAAGTTATCCTCCAAAGACCTGATCCTGAAACCTATTTCCCAACTAATAATTTTCATTTTTACATTATTGAGCCTGAACGCTGACCATAGACTTTTGTTGCAGGTGGTGCTAAATAGGAATGTTGATGCATTTATTTTGGAAGCCACAGGGGAATGCCGTCCAGAAGTTTAGCCGATCTCACTTTGCCTGCACAATTCTTATTAAAAGATGAAAATATGCTTTTGGTTGACATTCAAAAAGAAGACAAAGAAAGGGCAGATGTCTGGAATAATACTGCCACGTCAAGTCTTCCCTTTCATTTGCCTTTCCATGACAAGCAAAGTACTGGTTGGAGACGTGGGAAAACTTTCCAAATTTATTTGAATTGTGAGGGCACAAAACCCCAAAGTACCTAGATAGCGGAGGTTGTTCTGAACTGTGGCAGGGGCATTTGGCTCAGAATTACCACTTAGACTTGTTAAACTTAAAAATAAAACAGCCGTTTATTTCGTCAGCAAAATGGGTTTATTCAGGAATGGCAGAAAATTGCAGTCTGAGACATCCAGGCTACACGTAGCCAAACCATAGGCAAATTCTGAAAACAAAAGAGAGAAATGCTTTTTTATAGAGGAAAAGGGGCGTGTTGGGAGGGGCTGTTATAAACCAAAAGGCCATTGTCTAGACTGGGCTTTTCATTGGCTGAGTTATGACAGTCTCTCATTGGTTGGGCTGTTGCCAGGCAAAGAGAAAGTCTTCCTTCCTTCTTATGGGATAATAAAGCACAGCTTCTTTTGGCTGGGAAAGCAAGGGAAGTCAGGTAATAGGGCATGAGAGCACCACCTTCTGGCCTTCCGACTCCAGTTTAAATGAGGTTTCCTTTAATCACTCACAGATTGGAGGGACGCAAGGTGGCTGGGACACTTTGTCAAAACATCCAGATCTATGGAATAAGGACCAGGGTAATGAAGTTAGAAGGAAAAGTGCATGGATCAGTTTCTCCCAAAACAAATTATATGGCTCCAGAGAAGGAGCACTGGCTAGAATTCTGAAGGGCTATTCCAAGGGCTACTTGGCTAGAATACATGAGTATGTTAGGCAACAAAGAAGTATTGCCTTTTTGGAAGTGATGAGACACCAGTGTTTTTTCAGTCTTCTTGGAATGTTCTCTGATTGTATTATCATGAATGCATTTTGATTCAGGGCAGGGATACAAAGAGTGAACATGAATAGGATCTGCTACTAGAAAAGCATAACTATTATGTTCTCAATAAGCCCCACATTCTAAACACATAGCCCAGCTCATTCCACCACAAGGTAGATGCATTCACCATCGTGAAGACTCGAGCATAGTGAAACCTTAATTATAGCTAGAAATTGGCACCATCCTTCTGCCTTCTGCAATCTTGCATTGAGTCTCTTTCAGTGGTATTAATATTTAAGCTATTTAGCTAAATGAAAATTATTTTTGTGAAAAGGTTAAGCTATGTATACACTTGTATTAAAGGGATATTTTGCTTTTCCTGTAGAGATTTATCTTAACTTTAAAGATTAAACATGAAATGATCCATGGAAGAAAAAAGAAAAAGAAAAGGCGGAATGTCAGATCAGAAGAATTCCACTTTCAACATCTTCTAATGAGCCTACAATTAGATGAGGATTGTCAACATGGTATTTGCCAAAACCCAGACAACTGTTTGGTTTTTTTTTTCCCCCTAGATTTGGTGGAGGTAGGAATATTAAGGGAAAAGAAAGTTAGGAAGAAAATTCTGTACAGGGAAACCTACCTGTTTCTGTGTGTTTATGAACAAACTATAGAAAACTGATAGTCCTCTGAACACCTAGGTGAGCTTATCTGTGGAAAATCCCTGGCTGTCATCTTGCAGTATACTCTAAATAGCTCAACTCACTGAAACAGAGCTGATGGGGTGATTTTTTTTTTATTCCTAGTAGATTTGTAATACAGGCTACAAAGAAAAGCATTTTCCAACTCGTTTCAATTGTTTATTGCCAGATATCATACACCCAACTGCTTCCCCACCTGCCCCCTTCCTCATCTACATAGCAGCAACTAAACAGACTGGGAACATTTTTATTTTGAAGAGCACACCAGTATCATGGAATAGTCTGTGATCCATCAGCTTAAAAACAGCGTCTTCAAGGTATACTAAAGTGGGAGACTCAGTACTTAGAATAAATGAAGTTGTGGCTGTGTTATCTAAGCAGAGGGTTAAGGAAGGAGGGGTAGTGTGACATCACAGGAGGCAAAAACTCAGGGAAAGAGATCACTTTGATGATGACTTCATTAAAACCAGGAACACTGAACTCTGCCCTTGCACATTATTTTACCTTGACCTGCACATATTGTGATGAGATATTCTGTGCATCCTATTCTGAGTCTCTGATCAAAGGGCATGCTCTGATGACTGGTTAGGTAAAATTGCCCTGGTAGTGATCTTCTTTCTGTATGTAGGTTGACACTGGGTGGGAGATACCTTATACCATTGCCCTTATCCTGCGGGTGTGACTAGAAATTCAACCTCAGAGTGAACCCTGAAAATTGTGCCGGTAGCATTTTGGGGGCTGCTAATGAGAACCATAAAATAACACTAAAGAAAGATCTGAACGAACATGCCAGATGACTGCATTTGTGCTCTCTGAATTGGGTGTAAGATTTATGAATTGAGTTTGGGGCTGCTTTAGTACCTAGCCTCTCATAAAATTTGGCCGCAGTCACTGTTTAAATAAAATGGAAGATAAAAGTGGTTTCAAGAGTGTGATGAAATGATTGTGTTATTGAAATGCTAATTTAGATGTGGCAACTGTCTAAGGGATGGTCCTGGTTGCGAGACACAGCCTGCACTCCTGAAACACATGCCCAATGAACGCTCCTTTCCTCTGATGCTGGGTGTGTGTGTGTGTGTGTGTGTGTGTGTGTGTGTATAGTGCAAGTTTTACTGTTTGACAAGCCCTTCTGTGAGTGTCAACCTTGCTATCTTTCAACCCAGGGCATTTTTCTGTCACTGCTTTAATACACATTTTTAATTATCATTGGTTGAACACATGAGCTCTCCTGTTCAAATACCACTGCATGCTTGACAAGACTTGGAACCTTCTAGAAAAGGGTCCCTGGCTCATTGGCTCTGATCATAGACTAGGTCATTTGCTTGACCTAAGGCAAGAGGAAGAAAGTGGATTGTTGCCAACTTCAGAAGGGGCTGTTGAAGAGGCCATTCCCATAGACTCTTGACCAGGACTCCTTCAAGTGAAGTGGCTTTATCCAGTCACCTCAACCTCAACAGAAGGATAGGCTCTTGGAAACCGAGCGGTACCCGAGGCACTGTTGTCACTGCGGATAAACGAATGGATGATATCTGAACCATAGGCAGTCCTGCAGCAATGCAAATCGAAACATAAATGCATTTTGAAACAAACAAAGCCATGGGTTTAAAAAAAAAAAAAAAAAACAAAACTCAGCATGGTGATAGAAATGTCCAGCGAATCTGCCATTCCTGTGTGACCACTAAGGAAGAACTCTTCAGGGCTTGCGTTTACTTATAAAGAAGAGCTCCATGACAGATCGCTGATTGTGGGGGGATACATACGTTATTCAAGAGGCTTTCTCTGTCGGCATATTCGCTAAAATGCACCGTTCGGCCTCTGGAGTATTTACACTTTCTTTTCTGTAATTATAAATGTGGAGGCAGCTGAAGCATGATACCTGGGATGTAAAAAAGATCCAGAGAGGAATGGAAAAAACCCACGACAGAGATGAAAAATACCATGTTGGAGCTCGCAACCCCTGGCTCAGGGAGGGCTTTCAGGGCATTCATCTTGCCTTTGATTTGTCTGCTTTTTCACTTCAAATAGGTTTACAGGTTTTTAGCTGAAACCAATTAAAGCGAGCCAATTGGCAGGGTTCGCACTTGTGGTGTTTATGGTGCGCATTGTATTGATTTATGCGGCTCAGCAGCTACAGTGAAAAGCAAACTATATGAAGAGGAAAGGAAAGCTCATACTGGGGAGGCATTCCAGTGCACGGGATTAATGCGAGGACAGTAATGAACGGCGGCGCCGTAAAGAAAACTGCTGACTGTGCAAGATCAGGCAATAGGAATTTTTTTTTTTTTTTTTTTTTTTTTTTTTAAGCAAGACATCATGGCAACAGTTTAGTTACAAGTAATTATGCAAGATGCTTAGTATCCGTTGACAATGAAGTACTCTTTCACTTGAAGTAGCAGAAAAGGATGCAGGGAAAGGGAAGGCATGTGCTGGTTGTGGGGCAGCTTCCCGAGTTTCCGAGAAAATATTGTATGCAAGTTATTAAGGGGTGAGACAAAGATAAGTGTGGGAAGATGTTGGAATATTGGCAATAGTTGGTTGGTCACTTAACCTTGGCAGGGTCAAAAGGCCAAGTGGGACATTCTGGCAGGTGACAAGCCCCGGAGGGAATACGAGCTGTGCAGTGCTCAGAATGCTCACTGTGATGGGGTGCCTGGGTGGCTCACTGGGTTAAAGCCTCTGCCTTCAGCCAGGGTCCTGGGATGGAGCCTCACATCAGGCTCTCTGCTTAGCAGGCTCTCTGCCTGCTTCCTCTTCTCTCTCTGCCTGCCTCTCTGCCTGCTTGTGATCTTTGTCTGTCAAATAAATAAATAAAATCTTAAAAAAAAAAAAAAGAATGCTCAGTGCAATTGATCCCTTGGTCTTAAGGAGTAGTTGATGGTTTACATGCTGCATGACTCAAAACCATCTCCATTGGCAGGGAGGAGAGAGTGGGCAAAATCCTGGCACTTGTGAACCTAAGACAGAATGACTGCCCCTTGGAATGGGAGCAGGGAGAACTGTATAGCCTTTTGTTCGCAGTCTTCTATTGCATGGGCTTATCAGATTCAGGAAAGGTAACTGAAAACTTGACAAGTCTTATAAATTCTTGGAGACAAAGAGCTTTGATTATTGAAGACAAAAAATGCTAAAGCAAGTAAATGATCAGTTTGGTTTGGAAAATAGCTCAGGCTGGATCATCATTTAAGACTTTGCTGATTTAGTGTTAAACCTCATAAAGACAGGTGAGTCAGATACAGCCCTGAATATTTGTAATGATAGTAATAATTATTATTATGGTGCTAATATTCTTGCCTTGTCTTTGTTTAATAACTTATCCTATTTTTTTTAAGTATGATAACATACATTGACTCTTTGATTATCAAAACAGTCCTGTAAGTTTGTAAGCTTAGGCATCTTTATCCCCATTTGAAAGACGAAGAAACAGCCTCAGGTAGATTAAGTGGTTTATTGTGGCAATTGATAAGAGGAAGGGGAAAGGAACTAACAATTTTTGGAGACTTATGACTCACCAGATCTTGGGCTAGAATAGAATATGAATATATATATATATATATATATATATATATATATATATATATATATATACATATTTGAAAAACTACATATCAATATCCTTTTTTACAGAAGAGAAAACTGAACTCAAACTAGTGGATTGAATTGCCCATGGGTCAATGGACTCTGAGAAACAAACTGAGGGTTTTGGAGGGGAGAGGGGTGGGGGGTTGGGTGAGTCTGGTGGTGGGTACTATGGAAGGCACATATTGCATGGAGCACTGTGTGGGTGTGGTGCATAAACAATGAATGCTGGAACACTGAAAAGAAATAAAATAAAGTAAAATGGAAACAAAGGAGCCCACCAAAAAAAGTAAAAATAAAAGTTACCTTATTGCCCGCCCACCCCCAAATTGCCCATGGATCAGTAACAAACAAGAGGGAACATGGATTTTAAACCCAGTTCTCAAGCTCTGGCTTCTCTCTTTCTTTCTCACTGAACCGTGATGGTGATTTTGTTAAAACAGAAGTTCCCTGGTCTAGCATGTAAGGAGCTTGGAAGTCATCACTCCATCCCCAAAACAAGTAAAATGCTGAACAGACTGAAAAATCAATGTCTCTTCTTAGATTCGTCAGACAGGTAAGGTCACAGGACCAAATTCTTCCCCTAAAACTGGAAAGACAAACAGGAAGATAAAGAGAAACACAATTCTGAGGGCCAGAAACCCAGGAGCAGAAACTTCCACAGGAACCAGTACCAGGATAGGACACTTGAACTGGAATCGATGAGTTGCTAGAGGCTCAGATATGTCTAAGACATAAAAATTCCAGAGGGCTCAGTCAGAGGGTGGCCTTCACACGTTTGTGAGTCTTATTTCCAGGAGCTCAACCAGGTTATCACAGAGAAAATCACAGAAAAAAAAATGCATTTAGTCATTTGGCAGATGGAGGGGAAAAGTAACCATTTGAAATGTGCTAGAGCATTCTGTTCTCCCCAATAAAGCCTTCCCTTAAGAGAAGCTGTTTATAAAAGCCTTAATCTACGAGGTTATTATTAGAGCCTAACTGGCCAGGAGAAGGGAAATACCAACTCCAGTCAGCTTGTACCACCTAACAGGGTTAAAAAAATTAAAAAACTGAGACGCACTTATAAAGTTCATAGTCCAGGACCACAGACTCACTAAAAGACTGAGATTTAATCATAGGACCATAGAATGCTTTTCCTCCCCACCTTAAAGGTGGATTTACCAGTTCCTTTTACCCAGCATATCATGTCCACCCTTCAACCAAAAATAAGGAGGCATACTAAAAGGCAAAAAGCAGTTTGAAGAGGCAGCAAGGATCAGAACCAGACCCAGATATGGCAGGGATGTTGGAATTATTATCAGACCATGTATTTAAAACCACTGTGATTAATATGCTAATGGATCTAATGAGAAAGGTAAATAATATGCAAAACAGATGGGTAATATAAGAAGAGAGATGGAAATTTTAAAAGAATCAACATGAAATGCTAGAGAAAAAACATACTGTGAGTGAAACGAAAAATGACTTTAATGGGCTCATTAGTAGAATAGGTATGGCTGAGGAAGGAATCTCTTAGCTTAAGGATATATTAGTAAAACTTCCAGAACTGAAAAGCAAAAAGAAAAAAAAGACTGAAAAAAAAAATAGAAGAGAATAACCAAGAACCGTGGGACAGCTACAAAAGGTAAAATGTGTAATGGGAATTCTAGAAGGAGAAGAAAGAAAGGAACTGAAGCAATAATCACTGAGAACTCCCCCCCCCCCAAAATAATATCACTCATCAAACCAGAAGTCCAGGAAGCTCAGAGAATACCAGCAGGGTAAATGCCAAAAGAAAGACACTTACATACATCGCATTCAAACTTTTGAAAATTGAAAAGACCCCGACTTGCCAGGGGGTTGTTGAAAAAGAAAACCAAAGCTGGGGGCATCACAATGCCTGACTTCAAGCTATATTACAAAGCTGTGATCATCAAGACAGCACAGTATTGGAACAAAAATAGACACATAGATCAATGGAACACAAAAGAGAAAGGGTCCCAGAAAAGGACCCTCAACTCCATGGTCAACTAATCTTTGACAAATCAGGAAAAAGTATCCATTGAAGAAAAGACAATCTCTTGAGTAAATGGTGCTCAGAAAACAGGACAGCTACATACAGAAGGATGAAACTGGGCCATTTTCTTACACCATCCACAAAGATAAACTCTAAATGGGGGATAGACCTCAATGTGATATAGGAATCCATCAAAATCCCAGAGGAGAACATAGGCAGTAACCTCTTCAACATCGGCCACAGCAACTTCTTCTTCTTCTTTTTTTTTTTTTAAACTTTATTTGACAGACAGAGATCACAAATAGGCAGAGAAGCAGACAGAGAGGGAGGAGGAAGCAGGCTCCCTGCCGAGCAGAGAGCTCGATATGGGGCTCGATGTGGGGCTTGATGTGGGGCTCGATCCCAGGACCCTGGGATCACGACCTGAGCCGAAGGCAGAGGCTTTAACCCACTGAGCCACCCAGGTGCCCCGGCCACAGCAACTTCTTTCAAGACATGTCTCCAAAGGCAAGGGAGACAAAAGCAAAAATGAACTTTTGTGACTTCATCAAGATAAAAAGCTTCTGCACAGCAAAGGAAATAGTCAGCAAAACTAAGAAGCAACCCATGGAATGGGAGAAGATATTTGCAAATGATAGTACAGATAAAGGGCTGGTATCAAAGATCTATAAAGAACAAACAATCCAGTCAATAAATGGGCAGAAGACATGAAGAGACGCTTCTCCAAAGAAGACATACAAATGGCCAACAGACACATGAAAAAATGTTCAACATCAGTAGCCATCAGGGAAATTCAAACCAAAACCACAATGAGATATCACCCTATACCAGTTAAAGTGGCAAAAATTAACAAGGCAGGAAACAACAAATGTTGGAAAGGATGTGGAGAAAGGGGAACCCCCTTACACTGTTGGCGGGAATGTAAGCTGGTCCAGCCTCTTTGGATAACAGTATGAAGGGTCCCCAAAGAGCTATGCTATGACCCAGCAGTTGTACTACTAGGCATTTATCCCAAAGATGCAGATGTTGTCTTTTAGCTCTGTTGACTGTTTCCTTCTCTGTGTAGAAACTTTTTATTTTGATGTAGTCCCAATAGTTTATTTTTGCTTTTATTTCCCTTGCCTCGGGAGATATATCTGGAAAAATGTTGCTATGGTCTATGTCAGAAAAATTACTGCCTATGCTTTCTTCAAGGATTTTTATGGTTTCAGGTCTCACATTTAGGTCTTTAATCCATTTCAAGTTTATTTATATTTATGGTGAAAGAAAGTGATCCAGTTTCATTCTTTTGCATGTAGCTGTCCAGTTTTCCCAATATCATTTGTTGAAGAGACTGTCTTTTCTTCATTGTTTATTCATTCTTCCTTTGGCAACGAATCAATTGACCATAAAATTATGGGTTTATTTCTGGGCTTTCTATTTGTTCTATTGATCTATATGTCTATTTTTATACCTGTACCATACTGTTTTAATTATTTCCACTTTGTACTATAACTTGAAGTCTGGCATAATGATTCCTCCAGTTTTGTTTGTCTTTTTCAAGATTGCTTTGGCTATTGAGGATCTTTTGTGGTTCCATACAAATTTTATGACTGTTCTAGTTCTGTGAAAAATGCTGTTGGTATTTTGATAGGGACTGCATTAAATCATAGAGCTTTCTGTAGTATAGAAATTGTAACAATATTTGTTCTTGCAGGCCATGAGCATGAAATGTCTTTGCATTTTTTTGAATTGTCCTGAATTTCTTTCATCAGTGTTTTATAGTTTTCAGAATACAGGTGTTTCCCCTCTTTGGTCAAGTTTATTCCTAGATATTTTATCGTTTTTGGTGCAATTATAAATGGAATTGTTTTCTTAATTTCATTTTCTACTGCTTCATTATTCATGTATAGGAATACAACAGATTTTGTATCCTGAAACTTTACTAATTTATTTATCAGTTCTAATAGTTTTTGGTGGAGTCCTTTGGGTTTTCTATATATAGTATCATGTCATCCACAAAGAGTGAGAATTTTACTTCTTCCTTACCAATTTGATGCCATTTATTTCTTTTTATTATTTAATTGCTGTGGCTAGGACTTCCAGTACTATGTTGAATAAAAGTGGTGAGAGTGAACATCCTTGTCTTGTTCCAGACCTTAGCGGAAAAGCACTCAATTTTTCACCGGTTAGTATGAGGTTAGCCATGGGTTTTTCATATAAAGCCTTTACTATGTTGAGGCATGCTCCCTCTAGCCCTACTTTGCAGAGAGTTTTAATCATGAATGGATGTTGTACTCTGTCAAATGCTTTTTCTGCATCTACTGAAATGATCATATGGTTTTTATCCTTTCTCTTATTAATGTGATGTATCACGATGACTGTTTTATGCATATTGAAACCAGCCTTACATCACGGGAACAAACCCTACTTGTTCATGGTGTATGATTTTTTAAAATATATTGTTGGATTTGGTTTGCTAATATTTTGTTGAGGATCTTTGCGTCTATATTCATCAGAGATATTGGCCTATATTTCCCTTTGTTGTGGGGTCTTTATCTGCTTTTGGTATCAGGGTGATACTGGAGTCATAGAATGATTTTGGAATGGAATAACTATATTGATTTCACAAAGAACCAACTTCAGATTAAGGAAAATTATCAGGGGTAAGGAGGGACATTACATTATAGGCAGCTCTCTAAGAAAACATAACAATCCGTAATGTCTATACATCTAACAAAAGGGTGTCAAAATTCTTGAAACTAAAACTTATAAAACTGAGGGGAGAAATAGATGTATCCACTGCCAGTAAAGATAAAGTTGAACTCAACAGTACCATCAATCAACTGTATATGATTGACATCTATAAACTACTTCATTCAACAACAACAGAATATCCATTCTTCTCAAGCTTACATGAAATATTCACTAATTCACTACTCACATTCTGGGCCATAAAACACACCTTAATAAATTTAAAAGAATAGGAATCATACAATGAATGCTCATACCACAATAGAATTAAACTAGAAATCAACTTCAGAAAGATAGCTAGAAAATCCCAACCTACTTGGAAATTAAAAATCATATTTCTAAATAACATATGAATCAAAGAATAAATCTCAAGATAAATTTAAAAATACTTTGAAATAAATGAAAATGAAAACACGACTTACCGAAATTTGTGAGATGCAGTGAAAATAGTGCCTAGAGGAAAATTTATAGCATTGAGTGCTTGTATTAGAAAAGGAGAAAAATCTAAAGTCAATAACCTAAGCTTTCATTGTAGGAAACATAAAAAGAAGAGCAAATTAAATCCAGAGGAAGTAGAAGAAAAGAAATACTAAAAATTAAAGCAAAAATTAATGAAATTTAAAACAAGAAATCAGTAGACAAAATAAACAAAAGCAAAAGCCCTGAAAGATTAATAAACATCTTTATAGGCTAATTAAAAAAAGAAAAAGAACTCAAACTTACTAAATCAAAAATGAAGTGGGTGAAAAAGGTGAAGGGAATTATGAGGTATAAACTTCCAATTATAAAATAAATAATGCATGGGAATGAAAAGTACAGCATAGGGAATACAATAACTTTGTATGGTGACAGATGGTAACTACATATTTCATTGTGGGCACAGTGTAATGTATATAACTGAAGAATCACTATGATGTATACCTGAAACTAATATAATATTTTATGTCAACTATACTTCAATTAAAAAAAATGAGAGGGGGGCATCACTACAGAGATCATGGACACCAAAGGGATAATTAAAGGCCATAACTGAGTTTGTGCCCCCCAAACCCCTAAATTCAATGGCCAAGATGAAGTGGATCAATTCCTTGAAAGACATAACCTGCCAAACTGCACACAAGAAGAAATAAAGACCCTGAATAGGTTTAAGTTTGTTATAGAAATAGAACCATAATCAGTAACTTCCCAAAAGAGAAAACATGAGGCCCAGATGGGTTCACTGATAAATTCTACTCAATATTTAAGGAGGAAATGATACCAATTCTCTACAATCTTTTTCAGAAGATAGAAGCAGAGGGAATACTTCCTAACTCATTTAATGAGATCAAAATTATCCTATAATACCTAAACCAAAGACATTACAAGAAAGCTACAGACCAGCATCTCTCATCAGCATCTCTCATGAACAAATATGCAAAGAGTCTAAACAAATTAGCAAATCAAAACCTACAATGTATAAAAAGAATTATACACCATTACCAAAGTAGGATTTATCCCAGGGATGTAAAGCTGGCTCAATATTTGAGAATCAGTTAATAGAAACTATCACATCAACAGGCTAAAGAAGAAAAATCACATAATCATATCGATAGATGTATAAAAAACATTTGACAAAATTTAACACTCATTTATAAAAACTCTTCACAAAGTAGGTATAGATGGGAAATTGCTCAATTCAATAAAGAACATCTATAAAAAACCTACCACTAACAATATAGTTAATGAGGAGAAACTGGAAACTTTCCTGCTAAGATCAAGAACAAGGCAAGATGTTCCATTTTACCACTCCTTTTCAACATTGTAGTGGACGTCTTAGCTAAGGCAGTAAGACCAAGAAAGGAAATAAAAGATATATATACTAGGAAGGAAAAAAATAAAAAAGTATTTGTTAACAATTAATATGCCTGTCTATGTAGAACACGTGAAAGGACTGATTAAAAAACCAAAACTAATAAGCAATCATAGCAAGGTTGCAAAGACATAAGGTTAATATACAAAAGCCAATCACTTTTCTATATAGCAGCAGTGAACACGTGGAAATTAAATTTTAAAACACAATATTATTTACATTAGAACCCCCCAAAATAAAATATTTAGGAATAAATCTAACAAAAATATACCAGAGATATATATATCAGTAAAACTATAAAACTTGAATGAAAGTAATCA
Source organism: Mustela nivalis (assembly GCF_964662115.1). Taxonomy (NCBI): domain Eukaryota; kingdom Metazoa; phylum Chordata; class Mammalia; order Carnivora; family Mustelidae; genus Mustela; species Mustela nivalis. Next base: position 55,393,713 of record NC_139027.1, on the reverse strand, counting down.
AAGGGAACTACGTTAATGGAGAGATATTCTGTGTTCATGGATAGGAGGACTTTATTGTCTAGAACTTGATCTATTGTTCAACACAATCCCAACAAAAATCCTGGCAAGCTATTTTATGGATAATGACAAATTGATTCTAAAATTTACATGGAGAGGTGAAAGACCCATGGGTTAGAATAACCAACTTGATACTGAAGGAAAAGAACAAAGTCAGAGGACTGGTGTTACCTAACTTCACAATTTGCTCTAAGGCTACAATAATCAAAACAGTGCAGTATTGGCAAAAGTGGACTGGCTTTCCTTTTGCTGGGCCTGGCAAGTTTCCACAACTTAACAGGTGCCCATTGAATGAATGAATGAGCTAAGGACTTAGCTGTATTTCTTATTTGTCTCTTCTGTGTCAACTCCCAGTATTGAAATTTCTGATGACATTTATGAGTTCCCTCTTTCCTTCAGCATCCTTCATTGTGTCCTGGTAATATCATTTGTTTTGGACAAACTCAGTAGCATTTATCTCTCACACTGGTTTTTCTTTCACATTTCCTGCTTTGTTGACTAAAACCACACTATCCTAGGAATTACAACAAATATGTGTGCTGGGATTTAGAGGTTGGGTTGGTAGGATCAGCCTGTTGATGTTTGGCCGAGGAAAGTTACAAAATGGTATATTTCCAGACAAAGACCATAACATCCCTCTCAATTGGGAAGAATGGCAGACTGGAAAACCTGTCACAAAAGATTTTGAGAATAGTCTGATTATTGTATTTTGTGTATATATTGAAAGCAAAAATGAGAAGTGAAATTGATTTAGAGGTCTACAAACAGCTCACTCAGAGGTCTAACTACTGCTACAGTTGTTATAGCAGTAAAAGATGTGGTGAGGTCTTCATAACACAAAATATTTTTAACCAACCAACCAACAAAATAAAATAAAATGTATTCTTATTACATGGGTTAGATATAGTTTTAAGCCTGGATAAGGCTAAACATGGGAAGACATCATATGACTGGTTGAGTATCTGAAGAAAGTACCTTGAGTTGCCAGTTCAGGAATGTAAATTCTAGCCTTGGCTGGGAGAAGTAACAGTGTGACTTAACCTTCGGGGGTCTCATTTGTATTATTTACCTGTGATGCCAGTGAGTTCAGACCACAGACTTTCTAGGACCTCTTTGGATTTAACAGTTGCTTTGATGAGTTTTTTGGTAGGAACACCCTAGAGTTTTTTGGCTGGAACACCCCAGAAACCAAAGAGGCAGCTCATATGGTGGCCCAAATCCTAACAGACATTGGCTTCCCAGGCCCTACAACTGTGTTCTCACACTACAGTCACCTTGGGCCTTTTATGTCTTTCTCACCCTCCTGAAGGGACCAGTTACCCTTAGAAAGAGGGCTCAGACTTTCCAGCTTGGAAAAATTTAGTTCTATCCTATACTTTCACAGGGGAGAAGCTAATGTTCAGAGAGAGAAACATATAATATCCACACAGCTGTGTCATGGCAGAATATTCGGTAAAACCTGTGTCACCTAACATTACTCAAGTTTTTCTAAGCCTGCATCCTTCACTCAAGTCAACATCTTTCCCCCTGTTAGGAATCAAAAAGACATAGGAATATGATCTCCATTTAGAAACAAGGTTTTCTTAGACATACATGTTGATGAAATCTCATTGTTGGTATTTTCTTTTTCCATAGTTGTTTTCATTCAACATTCTGCCTGCCTTGGCATTCTGTGTATTCTTGTGTATTTGTTTATCTGACATGGGCAGTATAGCAGAAAGGTAGATCCTTCCTGTGTTCATTGAGAGATGTCAAGCTGCAAAATAGTAGCCCCCAGCTCCCTGTCCCTTGCCAATCATAATGGCTTACAGCACAGGAACAAGATTTATTTCTCATTCAAGAGGTAATCTTCCCAAAGTTTTTTGGGGACCCAGACTGATGGAGGCTGTGGCAGCTTCAGAACAGACTTACACAGATCCCCTGGATACTGAAACTTGGCCAAATGAAGGGGAAAGAACATAAGTAAGTGCCTATAAATGAATTTTTATGGATCAGGACTTGTCATGGCCTGAACACTGTTGTTCACATTGTATTGGCTAGAATGCAGTCACATGATCACTTGTAACGTGAAGAGAGGCTGGGAGATGTGGTCCAGCTTTGTCCCAGCAGTCTTTCTTTCTTTCTTTTTTTTTTTTTTTTAAATTTTATTTATTTATTTATTTGACAGACAGAGATCACAAGTAGGCAGAGAGGCAGGCAGAGAGAGAGGAAGGGAAGCAGGCTCTCTGCTAAGCAGAGAGCCGGATGTGGGGCTCGATCCCAGGACCCTGGGATCATGACCTGAGCTGAAGGCAGAGGCTTTAACCCACTGAGCCACCCAGGTGCCGCTGTTTGAGCAGTCTTTACCACACTGTTCTAGGCTCAACCACAGGGTGAAATGTGTTCCCAAACATCACATTTTACTCAACCATTGCATGAATTCCAATGCAGATGTAGATCAAGTTTGTAGAGGATGATTTCTTTTGATTGTTAAAGGGAAGTGGGTGCATTTGTTGCACCCATTTTGGTGCACCCATTTGTTGTACCCATTGTTGTTGGAAGTCAACTAACTGTCAACTAACTTGCTTTTTTCTATAGTACATACCAGACACTTTTAGAATTCTCCAAATAAATTGAAAGATTTAATATTATTTTCTTTTTTAAAAAATTAATTAATTAATTAATTTAAAGTAATCTCTAAACCTCATGTGAGACTCGAACTCATAAGATCAAGAGTCACACGTTTTTCCGACTGAGTCAGCCAGGTGCTCCTCCATAGTGTTTTCTAATAATGAAACACAGAACACGAGTTATAAAGCTTTGTCTCTATGTCTCATTCAATTTTTGTTTCACAATGAACAAAAAAACTCCGCAATTATACAATGTTTCAAAAAATGTATATAATACCCTTTGTTAAAACAAAAACAATAGGAGCAAAAACAATTTTTAAAAATCTAATACAAGATTACCAGAGAAATAGTTTGGATTTCCTAAGAGGAATATATTGGTTTAATCATGGAAATATGATTTTGCCTACCATTTAAAATTTAACATCAGAAAATTCTTCAACCTGCCAGAAATATCTTTTCAGCAATTTATAGGGCAAATATTAAATCTAAAATGTGAAGATCTGATGACAAGATAGGTATGAATGCTAGGCAAGATTATGAAATCACTGCCAAAAGACACAAAGGGAATCCTGGACTGAGATCTTCATGGGGCTACTCAAATATAATTTTGACTTAAAATGTCCCATTGAACGGTACCATTGCTGTGGATTTCCATATGGCTCACTCCTGTACTTTATATTTTGTTCAAATTTCATTTTCAGCAAGGCTGTCTCTGACTACTCTAAAAAATGTAGCCTCCCCATTACTGTCTGTCCTCTTTTCCAGATTTATTTATTTATTTTTAAAGATTTTATTTATTTATTTGACAGAGAGAAATCACAAGTAGACGGAGAGGCAGGCAGAGAGAGAGAGAGAGAGGGAAGCAGGCTCCCTGCTGAGCAGAGAACCCGATGCGAGACTCGATCCCAGGACCCTGAGATCATGACCTGAGCCGAAGGCAGGGGCTTAACCCACTGAGCCACCCAGGCGCCCCTATATTTACTTTTTTAACTTGCTTTTGTTTCTATGAGTCACTAAATAAAAGTTCAAGGAAGGAAGGAATTCAACTGGTCTTGTACACTATTGTACTCCCAGCACCTTGAACAAACCTTGAATTAGATTAGGTGTTTGATAAGTTTAGTTTGGATAAATGACTTGTTTGTTTCATGTAGAAATGAGGTGGTCTTGTGTTTACATAACCAAGACATTGGTCATTGGTTATCAACCACTGAACTATCATAACCTTGCCTCAGTTAGCGTTTGTTGCTGAAATAGCCACCCCAAAACTTAGTGGCTCAAAACAATAATTATTAATTCAGCTTATGGTTGTATGGGTCTACAGTTTGGGTTGGGCTTTTAGCTAGGGAGTGTTTTTGATCTTGTGTGGGCTCACTCATGCATCCGTGGTCAGCCTTGAGTCAGGTGGGGGCTCTGCGTCTGGGGGTTGGCTGCCTGTCACCTGTGGCTATGGGAGTGGTTTTTCATCAAGTAGCAGGACAGCTCAGGCTCTTATCATGGCTGATGCTCAGGGTTTTAAGAATGAGAGCAGAGGGTGGAAAGTCTTTTGAGGCACATTTTCAAGACTGGCACAATGAACCTCTGCTGTAATCTATTGGTGAAAGCATGTCACCATTGTAGATGAGATTCAAGAAATGGAGAAATAGACTTCATCATCAAAGGAATGGAGCTGCAAAGCCTTCATTCAGGAACACAGATCTAGGCAAGGAAAGAGCATTCTGTGGCCACTTTTGGAACCTATTGCCAAGCCTTCCGTGTTTTGTTCTGGAGGGCCTGAACAAGCGCTCTTCCACACAAATAGCATAAAATCAAGGTAACGTTATATAGAAGGTTCAAATGCATATCTAGGGGCAACATCCTCATCTACATATTGTAAAAGGCTTCCCTGTAGCGGAGGGCTGATTGTCAGCGCAAAACAGCGATCTCCTTTCTTTCTCCCCCGCAATATTAATTATGTTCCATGCTGCATGCATCTCTTCTCAGCTCTCTACTCTCCCTCTCAATAAAAAGAGATGCTGTTTCAAAATAAACAGCTTGATACACTGTAAAGAAGCTGCAGATACTTAGAAACAATATTTTCTAAATATTTATAGGCTATATTTCAAAATCTGTTACATTCAGTGAATTGTGTAAATAAATATCAGACCTGCAAGTCACCATCCCACAGCGCCAGGGTGGCAAGTCCAATTACTCATCTGTAAACAGACAAGTCATCATTTAAAACTCTGTCCCCTGTCTTAGGGCTCTGTCTTTGGATTCTATCCAGTAAACAAACCCAAAGTGTGAAACTTGTTTCTTCTTACTAAAAGAAAAGGAGAGTACCTTCATCATGAGGAGGAATGGTAGCATTGGTTTTATTTATTTTTTAATTGCTATCGGACATGAGGAAAATCATCTAGTTAAATTGATCCAAGTCTCCCTGGAACAGGATAGAGGGATATGGGGGAGGGAACAGGCAGTGGGAAGGGGCTAGAAGAAACCACAGTCTTTTTGTGGAGAGTCTGAGCTTGATTCGTTTGAAAACCTCCAGGCTTGCAGAGCTGCAGTCTGGAAGGACAGGTCAGCCAGATGTGAACACTTGGGCCACACTTCTGGAACAATCTCCTAATTCTCTTCTATGGTTGCAGAACGAGAATGAGGGGGAAGCCGGAAGGCCCACAGATAGTTCACATAATGTGTCTGTGTGGAGCATCCACACCCTGTGCTCTTTCTCTGTCCTGGTGATGCTCATCTGTGAAGAGATTGGACACAGATCTAGGCAGAGATGAGAGGTAGACGATAAAAGCCTGGATGTATTGAAGTAAACAGATGCAGTTTAACCAGAGGTCTGCAAAGGTTTGGGGAGGGTCTGTTCAGTGTGGTGTGGAGTCTTCCACGAAATCTTTGAAAGTAGGTAGCAGATGAATCTGAAAAAAGTATTTCTGGTAAAATGGGCAAAATTAACTTTTTAATTAACCTTTATAATCTTTTAAATCTATCTTTAATCTATCTTTATATAAATGAATTAGGGTATTTGCAGACCGTGAGAAGGTATTTGTGTTCAACACAAAGAAGGGTGCTCTGAATGCAGAAGGGTTTATGTGATGAAAAGCCCTAAAGGTAGAGTGTAGGTAGGGAACCTGGTATTCTAGCAGCAAAGGATAAATGGAACAGAGCATGGCCTACTGACCACCTATAACCCACCAGTTTTACCAGAAATTTCTGCATCAATGGTAGATGATGGCTAACAAAGGAAAGCAATGGAGTCATTCACACTCTCTCTGTCTCTCTCTGAATCTGAAAGGTAACATTTCCAGGCACAATTATATGGACTGCATTCTCTAGGTGTTAACAGTTAATTTTAAGCCTTTTTATAGGTCACTGAAGAGAGTGATCCTTCTTCTACAAACGCATAGTACTTGAAAACTTGAAGTAATCACTCTCTTTAGTCTCTACACTTCCCTCAGTGTTCTCTGCCAGTATTGGACATAATTCTCTATAGGCAAGTTCTTCAAAAAACAAATAAATGAGCAAACAAACAAATCTTTTGAAATGATGAAATATTCTTGCCTTTATTCCTCACACTAGTCTCTTTTCTTGGATTGCCTCTCTGTTTTCTAATTTTTCTAAGGTGGATTACCACCCGGTACAGATCCTTACTGATCTTTGATCTTCACTCTTTTACTCTTACCAGAACACCTGTCTCTTCCCACTGTCACCAATACATACACAATTTCTAGAAGAAAAGCAATAGTTTCTATTTTGCAAAGAGAATTAAAAAACCCTTTTAACTCATATCACAAGTTTTATTGAAAGTCAGAACCAATATTTTAAAAAATAAATAAATTTATTTATAAAAATAATGATTGTTTATCACAGAAAGAATTGAAATCATAAAGTAAAATAGAATAAAATCACTGAGAATCTTAATTTGCAGAGATAACTACTGTTAATATATGGATTCTGGCATTTGTTCTCTGTTCTATATGTCTACAGGCATAGGTATATACCTACACAGTCAGATTCTGATCTAAGAACCAGAGAGAGAAAGAAGGCCCACTATAGTTTTATTATCCCAGTTACTTTTTAGAAAAAAAAACCCAAGTACGGTCATAATGACTCAGATGAGAGGAAATATATATCATGCATACTTAAATAAAGTAAAGTATGGAGTCCATCATGAGCAACTTAAAATATCAGAATTTTTCTGATTTACTCAGCTTAGCAAAACATAGAACTTTTTTTTTTTAACCAAATTCAGTAATGCATTAAAAAAAAAAATCAAGGTCATAGTACATGCTACAAAGGAAAGAAAAGAAAACAACAGACCAGCTGGTAATTAGAGCAGAGCCAGCTACCAGAAAGGGTGAGGGGTCTCTTAATAAGTCTGTTAGGATTTGTAGTACTGTCTTACCCCCCCTCCCCATTTAAGATTTTAGAGCCTCCCCATAACTATTTTTAAAGACCCAAATTGGTTCTTCAAGGTGTGAATTACAGAGCTAGTTTCCTTGTTTATTTTTATTTTTAAAGTAAGTCCCATTGTTCAGAAGCAGCTAAATACTTAGCTTTGAAAATACAGTTTATGCAAAACAGACTAATCATAATCAATATAACATGTAATGTTGTTGGTAATGATCTCTTCTGTAAGAATTTAGGAGTTACTGAAAGCACCTATACAGAGAAATAAAATACTTAAATTGTCTTAAACATACTATCCTATTTCCCAAAAGGTTTATTCTGAATAGAAGTTTTATTCCTTTGGACTATAAAGGAAAAACACATTGGAAATTAATATAAATTTGGAAAAAACCTGGTAGTTGTAATTACTCAATGCCCTCAACAAACATATCAAAATATCAATATGGAGGTGGGCAGATTTTTGTCTGAACTTGGTTCTGAGTCAATAGAAGCTTGTTGTGGGTTTGGTTTTTTTTTTTTTTTTTGGCAAAAACTCACAATTATGAAACTTAAAAAGTTTCTGGAAATATTTATTGAATACAGCCTGGAAGATGAAAAGAATGTAACTATTATTCTTGGTTTGTTTTGAGATTATTTACTTAGGGCTAAGCACCTCATTTTTCTTGTGTACAAAAAGTAATTATGCAGTCAAAAGAAATATAGCTCATATACTTCAAAACATATGAAAAATGTAAAACTTTATTACACACATTAATTTCTAACAAAGGACATCTCTAACATCAGTATAACTGGGACAAGCCAGATAACTGATGTATATATATGGATGTTTCTCCCAAACGGGTTTTATAAAGGCAAACAAACAAATAAACAATTTCTTCCTTTATGTCTGTCTCTGTTTTATAAATTTTTGCTTCCCAATATAGGCAATAGTTTTGAGGATTTTTTTTTTTTTTTTTTTTTTTTTGGTGTGTGTACGTGCATTAATATATTCTACTCAGGCTAGCTTTGCTTGTGCACCTCCCACCCCATTTTTCATCTTATTGTTTCAAGCTACCCAGGTTGAATCCATTTTTACATATAGTAAAGCAAAGATATGAAAACCTAAAAATTGTGAAGTAAGTACATTTATGTTCTTTCCAGCTGGGATCTTGCCTATTCCAAACTTCTGGAAATGTCAGCATATTCTTGGAAAGCCATGTTTTAGTGCGAGCCAGGACCACTCTGTTTGCCCTCATTCTTCACTCCCCAAGCAGCAGCTCCCAGGATAACAAGACCTGGATTCTTGCCACTCTAGGAGGGAGGATTTGTGGGTTGCCTTCAGTTGTCTTGGGGCCCAATGGTTGATTCACTGAGGGTATCATGTTGTGCACCATGTGGTATGCGGCTAACATCAAGGGTGGAGAGGCAGGGGTGGTGGTCATCTTGTACACATGAACTAATAACTGGAGAAATCATTTGATCAGTGAAAGACAAGTAACTACAATAAAAGCAGAACAACAGGTGTAGAGAGGGTGGTTGGGTTATGGACATTGGGGAGGGTCTGTGATGTGGTGAGTGCTGTGAAGTGTGTAAGCCTGATGATTCACAGACCTGTATCCCTGAGGAAAATAACACGTTATAAGTGAACAAAAATAATTTAAAAAACCAAAACAACAATTCTTATCTTACACAGGGTAACAGAACTTGACATTTTAAACTGTAAAGTCAGAAGCAATCAATGGGATCTCATCATCTTGGTTAAATATGCAAGAACCATCTTGATGTTTGAGGCTATTTTTTATTTTTAAATTAAAAAAATGATTTATTTATTTATTTGAGAGAGAGAGAGAAAGAGTGTGAACAAGGGGGGCAGGAGGAAGGACAGAGAGAGAGGGAGTAAGAGAATTCCAAGCAGATTCCTTGCTGAGCATGGAGCCCGAAGCAGGGCTTGATCCCATGACCCTGAGATCTTGACCTGAGCTGAAATCAAGAGCCAGAAGCTCCATCTACTGCACAACCCAAGCATCTTGATGTTTGAAGCTAGTTTTAAAAAAATAAGTGAAAAAAAAATTTGTGAGAGGGGAGGTGAGGGTATGTCTGTGTATGTTTGTTTGAAGGTTATGGGATGGTCAGAGAAATAGCCAAGAGGAACATCACAAGGAAAAAAAAATAATTCCATTATCAGGATTGGATATGATACTGTCATAATCTATGGAAATAAAGGATTTTTTAGAAATGAAAAGCATAGTTCTCATTCAGTGCATTCAAGCAATGTGATATTTTGAATACCTAAGCAAGATAACATCTGTGGTCCAGCTTGATGAGTAACTGATTTGATGATGCAATGATTTAACTTAGCAAAGTTGCTTCTTTGGAAGGAGATAATGGCTACAGAAGTCATACATTACTGAACTATGGTATGAAATTTCCCTCCTTCTGGTCTTTGTTATAGTACCAAGAGGGCATAGTCTTCAAAGAGAGATTTAGAATGGATGCAATGGCCACGGTTGCCAAACTGTGAAAAGAACCAAGATGCCCTTCAACAGATGAATGGATAAGGAAGATGTGGAGTATTATGCCTCCATCAGAAAGGATGAATACCCAACTTTTGTAGCAACATGGACAGGACTGGAAGAGATTACGCTGAGTGAAATAAGTCAAGCAGAGAGAGTCAATTATCATATGGTTTCATTTATTTGTGGAGCCTAAGAAATAACACGAAGGACATGGGGGGATGGAGAGGAGAAGGGAGTTGAGGGAAATTGGATGGGAGATGAACCATGAGAAACTATGGACTCTGAAAAACAATCTGAGGGTTTTGAAGGGGTGGGGAGTGAGAAGGTAGGTGAGCCAGGTAGTAGGTATTATAGAGAGCATGTATTACATGGAGCACTGGGTGTGGTGCATAAACAATGAATTCTGGTACACTGAAAAGAAATTAAAAAAATTAAAAATTAAAAAAAAAAAAGAGAGAGAGACTTGGCTACGGATGGTGTTTAGGAATGCTAAATGAGACTTTGGAGATACCAGTTAGATTTTGGGCTGGGTGTCAGTGCCCTAACATTAAAACTTGCCAGAGAATAAACATCAAGGTTTACGTTGATGTCCCCCACTTTTCTTCTTTGAGGTTGCCCTCATGTGATGCCCACTGTGTATTTGGGTGGTTGGGAAGGGCTACAAAGAGACTGCTTAAGAAGTTACCATTTAAACACAAAAAAGAAAAAAAAAAGGAAAGATAGAAAGAAAATTCATCCTGTATTTACTATTTATTTATTTTGAAAGACTGAAAATGTAACTTGGAAATAAAGGTGGGGGGCAGACAGAAATGGGTTGAGAATACAATGGTTGGAGAGGGAGGCGCTGTGAATCAAGCAACCTACCCACCACATTTCTCAGAGGAGTGGGCTCCAGCATACATGGGCTTTCTAATGCCCTATGGTCTATTTGTTCACAATACTGAAAGGCATCTAGAATTACCTATAGGAAAGGATCAAAAGTTGCCTGAAAAATGAGCACAGAAAGGCTGCTTCAGAAGATGGCCGGTCAGTCGGGAGAATGGGGATGTTGGGCATTCCCGTTGACCACTTGACATTCAATATTTAAGCTTAAGTTTTACAGAAAGAGAGAGAGAGACAGCAAGAGCAGAGGCAGAGGGAGAGGGAGAAGCAGACTTCCCGCTGAGCAGGGAGCCCAATGCGGGGCTCCATCCCAGGACCCTGGGATCATGACCTGAGCTTACATATCTATTTTTGTAGGTTTCTGAAAATATTCCATAATATGGCCTAAATATTCTTTTCCAGACTAATTTTCCACCACCTCTCCTACACCTTCATCCACAGCCGTCTACATCCATTCCTTATATGCTGACGCCCTACGGCATTTTTCTCTTTAAGGACATTTTCTTGGGCTATTTCTATTTGCCTTTGCCAAAAAAGCCCTCTGTCTATCTATCAAAATCCTACTCAGCCTTTAGAGGGCAGTTTGGATTTCACTTCCTTTCTGATGTCTTTGCCAAAATTCTAGATCTAAATTAGTGTCTCCCATCCTCATCTCCTTTGCTTTCTTATAGCATTTTGATAATACATTGCTAATGCTTTTTATGACAGCATCTAAAAGTTCAAATGCCCATTCAAAGTCATTTACTGTTCCCCACCACCTGATGGAGAAGGAACTATTATTCTATTTACATTTGTAAATGTAATATTAGCTAACATTTACTCCATGTCCATCAAATCATAGCCCGTCTTCTCTCTGGGTGTAATTCTTATGAAGCCCCCTTGACATAGGCTTACTAAGATCTCCATCACATATCTGAGGTAAAAGAGGTACCCAGAGATGTTAGATATAACTTTACCCAAGGATTTACGGCTAGTAAGACCTGGAACACAGGTAGTCTGGCTTTGGAACCCACATCCTGAACCACTGGGTGAGACTGCTCTTATGAAGAAAGACAGTTTTTGTGAAAGATATGTGAGTATACATATATGTATATGTGGATTTGTGCGCATATATTATTTTATAAATAACAAAGACAGCACTTGTCTAACTCTCCAGCACAGTACTATGTAGATATTAGACAGTTAAATGTTCGATGAATTATGTATCTTGAATTACTCCTGAAGTACTTGCCAACTAAAACAAAGAAACGGGGCGCCTGGGTGGCTCAGTGGGTTAAGCCGCTGCCTTCGGCTCAGGTCATGATCTCAGGGTCCTGGGATCGAGTCCCGCATCGGGCTCTCTGCTCAGCAGGGAGCCTGCTTCCTCCTCTCTCTCTCTCTCTCTGCCTGCCTCTCTGCCTACTTGTAATCTCTGTCTGTCAAAAAAAAAAAAAAATAAATAAATAAATAAATAAAAATAAAAAAAAAAAATAAAACAAAGAAACGGACCAGAATGAAGAGCTATGATTTCTGACATTCAGGAAAAATCAATATAAAATCAAGATTGAGTTTACCAAGTAATAACAAAAGGGGAGGGATTTACATATATTACATATATTTACATATATTAACGGTGTATGTATTATGGAAGGCAAGTGACACTACCATAGCCCTAGAATATGCTAATAACTGAATTACTTGATTCTCCTCTGTAGTTCTTCTTGAGGAAACGTGTGATGGAAAATGTGGACTATTATGCTATAAAATGATGCAAACCCCCATGTTTCCTGATTGGAGATATTTCACAAAGGGGCTCGTTGCCATTATGTGGGCATCCTGACTGAAGTACATAGACTACTGTTCAGGGGCACAGGAACTAGCTCAGGTACTCATACAGCAATGGGGGCTGAAACTTGAACAGATTTGGGGAGATGGGGCGATGAACTGTGGAACTGTTTTTGCAGCTATTTTGACTACTCCAATTTAGGAAAGAATCAGAGCAACCTATGTCTCCTCCCAGGGCCTGAGGTTGTCACTCATCTGAAATTAAGATGGATAATGGGACTTCAGGCCCCTCAGCTTTAGGCTGGTTAAGAGGCAAGACAGACACCACTGACTTCAATCGAAAGTCTTTGCCGTGTGATTTCTGGAGTTCACCAAATACTATAGGAATATTGTTGCCTTTCTAAAGACTAATAATTCCATTTTTTAAATTAATAAAAGAATTGGAGAACTTCACAGGTAAGCAATAGGAGTCCAATGTGATCAAATAGGTATTTAGTTCTGAACTCTCAAATTCTGTGATGACACTTAGCTGAGAGGTTTTGGAAATTCCATCCTCTAGATTTTCTTCAAAGACAAAAACTATGTCACAGAAAGGCCTTCAAGCCCCAGCTACCGTGAGTGGGCTCTTCAGGCCCAATTTCTAATGACTGGATTACTTTGTAGGGAAAAATTTCTACTTTTCCAAAACAGCAGCCAAGAGAGAGGAGCCTTGATGTTTGCAGTCCTTTTTTTCCTTAAAAAAAAAAAAAAAAACAACAAAAAAAAACAAAACCAACCAACCAACCAAACAAAAAAAACCCCAAAAAACAAAACAAAACAAAACAAACCTCAGTCCAGGAATAAGACTTTATTTTTTTAAAAGATTTTATTTATTTATTTGACAGAGAGAGATCACAAGCAGGCAGAGAGGCAGGCAGAGAGAGAGAGAAGGAAGCAGGCTCCCCGCTGAGCAGGGAGCCCGATGCGGGACTCGATCCCAGGACTCTGAGATCATGACCCGAGCCGAAGGCAGCGGCTTAACCCACTGAGCCACCCAGGCGCCCCAGGAATAAGACTTTAAATCAAATAAAATTTGGAATCCCTAACGACCAATTTAACTGATAACAGAACAAAACTCTGCTTTTCTCCTTACCTTCTTGATTTCCTAGCAGATAGCACTCTCTTAATGACTACATTTAGATCAATTGTCCCTGTTGTTATAGATTCTATTATCTCCTTTTATCCAGGACACTGCCAATTCTTAAACTTCCTAGGTATGCCAATTCTATACAGACACAAATTAATGTAGCCCATCAGTCTTTGGTTTGAGTCTAACAAATATAAGCAAATTTTTAGAAAGTATGTAATTCACCATTTGCTGGAGATTGAGGCTTGCCTGATCCCTGTCTGTATCTACATCCATATGAGCAGGGGAGCAAGGATAAAGTTTTCATTTCCTATTGTCCTAAGACATAGATAAAAAGCCATTAGTTAGTGGATAGTGATGGTCTTTGTGGATATCTCACATGATCTCCCATTGATGACTGCTGTTTACTTCAACAGAAGTTTGTTAAGCATCTTTGTAGGTATTATTTATTGGGTTCAATATTACAGATAATGTAAACAAACAGGGCTTGTGCATCTTGAAGTTTGTTACACTTTTTTTTATATGGATACATTTGCATATTAGAAGGGTGTCCTTTGTCAGACTATGTGATCTGCTTTTTGATTTTGTAAGAATTGATAATGTATTTGAGAAGCCTGCCTTCAAGAAGCTTATAGTCTAGTTATTTTGGTTAACAGTTCTGGATGAAATTTAACAACTTCTTGAAATGTTATATGTAAATAGTTATGGAAATTATGAGCAACCCAGGAGGTGGTGGTATTGTTGCAAAATAAGATAGAGTTAAGCCATATATCCAAATAGATAAGATGGTAAATATGGGCCATTCCCAGGCATCAGAATAAGCCATTGCATTGGTAACAGTGAACCCAAAAGATGAAAGGAGTCTGAGCTTAGCATGACTGAAGACAGATGCAGGGAGGAAGGTAAAGTTTACAATCATTTTTTTTTTTTTTTTTTTGGAGTTCAGAGAAGTGCTTAGAAAAAAGCCCATCATGGAACTTCTTCCCCAGGAACATTCTTCTGAGTAAAGGGGGAAAGATGAATGTTCAGAGTTTCTGGCCTACAGCCTAGAGTTTCATTCCTTGAATTTACACTCCCTTTTTTCCCTTTTGGCTGATCTTCAAACACAGCAAAAGAATGGAGGGGTTGAGGTCTTTCTTAAATACGGCCTCTCAAAAGTTGATTTTTATGTTTGTTTTTCCTATAGAACTTTGGATGTTAACACAACACTCCAAAGCTGTCTTTCCAAATTCCAGACGACAATCTGTGCTCTCTGCTGATTCTGATTTAGGACATACTTGATTTTTTTGAGTCTGGGTCCGTGGGTTTTAAAGAATGGAGAAAATATTACTTAGGCACTTGAAGACTATGAAGAGGAGGCTTTTGTTTCCCTTTGGTTTAAGAAAATGGAGGGGTAAGAGAAAGTGGAATACTTTCGAAAACCAGCTCCCAGTTGGCTCGAAGAGAGCAAAAGTAGATTAAAAGAATTTTTTTTTTTTTTTTTTTTTTACGCTTTCTTGATGAACTCTGTGATTAGGTCTTTCCTCCAGCAAATTATCCTCACTATATTCATTTTACAATAACCAAAAAAGGTAAAACATCATGAAGGAGTCTCAGCCTTAACTTTTAATTTCCTGGTTTTTGTTAGCTTATGTCACCACATTAATTTTATTTCCACATAGGAGGGAGGGGTGTAGGTAGTTAATATTACTCTTCTGTACTCCTCCCAGAGGAAAAATACCCCATCATTAACACCCAGTTGTTAAAGCACAGAACAAAAGAAAAGTGAGTCAGGGCTGTAGAAAGAACTTTCCTTATGGGTCCCTACTCACGCAAGGGTGAGGGTGCTTTTCCACTGGTTTTGTGCTTCTGGAGTTGGTTTATCTTCAGGTAAACCTATTAGCTACAGAAGGTCCCTGTCTTACAGTGGTTCAACTTACGATGTTTTGACTTTATAATGGTGGGAAATGATATGCATCCAGCAGAAACTATATTTCCACTTCTGAATTTGGGTCTGTTCTTAGGCAAGCGATATGCCCTGTAATCCTTTCTTCTGATGCTGGGCAGTGGCCACTGCAGCTCCCAGTCAGTCCCATGACCACAAAGATCAACAACCAATACACATAGCTCTGTTCTTATCCATACAACCATCCTGTCTTTCACTTGCAATACGGTATTCAATAACATACAGGAGTTATTCAATGCTTTAGTTAAAAACAGGTTTTGTGTGAGATGATTTTGCCCAACTATAGGCTATGTAAGTGTTCTGAGCACGTTTAAGGCAGGCTGGGCTAAGCTGTGATGTTTGGCGGGTTGGGTGTTTTTTCAACTTAGGACATTTACAACCTATGATGGGTTTATCAGGATATAACCCCCTCATAAGTGGGGGAAGATCTATAATTAGATAACAGTCCAGCCAGTTCTGTGAATCTAGGTAGGCAACCCTTTTAGAGGCCCTGTTACGGTTTTGGTGATACTTCTACAAGTGGGAATTTCTTGCTTTCTAATTCCTCATTTGCTCATCCTTTATGGACTAAATCTTAGACACCTAAAAATTGAGTTCGAGGGCATGTCCCTAAGTTCTTAGAAGCATTTTCCTCCTTCCCTCTCTAAATTTAGAGAGGCTGGGCAAAAGCCACGTGTTGGTCTAGTTCAGGGTCCTCAAACATTTGTAAAATGCCTTTAAATGAAAGAGGAGTGTCCTGGGATCATGCTAAATCCTGTCTGTAATCTGCAGCCTTCCAAGGAGACAAAGAAGCTCTGGCATCCCCTAATATAGTTGCAATAAAGATAAGATAATGGCCCTTGAGGTAAACATAAAATAATTGTAGGTAGGGGCTTCTGCAAAAAAGGCTTTGTTCCTAAATACTGGAAAGGCAGTCACCCTGAAACAATGGGGGCAAATTAGCATGCAGCCAGCCCAAGGCTCTTAGCTACACACACACACACACACACACACACACTCACTCACACAGAAGCTCACAGTGACGAATGCTTGGTGCTTGCTGGGAGGTCAACACTAAGAATCTTTCTTGGGAAGGCAGCATGTCAGATTTCAGACACTTTCCCTACAAATGGCCTTTTGCTTCTCAAAGAGGGGGCTTTCTGATCCAGATAATAAAGTCCATTTACATGAAAAGATGCCGCTTTCAATGACATGATTAATTTCGGAAATACCTGGCATGGGAATGAAGCTGAGACTTCAAGAAATGACTGATGATGAGAAAAGGTAATTAGGCAAATGTCAAGAGTTTTGCTTGGTGACTAAGGGGCTGGTCCGGCTAGGTTATCCTATCCTCATTCCCTCATTCCAAATGGAAATGAAAGGCCTTTGTGGGAAGTTGGGGATGTTCAACCTATGGTTGCCTATAAGCTCCCTTTAGCTCACGTTTCTCTTGGTTTTACTCCATCATGACCAGTGGGCAGCCAACGCTTACCTTCAATGACTTCTTAGTGAATCCCAGACAAAGCTGTCCTTGTTTTTCATGAGGCTGAAAAATGTAAATTTATCTTGCCTTACATGTCATTTGTTGAAAAGTGACCTCTCTGTTCTGAGCCTTTTCAAAAATCTCATTGACTTCTCCTCCCCTCCAAAAAAGAGAAAAACATAAAAGAAAAAAAGGCCAAACACCATTTAATACTCTGCAGAAAGGCAGAAAGGACTTTGAAGACAACGGCTGAAGTGGGAGGTAATGCAGATCTACCCCCTCACACATTGTTTCTGAACTCTTTTTTCACTGCTTTTTGTTTTTGTTTTTATTATTATTATTTTTTTAATGGTGGTTTTTCTGTTGGTGAATTGGAGGATGTCAATGGCTCTGGAGATTAGTGACCTCTGCTAGATTGAGTTGATGGAAAGCAGGGCACTCCTAGGGGACTGAGGGAGTATTTCTCCAAAGGAACTTCTTAGAATAAAGAATGACAAGAGAAAGGGAGGTTCTTTCCTTACTTTTTCTGTCTGACAGAATATTGTAAATCCTCTAAAAAAATATTCATTATAGACTGGATGTTTGTAGTTAGACAAACATCCAAGTGTTCCAAGTGTCATTCTCAGTAATCCTAAAAACTCTTCATTTCACTCTTTCTTCTTCTGCCTGACTGGCACCTAAAAGAGAAAAGTGACTCCCTCCGTGATGCCATCTCCAGGCAATGGAACTCCTCCAGGAAGAGAGATGATCCAGAGAAAGATCCGGCTAGCTGTTTAGGCCTAGGCATACCAACTTAGGTTTACATCTGATATTGGTTAATGGTTGCTCTGCGTTGAATTGCTTGCCCTCACCAAAAGATATGCGGAAGTCCTGACCCCCCCATACCTCAGAATCTTCATTTGGAGATAGGGTTGTTGCTGATGTAAATAATGAAGATGATGAAGATGCTGGAGTAGAATGGACTTTTAATTCAATACAGTCTGTGCCCTTATTAAGAAGATAATGTGAAGCCAGGGGAAACCACCATGTGACTCCAGAGGAAGAGAATGGCATGTTGCAGTTACAAGCCAAAGAATGCCAAGGATAGATGGTCATCTCCAGAAGCTGGGAAGAAGCAAGGAAGTATTCTTCCCCATAGATTACAGAGGGATCTAGTCCCCACCCGCACTTCGATTTTGGACTTTGGGCCTCCAGAACTGTGAGACAATAGATTTCTGTTTTAAACCACCCAGTTTGTGATATTTGGCTATACTGGTCCTAGGAAGCTAATGCAATGGTCCTATAATTTAATGTAGCAGGCCTATAATATAAAACTCTCTTTTTCCCTGCCCTAAGCTCTTGGAGTCTTACCCCAATTCTGTCATAGTGGGGGAATATGGATCTACTAGGAGACAGTATCACCTGTCACAGATGGTGAAGGGTGTATAGCTCCATATTTGCCAGAAACAGAGAATCTGTCTCTAAAAGGCTTGGTTAACTGTAAACATACTCCCAGCCTATGTCAAATTGCTCATGGAGTGTCATGGCAGCTCCCCTCCCCACAAAGTGAAACGCTCAGTGTCATTAATAAAATACTATATGCAAAGTACATTAAGTGCACTTTTAGATACTTGTTAGCCTATAACATAAAACATCATTTAAAGCATGATACAAAAGCAGAAACAAACCTGCTTTATTTCTTTGGAGAATACATTAAAATTCATTCATAGCAAATATGTGAGGTCTTTGGCTAAATCTGTTTCTAATAGTGGAATAAAGCTGGAAAGAATTGAAATTACCCATTGTGTGGAAATTTCTACTTAAAATGGGACAATTTCATCATTTCAGTATAATTTTAAAAAGCTATTCACCCCAAATAGCAAAGTATGATTAGTACTATATTAGAAAATAATATATATATAACTTGGTATGTGTTAATTTCCTCCAAGTTTTCAAAACTTGCTTTAGAAATTGTATTGCTTAGTGGAAGCTTGTAAAATGACAAAGTATTAACCATAAAAGCAAAAAGGTTACTCTACTGTTTATAATTCATTTATATGACATAACATAAACATATTTACTAAAGAATGCAATTTCTTTGGTTTTGAGTGTTTGCTACTGTTCAAACCATCCATCTTGACAGCTAAACAATTTTGAAATAGAAAATAGAAAGATGCTTTTTGCTTTGGGGGATAGAAAATTGAACAAATGGGAGAGGGTCCCACAATCCAAATATAATATGGTTGTGTTGTCCTATTTGCTTTTAATCATCCATAATTCCTGAGATACTTAACATTTTATGTTTAAATATTAACTTGGTACAAAGCTTTCCCCCTGCTTATGCATAATTTCATCTAGAAATTAATATCTCCCACTTATAATGCATCAAAAACTAGAAACATTTTCCTTCCTTAATGGTGTAGGAATTAGTGTAATTTTAAAGCACTCAGGATATAATTATTTACATGTACTAGAAATATTAACTAGTAGAATTATCTGATCAAGGTATGTGGAAAGGTGGGGAAAAGAAAAACCATTTCTTGAAGTTAAAAAGGGCGAGTTATGTTAAATGTTATTTAAAACGAAGTAACTGGATTATACGGACATTCTAGATTATAGAAAAACATGTTCCTGGAATCCCCTGAAAATTCAATATGTTTCTGTATTTTTTGAAATAGTGGACAATACTTTAAGATTATTTTGTTTATTTTCTGTTAATGTTAGTATATATGTATATATGGCTTTGGTATTGTTAGAGGTGATAAAAAGAAATAAATGAAGTGTTAATTCAACAAATATGTCGCCAGTTGTGCTAAAATTGAATGCAATGCATATTTGTCAATTGGATGTATATACACTTGGAATGTTTTTATCATTATTATGAAGTGTGCTTAGTTTTATAAATTCACTTGCTCGTTGTGATGATTCCCATCCTCAGCTTAAATGGAAGTTCTCATTTTTCTTTTTTTGTTTATAAAGGTATGGTTTATATTTCTTTTGGGATTGATTATATTCCTGGAAGTTCTTGTGATTAACAATATAGTATATATTTTTTATTGCGTTATTTTACACACAAATGGAAGGGCCCAAGGGGTATTTGGGGTTTACAGGGTTTTTCTAATATATGTGTTCCCTTCTGTATTAAAGCTGCTAATTAGTGCTTTTAAACAGCTCAACATTGAGTTGTTGGAAGCCACCATATCAACGGCTAATATAAAACTGTTTATGTGGAAGGATATATAAAATAGGAAGGTGTTAAACCCCAGACAAATTGAGTGGCAGGGGGTTTCCACCAGTGCTAATTTTATGTTTGTTTTGTCTCATTTAAAGTTAAGATGCCTGTGTTATAATTGTGATGTGGAACATGCTGTACATGCAGATGGACTGAAATGTGTCAATTTATGAGCTGCATTTGTCTGGCAAAGAAGTCAATGGGTAGTTTTATCAGGAAATAGCTATTCCCAAACACTAGTTTTTATTTTTAACAGAAGGATATACAGGGATTTTATACACACACACACACACTTTTATAGAAGATGGTGATACAAGACATGCTCAAAGTTCTGATTCTGGCTAAGCATGTTCTATGAGATTTTTATAGTATTTTGACATACTTGTCTAACAGGGCAATATAATAGAATTTCAAATTTCTCTTGACAGTTTCACTACGGAAATTCAATGTTCATGTGTTTAAATGAATCCCAAAGTTTTGATCACTTAAGACAGAATTGACCTCAGTATTACAAATGAATCAAGCTAGAGGGAACCTTAAGAGGTCATCTGTTTCAATCCAGTACTCCCAGCTTCCACAAGTAGACCAGTTAGAACACTTCCTTAAGCCCTTCCAGGGCAATTTACCATTCTCCCTTATCATCCCAATCAAAGTTTCAAGGGATGACTATTTCATACTGTAGTTCCCTGGACAGACCATCTCATCTCAAGTGAAGCACAGAGGGACTACTAGACAAACCTGCAGGAAAGCACTTTTACTAGATACTAGCTCTTACTGTATCAAAGTACACTAGTTTCAAATATGCATTCTGCCTCGTTTTATTCCTTCCCATAATTCCTTCCATTACTTTCTCTATAAGTGCTCAGTATTAGAAACGATTTTGGTGATTTGATTTTCTTTAATTTTTAGTGCCTTTAAAAGAATTCTATTGCTGATTTGAGTATGAATACTGGGGAATTCCATGATGCTGGATATGGGAAAGGATACATTTCTTATGGAAATTCAGCTAGATTTGGGGAATGTCATATAGCTACCATAAGCTGGATCTTAAAAAAGACAACATATAATTGATAAAATCTTAGCAAGTTTGAGAAAAAAGAGATAGTTATATATTAGCAATATCAGGAATTAAAAAGAAGACTTAGTTAGAGGTTCTCCACATAGTCCAAACAACATAGAAGACATAAAGCTATTTTATGAAAACAAGATTGAAGGTTTGGATTAAATTAATTGCAAAAAAATGCACAACATACCCAATCTCACACAAGATGAAATAGAAAGTATAAATAGTCCCCAATATAATAATACTACTAAACCTGCAATTTGAATTTTGCCACAGAGAAATCTTTAGACTTAGATGGCTTCACTGATCAATTCTTCCATACATTTAAAGAAGAAATAACACCACTCTTAAATAAGTACTTTTTAAAGAAAAAGTAAAGAAGAAACAATTCATGACTTATTTTATAAGGTGAGCAATATCTTGATACCAAATCCTGACAAACAGTACAAGAAGCCAATCTTTTCATAATACAAAAATAGTAAACATTTTTAGAAAATGTAATCCAGTGATTTATAAAAAGTATAATTCATTGCAACCAAGAAGAGCTTATTCAAATAATGCAATGTTGGTTTGACATTTGAAAAATATCACACAGTCTACAGCCATACCACCCTGAACGTGCCCAATCTCGTCTGAAAAATATCACACAGGGGCACCTGGGTGGCTCAGTGGGTTAAGCCTCTGCCTTCGGCTCAGGTCATGATCCCAGGGCCCTGGGATCGAGCCCCACATTGGGCTTTCTGCTCAGTAGGGAGTCTACTTCCCCTCTCTCTATGCCTTTCTGCCTACTTGTGATCTCTCTCTGTCAAATAAATAGATAAGTAATCTTTAAAAAAAAAGAAAAAGAAAAGAAAAAGAAAAATATCACACAGTGTAATTTACTACATTAATAAGAAAAGGATGGAAATTATATGATATTATTAATAGTTATAGCAAAAAGCATTTGGCAAAATTTAACACACATTTATGATAAAAATGAATCTCAGTTCTTTATAAATAAAAGGGTACTTCCTTAATCTAATGGAATGCCTATGAAAAAAAAAATTCACAAACATCATTCTTAATAGTAAAATGCTGAAAACTTTCTGCCTTATATAGGAACAAAATGTCTGTTATCCCCACTTCTATTTAACATACTAATGGTCTTCGTTTTAGCAATAAGGCAAGAAAAAAAAGATAGATGGGTTGGAAAAAAAAAAGATAAAACTGTTATGTTTAGATGACATGATTGTTTACACAAAAATTTCAAAAGAATATACAGATAGGGGCACCTGGGTGGCTCAGTGGGTTAAAGCCTCTGCCTTTGGCTCAGGTCATGATCCCAGAGTCCTGGGATCGAGCCCCGCATGGGGCTCTCTGCTCAGCAGGGAGCCTGCTTCCTCCTCTCTCTCTGTCTGCCTCTCTGCCTGCTTGTGATCTCTGTCTGTCAAATAAATAAATAAGTAAAATCTTTTAAAAAAAGAGAATATACAGATAATTTAAGAGAGAATTAATAAATGAATTTATCAAGATCTCTGGATAAAATTTCAATGACTAAAAATTATTTTATGTTTTAATGATGTCTTTATATTTTATTTTGTTTACTTTAAAAAAATAGACCTTATTTTATAAATTTTACGTACAACAGACCAGTTTTAGATTAACAGAAAAATTAAGAAGTTAGTACAGAGTGCTCCCATATATACTGCACCCAGTTTCCCTTGTTATTAACATCTTATATTAGTATGATACATTCATTGTAATTAATGAACAAATACTGATACATTAGTATTAACCCATATTTTATGCAGATTTTCTTATTTTTTTATCTAGTGCTCTTCTGCTGTTCTAGAATACCATGTAGGATACCATGCTATGTTATATTTATTTGTCACATCTCTTTAGGCTCTTCTTGACTGTTTATGATGACCTTGACAGTTTGAGGAGTATTGACTAGGCGCTACTGTTTTGGAATTTGGTTGATACTTTTCTCATGGTAAGACTGGGGTGATAGCTTTTGGGGGAGAAGACCATAAAGGGAAAGTGACAATTTAATCATATATCAAGGGCACATACTATCAACAAATTTATAACTGTTGATTTCGACCTTGGTCACTTGTTTGAGGTAATGTTTATCAGATTTCTCTACTCTTTATAAAGCTACTCCCCCATTCCTCCTTTCTATAGTATACTCTTTGGATGAAAGTCACATGGCTAGCACACTCTCAAAGAGTGGGAAATTATGTTCCCCCTTGGGAAGGATAGGGTATTTACATAAATTATTTTCCACTCTTCTCACATGAGAAATTGATCTTTTTCCTCCCTATTTATTTATTTATCCAGTCATTTACGGATGTCAGTTATGGACCCATGGGAACTTATTTTACACTTTAGGTGTTAATCCAATTCTTCTTTGTTTTATTTTATTGCTCAAGTTGTTCCAGCTTTGGTTGTTGGGAGGGCTTTCAGTGGGCTCCTGTGTGTCTTTGAAAAACTTATCAGTGTGGTTTGTTTATTTATTTATTTATTTATTTTTGAGTACTTTCTTCCTTTCTGGCACTCTGTAAGTTGCTCCAGGCCCATCTTGTGTGTCTCTTGCCCCATTCCTAGAATTAGGCATTTCCCCAAAGATTCCTTTTGGTTACCTCCAAGTATTTTTATGTACTACTGACAAAATGAAAGTAAAATCACAGTTTAACAGAATAAAAATTTCCCAATACTTAGGAGAAAATATAGCAAAAATAAGTCAATGTTTTTATACCAAAAGCTTCAGAACATTATCGAGATATTTTAAGGAATTAAGTAGAACAATATAAGTTCACAAATTAAAGACCCAATCTTGTAAAGATGTTAACTTCCCTCAAATTGATCCATAGACTCAGTTCAATCCCAATCAAAATCTCAGAGAAACTGTTGTAGAAACTGTTGTAGAAATGTAGAAACTGTTGTATACAAGCTGATCCTAAAATTTATGGTAAAACCAAAAGGCCAAAAATAGATCAGATAATCTTGAAGAGGAAGAGTTTAATAAGAAGCTGAGTAAGATAGTGTGATATTAGCTAAAGAATAAAAAACAGAATAAAGAATCTCAAAAGAGAACCATACATACATGTATAATATGATCAATTCCTCAAACATAAAGCAAAGTCAAAAGAAGTTTACAGTGAATACCTATTCTCACCACCTAGATTCTACCATTATCATTTAGCAATGCTTGCTTGCCATATATTTATTCATCCACTCAACCATTATGTTTTTTGTTGCATTACAAAGTAAATTACAGATGTTACTACACCTCCTTATAAATATTTTGACATGAATACCATTAACTAGAGTTCAATGTTTCTTTCCAGTTTTCAATCTCTGATGTAAAATTTATGTACAATGAGATGAACAATTAAATTCATAATTGCTAAAATTTAGCAAATATATACACCTATGTAACACAATCTTCTATCAAATTGTAGAATAGTTTCATTTTATCAGAAAATTTCATCCCTGTCCCATTCCCCACTGACAAAAACAAACCTGATATTTTTTACTATAGACTTTTTTTTGCATGTTCTAGAATTTCATATAAATAGAATTATATGGTATGTTCTACTCTTGTCTAGATTCTTTTACTCAGTGTAATATCTTTAAGACTTATCCATATTGTTGAATGCATTTTTACTGATGCACAGTATTTCATTTTATGAGCAAATCACAGCTTGTTTATTCATTCTTCTATTAATGGACACATGAGCAGTTCCAAGTTTTTAGCCATAATGAATAAATTGTTATGGTTATTTTATAAGTCCTTTGTGACAATATAATTTAATTCCTCTTGCATAAATATCTAGAATTGCAATTTATGTGTCTAAGGTAGGCATATGTATAGTCTTATGAGAACCTGTGAGAACTTTTTCCAAAGGAGCTGTACCATAATATAGCTTTCTCAAGTACCGAGTCTGGGGTATAGAGAAGGAAAAAGAAAACACAGAGAATACACTGTTGTATCTGTTGTTGGTTCCAAGTCCAGTTTGTTGGTCCCTGAGGCAGTTCATCTTCTCTTCTCCACCTTTCAGTCTTCTTATATTTGTTTTAGCTCTACTTAGGGTGAGGAATAGGGAGAAATGTGTCTACTTCATTTTGTTTGCAATCAGAAATGTATTGCTATTTTTATTTTACCTTGAGCATGCTGGTAATGACTGGAGGCAGGGACTGTCAAGTGAGTTTCTGATTCTTTTGATATATTGGAGGTGGAGGTGAAATAGAGCTTGACAAAAGTTTGAAGACAGAAGACCCAAAAGTCAGAGTTTATAACTAAGAGGAATTGTCTGATTTCTGCCTCATGGGAAGATGCTTTGAAAAAAGGGGTTCATATCATTATTGAGAGATGCCAGATGAAAGGAAAGGACATATTGGCAGGTCACAGCATGGGTAGCTCAGGATAACGACAGAGGAACAAATTGCTTGCATTTCTGTAAGCAGTTCCTGAGGTTTTCAAAGCATAGGTGAGTGGTATTTTCTGAAACCAGGAGAAGACTAAGAACAAGAAGACACGGGCGGCTACAAAGTAATTACCCTTAGTTGTCGAGATGTGATACAGGAAAACTATATGAGTACTGCCTATGTCCCCATCTCCAGTGGACATACAAAATGTTTCCCGCATATTTGTCCAACTTTCTGCTATAATTATAGCCCTTGTATTCAGTAGTCACATCTCAACTGGCGAGGGACCTGAGGTCCACAGGTATAGGGGTTAATTAGATATAATCAGGGTGGGTGCAGTTGTTAGGGAGAAATCTGACATTGAGCTCAGGTCAGCTTTGAGCTAAGCAGTGAAGACCAGGAGGAAACATGTAAGACATGAGAACAGAAAGAATTATATATTTTTGTAATTAATAAAGAGGTATTTTTATAATGAGATGGCCAAAAGGAGGGTGATTTTTTTAAGTTTGTAAGAGAGAATAGCAAGAAGATAACTAAAAGCAAATAAAGATAAATAATAGAATTAAAGTTTTTAGCAGCCACAGTGCAGAAAAAAAATCGTCAGTATAAAAAAAATCTTCTTTTTATAGCTCTTAGTTACTCCCCCCATCTATCTACTTGTGGATTATTTGTCCTTTTTCCTCTGATGTGTCACCTTATTAGTATCCCTATTTGATTTTTTACAGTAGTGTGTGTCACTATAAAGGGATATCCAATACGAAGTGAATTGTCAGGCAAAATACATACACATTATATATATACACATATCATGTGCAAATCTTTTTGATTTTTGACTTGATGTGTCTAAAATCTCTCTCCCTATAGATTCCATTAAAAATATACTGGAGGTAAAGTTTGTCTCAATCAGTGTGTGAGTCTTTTTAAAGTTACTACTTGTATTCCTATCTCACTTTGAAAGCCAAATAGCTTTGTAGGATATTACATAGAAATTTGTTGATTGGCTAATGTGAGATATTTAGTCCTTACTCAGTAAGGCATCTTAATGACATGGTTGAACATGACACCAAGCAGCTGCCATTCAAGTCTGGTGCATTTCTTTGCTTCTCAGGTTGACCCAAGTCCCCCTGGAGATTAGCTGGTTTACTGACTAGGGAGTCATGAAATGCTGCAGAATAAACATGGCAATGTGCCGAGGAGCACCACTCTTATTTGAGAATCTGAGAGAAAAATTGTGAGGAGCAGAAGTGGCTTAGCATATCCAGTAAAATTAGCAGAATGCCATTTTCCACGTTGTACAATTTTGACTTAATCACAAAAGCGCAGAAAGGAGAATTTATGCACAGGGAATAGCTGCAAAGTTTAGTGCTTTGGAATTGTTCACTTACTCATTACTATTACTGCTGCAGACCCAACAAAGAGAACTGGGGATGATATGGGTAGGGGGTGGATATAGAACTAATGACAGAGGTCCAGTGGGCTAGTACTCTTTCTCCAGATATAACCACCTAGAAGGGTGACTCCTTGGTGGGTCCTAGGAGGTTTGCACAGCTAGAATTTTGAGAAAATGAGTTTGTCCCCTGAGATCTAGTGTATTTAAATCTTATTATACACATACAAAATGTTTCCCACATATTTGTTCAACTTTCTGCTATAATTATACTCAAATATCTGTTTACAAACATGTTCCTATTTTTAGTCCCATTTCTCCCAGGGAGTTCCTCAGTAACATGAAAGAACTAATAATTCTAGAATTTGGCATTTACATGTTTTTCTTCATTATCCTTTCAGTTACTTATTTATTTTCTTTATATTTAATTAGCCAACATATAGTAGTACATCATTAGTTTCAGACGTAGTGTTCAATAATTCATCAGCTGCGGAAAACACCCAGTGCTCATCCCTTCATGTGCCCTCCTTAATGTCCATCATTCAGTTACCCCATCCCCCCACCCCCATCCCCTCCAGCAGCCCTCAGTCTGTTTCCTATGGTTAAGAGTCTTTTATAGTTTTTCTCCCTCCCTGATTAAGTCTTATTTTATTTTTCTCTCCCTTCTTCTATGCTTCTCTGTTTTGTTTCTTAAATTCCACATATGAGTGAAATCATATGGTATTTGTCTCTGATTGATTATTTCATTTAGGATATTACTCTCTAGTTCCATACATGTTGCAAACTGAAAGATTTCATTCTTTTTGATGGCTGAATAATATTCCCCCCCACACACAGGAATTTTATGTATAACGATATGTGTGTGTGTGTATCTATCTATCTATCTATCTATCATCTATCTATCTAAGATAGATAGATGATAGATAGATAGATAGATATCCCATTCATCTGTTGATGAGCATCTCAGCTCTTTTCACAGTTTCCCTATTGCTGCTGTAAGTATTGGGGTAAAGGTGCCCCTTCGGATCATTACATTTTTAACTTTGGGATAAATACCTAGTAGCATAATTGCTGGATCACAGGGTAGCCCTAGTTTTAACTTCTTGAAGAACTCCCATACTGTTTTCCAGATTGGCTGCACCCGTTTGTATTCCCACCAACAGTGTACAACCTAACCAACATCAAAATGACTAAAACCTAACCAACATCTCTCTGCAACCTAACCAACATCAAAATGACTAAAACTATCAAGTCATTTCCTGACTTGATAGTTTTAGTCATTTCTGACTGGTGTGAGGTGGTATCTCATTGTTATTTTGATTTGTATTTCCCTGATGACAAGGGATGTGGAGCATTTTTTTTCACGTGTCTGTTAGCCATTTGTATGTCTTCTTTCGAGAAATATCTGTTAATATCTTCTGCCCATTTCTTGACTGGGTTATTTGTTTTTTGGGTGTTGAATTTGATAAAGTTCTTTATAAATCTTGGATATTAGCCTTTTATATGATATGTCATTTGCAAATATATTCTCCCATTCTGTAAGTTGCCTTTTAGTTTTGTTGACTGTTTCCTTTGCTGTGCAGAAGCTTTTATCTTTTTTTTTTTTTAAGATTTTATTTATTTATTTGACAGAGAGAGACACCATGAGAGAGGGAACTCAGGGGGCGTGGAAGAGGGAGAAGCAGGCTTCCTGCTGAGCAGAGTCCCAGGACTCTGGGATCATGACCTGAGTGGAAGGCAGACTCGTAATGACTGAGCCACCCAGGTGCCCCCAGAAGCTTTTATCTTGATGAAGTCCCAATAGTTCATTTTTGTTTTTGGTTCTCAAGCTTTTGGAGACTTGTCTAGCAAGAAGTTACTGTGGCCGCAGTTGAAGAGGTTATTACTGTTTGCCTCTAGGATTTTGATGGATTCTTGTCTCACATTTAGAGCTTTCATCCATCTTGAGTTTATCTTTGTGTATGATGTGAGCAAATAGTCCAGTTTTATTCTTCTACATGTGGCTGTCCAATTTTCCCAACACTTCTTGTTGAAGAGTTTGTCTTTTTCCATTGGATATTCTTTCCTGCTTTGCTGAAGATTGAACCATAGAGTTCAGGGTTCATTTCTGGATTCTCTATGTTTTTCCATTGATCTATGTGTTTGGGGGCCAATACTACACTTTCTTAACTGTCTTGATGATTATAACTTTGTAATATATCTCGAAGTCCTGAACTGTGATGCCACCAGCTTTGGTTTTCTTTTCAACATTCCCTTGGCTATTTGGGGTCTTTTCTGGTTCCATAAATTTTTAGGATTATTTGTTCCAACTCTGTGAAAAATACTGATGGTATTTGGATAGGGATTGCACTGAATGTATAGGTTGCCCTGGGTAGCATAGACATTTTAACAATATTTATTCCTCAAATCCATGAGCATGGAATGTTTTTCCCTTTCTTTGTATCTTCCTCAATTTCTTTCATAAGTGTTCTGTAGTTTTTAGAGTACATATCCTCTACCCTTTTGGTTAGATTTATTCCTAGATATCTTGTGCTTTTTGGTGAAGTTGTAAATGGAACCAACTCTTTAATTTCTTTTTCTTCTATCTCATTGTTAGTGTTTAGAAATGCTACCAAAGGTTTTGAATAGTTGTGTTTTCATTTTCATTTGTCTCCATGAATTTTTAAAAATTCTTCTTTCATTTCCTGGTTGACCCATTCATTCTTTAGTAGGATGCTCTTTAGCGTTCAAGTATTTGAATTCCTTCCAAATGTTTTCTTGTTACTGAGTTCAAGTTTCAAAGCATTGTGGTCTGAAAATATGTGGAAATCATCCCAGTCTCTTGGTACTTGCTGAAATCTGATTTTTGACCCAGGATGTGATCTATGCTGGAGAATGTTCCATATGCACTCGAAAAGAATGTGTATTTTGTTGCTTTAGGATGGAATGCTTTGTATATATCTGTGAAGTCCATTTGTTCCAGAGTGTCATTCAAAGCCCTTGTTTCCTTGTTGATCTTCTGGTTAAATAATCTGTCCATCGCTGTGAATAGTGTATTAAAAGTCCCCTACTATTATTGCATTATTATTAATGTGTTTCTTTAATTTTGTTATTAATTGGTTTATATATTTATCTGCTTGCAAATGGGAGCATAAATATTTATAATTGTTAGATCTTGCTGGATAGACCTCAAGTATGATACAGTAGTGTCCTTCTTCATCCCTTGCTACAGTCTTTGGTTTAAAATCCAATTAGTCTGATATAAAGATTGTTTCCCCAGCTTTCTTTTGATGTCCATTAGCGTGATAAATGTTTCTCCACCCCCTCAATTTCAATCTGGAGGTGTCTTTGGGTCTAGAATGAGTATCTTATTGACAATACATGGATGGGTCTTGCTCTTTTATCCAATCTAATACCCTGTGTATTT
Source organism: Mustela nivalis (assembly GCF_964662115.1). Lineage (NCBI taxonomy): Eukaryota > Metazoa > Chordata > Mammalia > Carnivora > Mustelidae > Mustela > Mustela nivalis. The sequence goes on along the minus strand of NC_139027.1, from coordinate 55,363,498 downwards.
TGATTGGCGCATTTAGCTCATTTACATCCAGAGTAACTACTGAAAGATATGAATCTAGTGCCATTGGACTACCTGTAAAGTCCCTGTTTCTGTATATTCTCTCTGTTTCTTTCTGACCTATGTTGCTTTTGGGCTCTCACTTCACTTACAGGATTCTCTTTAATATTACTCAAAGGGCTGGTTTAGTGATCACAAATTCTTTTAGTTTCTGTTTGTCCTAGAAACTATTTCTCCTTTCATTCTGAGTGACAGCCTTCCCAGATAAAGCATTCTTGGCTGCATGTTTTTCTCATTTATTACCTTAAATATACCATGCCAACCCTTTCTGGCCTGCCAGGTCTCTGTGGATAGGTCTGTTGCTAGTCTAATGTTCCTATCCCTGTAGATTAAGGAGTTCTTCTCACAAGCTGCTTTCAGGATTTTCTCTTTATCTCTGAAATTTTCAAGCTTCACTACGATATGTGGGGTGTTGATCTATTTTTATTGATTTTTGAAGGGGGTTCTCTCCACCTCCTGGATTTGAATGCCTGTTTCCTTCCCCAGATTAGGGAAAGTTCTCAGATATTATTTGCTCAAATATACCTTCTGTACCTTTCTTTCTTCTTCCTCTGGAACCCCAGTAATTCTAATATTGTTTTGCTTTATGGTATTGCTGATTTCTCGAAGCCACCTCTCATGATCCATTAGTTGTTTTTCTCTATTTTCCTCAGCCCTTTTCCTTTCCATCCTCTTGTCTTCTATGTCATGGACTCTTCTGCCTCATTTACCTTAGCTGTTAGAGCATCCATTTTAGACTGCTTTTCAGAGAAAGCTTTTTAATTTCAGCCTGATTGGATTTTATTTCTGCACTAAGAGACTCTCTAGTTCTTTTATGCTTTTTTCAAGCTCAGCTAGTAACTTTATAATCATTATCCTGAATTCCAGTTCAGACATTTTACTTACATTCATATTGATTAGATCTGTGGCAGAGTGTATTATTTCTGGTTCTTTCTTTTGTTGTGAATTTCTCTTTCTAGTCATTTTTCCCAGAGAAGATTGGATGAATAAGAGAACAAAATCAAAAATATCAACCACAGCCCAACTGAAATACACATTAGACAAATCCAAAGAGGTCAGAAAAAAAGAAAAGAAAAAGAAAAAGAAAACAAAAAGAAGGAAAAGTGAGAGAATATCATTAGTTGCCCAATTGTGTGGGAGTTCAACAGTTTATGGCAACACCTAGGTGAGAGGCCACTCTGGGGCTCACTAAGTGTAGCCAGTTTCCCTGCTCCAGAGCTTGGGAACTCTGCCATATTCAGGCAGAGTTTGAGATTCTTTCTGTCACCCTGGGGATCCTGAGACCACACTGCCCCACCTAGGATTCTGCCCTACTTCACCACCTGAGCACCTTTCCAGCAGGGATGTCCCTCACAGGAGCAGACTTTCAAAATTTCCAATTTTTGCCTCCACTGCCATATCACTTTTTGATGCTGGCTTATGGAGGCTCCCTTCCCCATGGCTTATCTTCCCATGTATCTCCTCAGATTCACATCTCCACACCTACCTTGCAAAAAGTGGTTGCTTTTCTATTTGTAGAATTGCAGTAATTCTTTTCTTAGATCTCAGGTTGAACTCAAAGATGTTCAGAATGATTTGATAGATGTCTAGCTGAATTCAAGGGACCAGATGAAACATGAGTCCCCTACTCTTCCACATCTTCCCTCCAAAACCTTTATTTAAAAAAAAAAAAAGATTTTATTTACTTATTTGACAGAAAGAGAAACAGTGAGAGAGGGAACACAAGCAGGCAGAGTGGAAGAGGCAGAAGCAGGCTTCCCACAGAGTATGGAGCCTGATGCAGAGCTTGATCCCGGGACCCTGAGATCATGACCTGAGCCAAAGGCAGACACTTAACGACTGAGCCACCTGGGTGCCTCCAAAACCTTCATTTTCCCTTCAAAATTTAAATAATGTGAACATATATGGAACTTAAACTTCTTCACAAATGCTGATGACAATTCCTCAGTGAACAAAATAATTGAAAGAAATTTGGAACCCTTGGAAAGTACTGAGGTTGTGGCAGGTAGTTCTTTCCTGCCTGATGATCCTAAAAATAAGCTTGAAGAGGCCAATAAAGCTTAGTGAATGGCAACCTGAGAAACTGTAGTTTTCTATACAGCAGAAAACTTAGAAAGCATGATGTATATTTAAATGCTTTTCTAAATTTTTATGATTGTGGAGAAGCAAATTGGCCCACACTTGGGTATTGTATGAGAAATTTGTGAGCAAAACCTATAAAATGTTGAACCTATTGATCAATTTTTTTGAGAGTTGATACCCTTTCATTATCAAGTGTTCTAGTCCATTAACATGATGTATCTATTTATTTAGTTCTTACTTGATTTTATATTAGTGTTTTGTAGATTTAAAGCATACATATTCTAAATATATTTGGTTAGGTTTATACTCAGAATTTCATTTTTTGGAGTTATTGTAACAGGCACTTTTTTAAAAAATTTATATTCCATTGTTTATTGTTGGGATTTGGAAATACAATTTATTTTTTTGTTTATTAACCCAGTATCTTGTAACTTTGCTAAACTCAGTTATTATATGCATTAAATAGATTCTTTGTCATTTTCCATCTACATGTTGTCTGTGAATAGAGACAGTTTTATTTCTTCCTTTCCAATATGTATGAATTTTACTTCTCTTTCTTGCCTTATCAGAGGCTAGACTTCCAGAATGATGTTGAATAGCAGCGTTGAGAGAGGGCATTATTGCCTTTTTATCAGTCTCATGGTAAGGGCAACTAGTCTTTCACTAATCCGAGGTCCTAATAATACACATATTAAAATGTTTGATATTATCTTATGGCTCTTGGATATTATATTCTTTCATTTTAACTCATTTTTTTTCCTCTTTATGTTTCAGTTTGGATAATGTTTATTGATCTATCTTCAAGGATACTGATTCTTTCTTTGGCTGTGTCAAGTTTACATGACGACCATGGAAGGAATTTTTAAAATCTGTTGCTATGTTTTTATTAAAACCATTTCCATTAGAGTCTTGTCTATAGTTTCCTTCTGTGTTGAAATTATTCATCTGATCTTCATGTTGTTCATCTTTTCCATTAGAGACTTTAATATGGCAATCATGGTTATTTTAATTTCTCTGACTTTTTTACATCTGTTCTATATTCAGATAGGGTCTGTCAATTGTCTTTTCTCTTGGCAGTTTTTTTATTTTATTTTTTTCATAATCTCATATTTTTTTGTTGTTGTTAAAAGCTGGGAATCATGTGTAAAATACTGGAGACTGAAGTAAATAGTTTTTATGAATGGACACCCTTTACTTCTGATAGGCTACAAGTAGCTCCACACTCTCTCTCTTTTTTTTTTCAATTTATTTATTTTCAGAAAAACAGTATTCATTATTTTTTCACCTCATATGGCTCCACACTCTCTTGCTAGCCTAAACATAGTTTCCATAAATTTGTTAACCAGCTTTACATGTATCTGGCTGTATCTGTCCCAAATAAACAGGTGTTCACATCCTATCACTCTCTCCAGCCACTTGTCTTTCTTTAGAGTTCAGACTAGTTAGTTCTGTGACTACAGCTCTCTGATAGCTTCTAAAAGAATTATGAACTTGTGCATTGGCTTTTTGTTGTTGTAATGGTGAAAGTGATGTTTCTTTTAGGTCTCTGCATCCCCAAGCAGTGCTTTATATATTCAAAAAACACATTTTAAAGAGATAATACAATTACTTGGTTTAAACACAGGTAATACTAAAAAAGTTAATATTATTACCAGGCTTGAAAGGTCAAAAATTACTTAGGTGGGAATCTCATTTTCACTTCTTTCTCATCCATCACATTTCCTTTCTCTCCTTTTAAGTTTTTATTCTGGTCTTCCTGTCTTTCTTAAATCCCAAAACGCAGCAAATGCACATGGATATGTTAATTATCTCTCTCCCTTTCTTACATCAAAACCTTTGCCCTTTGTTTTTTCCCCTGAAAATATATCCTGATGATCACATAGAGTCCTCCTTTATTATTTTCACAGCTGCGTGGTATCTTTGTGGGTATACCATACTTTATTCAGTAGTTGTCCATTGTTGGATATTTAAGCTACTTCTCATCTTTCGCTATTATAAATAACATCACAATGAACAATCTTGCAGACATATCCTTTTCTAACATGCGCAGTTTCATCTAAAATAGAGATCACCAGAAATGAGATTGCTAGACCGACACATCCATAATTTTACATGCTCTTGTTAGATTCGCCACACTTTCTTTTTGAAAAATATATTTTGCAGTGTTGTAGTGGAATTTCAGGTAAGTGACAAATCAGACATGTGTGCTTAGTCTGTTACCTTTGCCCAGTTCTTCACATTTCTACTCCCGACAACTCCATCCTAGATGCCATCCCCCACTACTTCATTGAAGCTGCTATTGTTAAGGTCAACAGTGACCTCCTTGTAGTTAAATCTAGTGGTCACCTTTTTAGAAATAATATTGTTTGACCTCTCAGCAGCGATGAGAAACTTCATCTTTCCTTGGATTTTGTGATCGACGTTATTTTTATTTGTCTTCTATTTATTTGACTATTTTTATTTGTCCAGCTGCTTCTACACATTTCAATCTCTCAACATTCAGAAGCTTTCTTTTCTACCCACCCACTCTCTAATGCTGATGCAGATATCAATAAGAGGAAGAAATGTCATACTTTGTTGAATTTAAGACTGGGGAAGAGATACATGTCACTTCCCAATTGGAAGCAAGCCTCACAGAGGTTCCTATTTCCACATAACACGGAAACAACAGAGACAGGTGTAAGGTTTCTGATCCAAAGGCCTAAAATAGACTCCCAGAATTCTCACACATTCAGCACTATGCAAGAAACAGCCAAATGCGTTCCATATCTTCAGAAGGGGTACAGAAGTAGCTGAAACACACAAACAAAGCAAGGAAAAAACCTCCATCCTATATTAATAACTTTTATTTATGTTATCATTTGCTAAAATGATATAGGGAATGAAATTATTAGCTTTAGCTGAAAAGGGATATAAAGATCAAAGAGGTTGTATCTTGACCAAGGCAGTATCATTGATTGTCAGATCTAGGAATAGAATCTGTTTACTGTTTCTTACATAAATTTTACTTTCTTCACTTTAATGTAACATTTACTTCCAATATCAGAGCAGTGTTTGGGACTTCCCAAAGGTGGAATTTTGTAGATATTTGTTTTCTTTTAGATATTTGTGTAGGATTTTAATTCTGTATTATTTGTGATTCAAGCTTTTTAAAAAATATATATTTATTTAACTTAAAATTATTTATCTAGCATTTTAAATTGTATTTCTAACCTTTAAAAATTCAGTTTGGGGGGTGCTTGGGTGGCTCAGAGGGTTAAGCCTCTGCCTTCGGCTCAGGTCATGATCTCAGGGTCCTGGGATCGAGCCCCGCATCGGGCTCTCTGTTCAGCAGGGAGCCTGCTTCCCCCTGTCTCTCTGCCTGCCTCTCTGCCTACTTGTGATGTCTGTCTGTCAAATAAATAAATAAATAAATAAATATTTAAAAAAAAATAAAAATTCAGTTTGGGTTGCATGGCATTAAAATTAATTTTCTTTTTTATGTTTGATAGGTATGTGTTTTTCCTTCTTATATTTGCTTGTTCATATAATTTAAGGAAGATTTTTTAAGGAAGATTTTGTTTATTAGAGAGAGAGAGCACACAGGTGGGGAGGGGCAGAGGGAAAGGGAGAGAGAAACTTAGGCACTGAGTACAGAGCCCAAGGCAAGGATTGATCTCAGGACTTGAGATTATGACCTGAGCCAAAACCAAGAGTCAGACACCTAACCAACTGCACCATCAAGGTGTCCCTAATTTACTTATATTTTTATGTACATATTTCTCTGGCCATTTTTCTTATTCATTTGTAGAAGCTCTTCCTTTTTGTACTGATGGCAAATCCCATTCACAAACATAATTTTTCAAGAAATATGACAATTTCTTTTTTTACAAACCACTATGATTGGCATATAAAAAGCTGTACATATTTAATGTATATACCTCCATGAGTTTGGGGTAAGTATAAAATCATGAAACTATCACCACCATCAAGGTCATAAACATATCTCTCATCTCCCAGTTTCCTCCTGCTGTGATTAGTATTAGTATTATCTTGTGATAAGAACACTTAAAATAAGATTTACCCTTACAGCAAATTTTAAGTATACAATATTTTAGCTATAATCACCATGCTATATAGTAGATCTCCAGAACTTATCTTGCATAACTGAAGGCTTGTACCTGTTATCATCACCTATCTTTTTCTTCCTCCCTCCAGTCCCTGGAAACCACCATTCTACTCAACTCTCTGCTTTGGGTTTTACTATTTTAGATTTTTAGATTCCACAAAATGTGGGACCATATAGTGTCTGTCTTTTTGTGTGTGTCTTATTTCACTCCGCATAATGTCCATCTATGTTGTTGTGAATGGCAGGGTTTCCTTCTTTTTAAAGGCTTCATAATATTCTATTGTATTTTATTCCACAGTGTATTTCTTTATTCATTCATCTGCTGATAGACATTTAGGTGGTTCCCACTCATTGGTTATTATGTTAATGTTTTAATAAACATGAGAGGGCAAGTGTTTCTCTTTGAGATGCTTACTCTAATTCCTTTGGATAAATAGCTGAAATGGAATTGCTGGATCATAAGGAGTTACATTTTCAATTGTTTTAAGTAACCTCCATTCTGTTTTTCATAATGGCTGTAACCAATATACATTCCCACCAACAGTGTATCAGAGTTCCCTTTTCTCCACATCCTTGTTACTTTTTTTTTCTTTTTTAAGACAACAGCTGTCCTTACAGGTGTGAGGTGATAGCTCATTGTGGTTTTTGACTTGCATTTCCCTGATGATTAGAGATACCGAACACCTTTTTTGTATATCTTTTGGCCATTTGAATGTCTTCTTTGGAGAAATGACTATTCAGGTACTTTGCTCATTTTGAAGTTGGGTTATTTGTTTTTTCTGTTATTGAGTTATAAGATTTCCTGATATATTTGGATACCAACTCCTATTAAATATATGGCTTGCAAATATTTTCTCCCATTCTGTAGATTGCCTTTTCATTTTGTTAATGGAACATAACTATCTCTAAATAGTGAATTTTATATTTAAATCTTTGTTTCTGTGGGTGCTGGGAATGAAATCATAAATAAATCATAGTTTCTCCCCAACCATGAAAAACCTAGTTTTATTGAACACGAGAGATTATAAGCTTTTATCCAATGAACAAGATTTGACAGTCTGAAGTATAGCTGGTTGACATGTACAGGGTTTAAAAATAACTGGAGCTGATGTTTAAAAATTACAAACTTTACACTAAAAAAATTCAAATTTGCAGTTCCTGTTGAGAAGTCAAAATATCTGTCCACTCTGGGCCCAAATTCTTCTATGGCAGTGTTTTACCTAGACTGAGAAGCAGCTACCCCTTTCAAAGGTACATGTGTGTTTTCTACCTCAATGGGCCCCCTTCCATGTTTATTTAAAATATATATATGGGGTGGGGCACGTGGGTGGCTCAGTGGGTAAAGCCTCTGCCTTCTGCTCAGGTCATGAGCTCAGGGTCCTGGGATGGAGCCCCACATCCGGCTTTCTGCTCAGCAGGGAACCTACTTCCCCCTCTCTCTCTGCCTGCCTCTCTGCCTACTTGGGATCTCTCTGTCAAATAAATAAATAAAATATTTTAAAGAAAAGACTGTAAAAAAATACAGGATACATATGTATGAGTGTGCATATACCCTTAATTATCATGTATTTACATAAAGCTTATCCATACCTTCATAAACATATATATTTATATGTTCATAAAAGAATTTCTGTTGGGATACACATTATAGTTGAATACTATTATTTTGTACTCCTCCCTCCCTGTTGTTGTACACCTGCATGCTTCACGCATTAATGTTGACTAGTTAGTCTCTGCCATCATTTAAGTCTTTAAAGAGTCTTTAAGTCTCTTTTCCAGATATAATGAAAACTACATTACTGATAACAACCTCTTCAAAAATTGATACTTTGAAATTTGATCATCTAGGAACTGTTAATTCAAGGTTCTTACAGTAAACATACATTATTTAGATTATTCATGGAGATCGTTTCCTATTGGCTGATACAGTGTATTATTGACTGCTTTATTTTGTTCATTCATATCTTATTAAATGTTCACCTGAATATAAGCTTCTACTCACGTTATTGGCCGACTTTGCATAACCCAGTAGCTGAGCTTTATACTATGACCTTTGTCTTACCCCACCTGACAAACTCTTGTGATGTGATGTACATATACATAATACATATTTTTAATCTACATTTATGTTTGCTATCTGTATCAACATGTTGCCTGAGAAATAGAATCTGAAGCCCAGAGTTTTTTCCTTGGGTATGTAATATTTAATCCCTAAAAATGTTTTGTGCTTTACAAGTAAAGAATTCACAAAGTAAAAGTGCAAGTAAAGGGAAAGTGGTCATTGAATGATCAGAGAGACTGGGGTTGGAGGGGAAATACACATATAAGTAAGTTATACACATATTTAGAGCTGTGAGGAATATCAGTGGTTTAGAAGGCACAATGAACAACCTTCCACACCTCTGAGTTTTGACCTATTGAGGAAAAGACCTAAAGAGCTAGATAGACAAATAAGATGACAAGTACAGAAAGCCTAATTGAAATTGCGTAGGAATCCTATCAATTCTTATGGTTAGAACACTGAATTACTAAAATGGAAGTGGTTATGAGGTGTTGACCAATTTCATTTACAGTTAATTTAAGTAATGGTATGCATACCATTATAATTGTTATGTAAATCCTGTTGTTGTGGATACAAGGCTAGATAAGAGAAAACAAAATACTTGCCATATATGCGAGACTCTTTGTCTGAGGTGGACAGATTGTAGTTAGTATTTGAGATAATATGTATTTAACATTCTTGGATTGCTTTTAACCTCTTTTCTAATTTAAAAAACTTCTTTTCTTAAAATATTTTGTACTATCTCTTGTTTTTGGTGTGGACATACTGTATGGCATGGTAGAACTGTTTTATACCAAGAGAAATAACATATAGCTCTAGTTTATAAAGAGTTTGTAACAATATGTGTTTACAAATTGCTTACTTTGAGATGGACAGGTGAAAGACACTATATAAGTGCCAAGTATTATTATCTGTCTAAATCTAGCTGAGTGAACAAATCTTTTTAATGCCCATTTTAATGACACAGTTGTTCCATATGGTGGACTTCAAATGCATAAAACAATCCAGAGTTAGTGCATTCCCTGGAGAGAACCAGATTGTCCAGGTGTGCCATATTTTAAACTCAGGGAGGAATTAAGAGACACAGCTTTTCAAAATTCAAGCTCAAACAGCAACTCAGTCCAAGTTATTTTCCCTCGTTATTGTTTCAGGCAACAGAGGAGTCTTCTACTAATGAAACAAAACCATGTCTATTGTCTATTGAAAAGCAGGTTCTAATCATATTTGGGTCTGTATGGATTCTGATAAGAGGAAGTCTCCTGGAGCAAAACTACAGAGATTGAGTTATTTGCATAAGCTTGATTAAGTTTGATAAGACTCAGGTTGGGCTAATTTCTGGGAATTCTGATTCCATGAAGATGGTCATTACCATGCAGACCCTTTAGAAATAAACCCCTGGAGCCAAAAATGGGGAATCCTTCTTCAGGGAAGTTTTAGGTGGTATCTTTTAGGTCTTGATGCATTTTGTTCATTGTGGTTCAAAGTTCCTTCTGGTCTTTCACCTGGCAGATAGAATAACTAGACAACAGGCAATAAGGTACATCAACCTTTGAAAATCATGTTACATTCATAACATAGATTTGGTTTTAAGAATGGCCTGTTTTAGGGCACCTGGGTGGCTCAGTGGGTTAAAACTTCTGCCTTCCGCTCAGGTGGTGATCCCGGGGTCCTGGGATTGGGCCCCACATCAGGCTCTCTGCTCTGCAGGGAACCTGCTTCCTCCTCTCTCTCTCTCTGCCTACTTGTGATCTCTGTCTCTCAAATAAATAAATAAATAAATAAATACAATCTTAAAAAAAAAAAAAGAATGCCTGATTTGGGGGCGCCTGGGTGGCTCAGTGGGTTAAAGCCTCTGCCTTCGGCTCAGGTCATGATCCCAGGGTCCTGGGATGGAGCCCCGCATTGGGCTCTCTGCTCAGCAGGGAGCCTGGTTGAGCAGGGAGCCTGGTTCCTCCTCTCTCTCTCTGCCTGACTCTCTGCCTACTTGTAATCTCTGGCTGTCAAATAAATAAATAAAATCTTAAAAAAAAAAAGGCCTGATTTTCACTGAGACAGTTTCCTTTTCATCTTTTGCATCTTCTGTTAAAATGGATCTCTTTATTTCTGACTGATGTAACACTCTTCTTGCAAAGTAACTCAGGTGGCATATGGGGCATCTTGGGGAAGCTGGCTAGTCCTGTGACCATGAAGGACTGGAAGACAAAACCCGAGCATGAGAGTAAAAACAAAAGTTTTGCTTTTTGCTGTGTGGGTGGAAGGGTCTGATTAGCTTGGTGCTTATGCCTTAACTGTTCCACTACTTACAACTGAGTCATTATGAGGTTGAAATGGAAATGCTGACACCAGATCACATGCAGAGGCCATATTTTCTACCTTAGCAAATGAGTGCTTTGAGAGCAAAGAAGACTGGAAGAGAGTCAGACCTCGAAATATGATTCAATTGTCCTTGCTCTATAGCTAGAAAAAAACAGTCTTTGAGTAGCTTTACGTGTTATAACTTCTTGCAGGATACAGTTTACAAAGGGTCAGGTATCTAAGGCCTAATCTAATGCATCAGCCACCATTCCATGTTGTAAGTCTTCCTAAGAAGATTTTAAACCATATCTGATCCCCAGTTCGAAGAACTATGGAATCTTAGATGCAAAGGATAACTCCCAGAATAATGATAATTATGCTATGGGTGATGACGATGACAGTGATTGCTAAAATTTACTGAGCACTGATGATGTGAAAGGCATTAGCTTAACCAACTTGCCCTTAACTCTTGAACTCAGTGAATTTGTACAACACCCCACTTAAGCTTGTATGATGTTATCCCTATTTCACAGATGGGGACCCTGAACATGGAAAGTTTGTCATATTGCCCAGCTAATATGTCTTGGGTCCAGAATTCAAATCGTGGAGTCTAACTCTATAACCCATGTCATAAGCCCCTAAACGGCTTATGTTAGAGTTGCCAAAATAAAGATGGATTCCTAGAATTGGTAGGCTTTTTGACAGAAGAACTTTTTTTAACGTAACTTTGAAATAAAAGAAGGGTAATGGGTTGGGGGAAATTGACAAAGGTGATGACACAAGTCCTATTAACTAGTTTGTTACAGAAGGGGAAGGGAGGACTCGTTAGTCCTAAGAGCTCCACCTGAACAATGCTGCCTTCAGTCCAAATTATTGCTGAATGAAGGGGAGGGACAGAGTGCCTAGGTGATCAAAGGCCTTTCAGGGAAGAATGTGAAATGACAGCCATGGGCTCTTCCCTGTCTCCAGAAGTTCACTGCATTGCATTTAATAATTGCTTCCCATTATTGCCTGACTGTCCTTTCCAAATAAATCTACCTGATTGGGATGGATTTGGTGTGGGAATATCTGTTCCAGCCTATTAGCCAGCACCTTTCTTGAGATTTCCCTGTCCACATTTATTAAGGAGATTGGGTGATAATTCAGGCTGGGTTCTGGTTCTCCTCCTGGTTTTAGAATTACAATAATGAGTGCTGATCTTGGGCCTGAAAATCAGTATTTTGTTTTCACATCTTCCTTGTCCCTTAGTAGCAGAGACAGAAGTACCTCTCTTCGGTGTGACACCAGACCATCAAAACATCAGGGCTCTTGGCATATTTGTGAGAGTAGGAGATTTAGGGGCAGGTTTTCTTCTTTTTGGTTTGATTTTACTCTCTGAGAGTGACTGTATATCTACCTGTGCTGGAAGCTTTGGTCATTACCAAGCAGACTCTTTAGAAATAAACCCCTAGAGCCAAAAATGGGGAATCCTGTTCCTTAGGATAATATAGAAAAAGTCCTCTCTTCCTTCTAGAGAATTGAATCTTCATAGTTCCCAATACTCTGATAGTTACAGAAATGTTTCTGGGTCTCCTTAAATTCTGAACTCATCACCAATGCATAACCCAGCCTCTAGAAGAGCAGTGGTTCTGTTTTAGGAATCATTATTCCCATTTTATTTTATTTTATTTATTTTTTAAAGATTTTATTTGTTTATTTGACAGAGAGAGATCACAAGTAAGGCAGAGTGAGAGAGAGGGAAGCAGGCTCCCTGCTGAGCAGAGAGCCCAATGCAGGACTCGATCCCAAGACCCTGAGATCATGACCTGAGCCGAAGGCAGTGGCTTAACCCACTGAGCCACCCAGGTGCCCTGACTATTCCCATTTTATTGATGGTATTATTGTTGAGCTCATATTGGGGCCAGGTACTATTCAAAGTCCTTCATCTGCAGTAATAATTCAGTATTCCCACTGACTTTGTAAGGTATTATTATTGGCCACACCCCTTTAGCAGGATTGGGAATTGAGACTTCAGAAGACTGAGTACTTACCTAAGGCCATGTATCAAGTAAACTGGGACTCAAACACAGATCCTCCAGAGCCCCATGTTAGTGCTCTACCTATTTTTCCTCTTTCATCTTTTGGCCCTGAATGGTCACAGGACAACTTAGCTGTCAGTGAAGGTCACCAACACAGAAGACAAAGCGGAACAAGATGGAGATAAAGAGTGCAGAAAAGAGTGAGGGTATGGCTTCATGGCCATGGCAATCTAGGAAAGATTTTTTGGAATGCAGAAGATAAATCAGCCACACTATCTATTAGATTGTGCTTGAAATAATAAAACATAATGCTTTCTGAGGCAGCAGCAAAGAGACTCAGCTCTTGACAGATAGCAGTTAGAAGCTAGGTTTTTTCTACTCATCTCACTTAGTCCTCACAAACTCTCATTCTGACTTTACTAATGGAGAAACTGGGCTGAAGTAGGTGATTGCCAGTTTGCAAAGTTAGGAAGTAGCAGGGCAGTTGTATTAGGCAAGGTCAGGGTATTTACATGGATCAGTGGAGTTTTCTCTAGAAATGTTTCTATATAATGGAGATGATTCAAAGTGCCAGCATGAGATCTGTTTCTGTCTCTGTGTCTCTGTCCTTGTTTCTTTCTCTTTCACCCCTACACACACACACACACACACACACACACACACACACACACAGCCCTAGTGCAGTTCAAAAGGAAAAACCTAAACAATGAGACATTTTAAGGAGGAAAATAGTGTAGTATTACTGCATTACTTTTCAACTTCCATAATTTCTGACAGCATATCTGGAAGAGCGAGGGGGTTTCAGTGAGAGGAGAAGTTAATCTGCTTTATCTAAACCTTTGGCGATTTGACTGTAACTTTGATAGTGGAATTCTACTTTTTGATTCTTTAAATATGTTAGACTTATCCATGATATGTACCTAATCTTACATAATGTAAAAGTCATATTTAATTAAATTAATGTAACTGAAATAGTTCAGTTGGCTTAACTTGCTCATTGTCTCTAACTAAATATCAGCTTATACTAAAAATTTTATTAATCACAGTAATGAGAATTTTTATATTAAATATATATATTACATTTAGTTTAAACCTTAATAGTCTACATTATTTTAATAAATTGTACTAAGGGAGTATATATAGAATAAGTCTCTCATGCAGATTTTATTGGTTGCTGCATAGTTAATAGACACTAATGTGATCAGAGCCTGGATGTGATCATAAGATCAGTAGTTAAAATGATTGAAATATAAATTAGGAGCTGGAATAATTGTTTGTTAGAAGCTTAGATAATAACTGTTTGGTAATGCTCGGAGGGTCGAAGAAATAAAACATTCAAATGTGCAGCAGTAGCAGGCAAGAGAAACACTTTGAGGCAGACAAAGGCATTGGGTGCTCTTCTCCTAATTGCCTCTTTCTTTCTCTCTCCCTCTCTCTCTCTCCATGGAGGCCTGATGTGCACCTGCCCCCTCCTGCATCTTGCCCCCTGTTGGTTTCTCAACAGAGAAGGCTGAACCTTCTACCCAGCCACCAGACTTGCTGTTTTCTTTCAGTCCTCTTTGCTTTCTCTACTTACAGTCGGTGAGTCTTACTGATGCTAATGCTGACAAACCAACTTGCTGCCATTTTGCTATTATTACGCCCGATTCGTTGAGAATGGATAGAAAAGCCACCCTTGGTTTCTGTGAGCTGGGATGATTTTTTTTTTTTTTTTCCTATGGCAGAGGTCAATAGACTCTTTCTGTAAATGTCTAGATGATAAATATTTTAAGCTTTTTGGACCATATGATCCTTATTGGAACATCTCAACTCTGCCCTTAGAGGAACAGAAAGCAGTCATTAGATAATACTAAGCAAATAGACATGGCTATATGCCAGTAAAACTTTCCAGAAACAGCTGAATTTGGTCTACTGGCCATAGTTTGCTGTCTCTTGTTCTATTTTGCCAAATGTTCTCCTGACCCAAGACACATTTAACTTCTCCTACAAGGAGATTCTCAGTTGAAATACCTTTGTTAACAATGAGGCTATAACGAACTTCTTCTACCTGCTTGTGTTCTGTGCAATCCTGACAAGGTAGAATTGGTGATTGCTAATAAAATAGAAGCAATCTGCAGTCTGTGACCCAGTGGCTCAGAGGTTAATTAAAAAAGAGTGTGGTCGCATTTAAGAGACTTAATCAACTTTTCTGTCTCACGCTATGAGGACTTTCTCCAGACAGGATTTGATGGTGACCAGATCTAGCCCTGCAAACAGACTTTTTGGCAATTTTGATAGTGAACTTCCCCTTCTTATTTGCAAATTTTTCTCCCAAATTCTTGGTATAGTTACTGAAAACCATTTTCTTTTTTTCAGAGTATTTGTCTCCTATCTCTCCTCTCTGTTCCGATTAATTCACCTGCCTCCTTCACCTTTTGGAATATTTTCCTTTAATTATTTATCTTGATGGTTTGACTCAGGAAAGTTCATGTTTCTTTTCCACAGAGGGTATTTGGTGTTTTTGAGCAATATGTCCTCTCAATCTCCTTAATAAATTCCTGAAGGAAGTTGGGGGTTTTTGACAGCAATTTTTGAATAAAGGGCCTTCGATTTCCTTTTCTTCCACTCCCCAGAAACCGTATAATTCTAACATTGTTTTCTCTTAATCTCTTCTACAGGGCAACCATTTCAACTTTTGACTTCCATTATTCACTTTCAATGTTTATGTATGTTAAATTCATTAATTTCTATTAAATTCCCTTAATTTACTCACTGTGGGCAAAGCATTGTGAAAGACAATGTTGATGGAGACAAACACACTTAAATAGCCTCTGCCCTTGAGATACTAATCATTAACCTAAAATACAGGGTTGCATATAATAAGCACCATGTGAAAGGTACCAGAAAAGTCAGTAAATGTGTAAAGGATGCAAAGACCATTGTTCTGTGGGGCTAGAATATAATAGTGGCCATTGGTTGGTTTTTGTGTAGAGTATCTACACTGCTTTTGTGGAACCTCAGTTTGCTTTGGCATTTATTCTCAGCCAATGTGCCAACTGACTTGATTCCCAGGGGCTCACATACCAGGCTAATGTTGACACTCCATTCACCCGGCTGCAGTTGGATTTGCCAATAAATATAAAAGCCCAATCTGGGCCTTAACTCTGTGTGTGTGTGTGTGTGTGTGTGTGTGTGTGTGTGTGCGCGCGCGCGCACACGCGCGTGCGCACACGTACCCATCCCAGAAGCAATTTTTCTCTTCTGTTGTACTGGATTTTTTGACAAAGGGAGTCTGAAGGTGCTGTAGACCACTATGCAGATCCTCAAATGTAGAGAGCACAGAGAAGCCAGGCAGGGAGCTGGATCCTGCTGACACCATTTGAGGTCTACATCAACCCCAAACTGAAGTCGAACAGGGCTCCTGAGCTACCTGAACCCTGTATTGTTTTTTAGCTTAAACCAGTTTATGTTTGGATTCTCTGCCCCTTGGAACAGAGATACTGATAGAGTACACAGTGATGGAACTTGGGACTTGAAAGACGGTAGAATCTTTATAGGTAAAGATGAGGTCACAGTTTCAAAACCTTTTTGTTTACATACAAACTTCTGCATTTGAGAATGTTGAGTATAGTTTTCTCTTTGGGGAAAAATACCAATTCAAAGGTTGCTAGTGTTAGTATTCACTGTAGTTATTACCCTGTCCACAGATGCTTCAACCATTCTAGGAATCCAAAATAATCAAAACTGGAAAGGGCATTTCTGAGCACTTAAACATACTTCTTTATGTAACCCACTCATTTCCCCCAGTAACATCTCCATTCACAATCTACGTTACACTTTGAGGTCTTTATAGATGGCTTACTTTTTCACCTGGGATTTCTAGCCTTCCAACCCCATGAGATTTCTTAGCAGAAAACCGCTATTTTTAGCGCCCCTCTACCCCCCCCCCCCAGTGAATGTATGGGAGGAGGAAAGAAAATGAATATTTTTGGAAATCCACATGTGTAGACATTCATATTTTGTCTCATTTAGTATTTGCTGTATTTTCTAAAGGAAATCACTATTACTCTCTTTAAAGGCGAGAGAAGAAAGGCTTGGTGGGCTTTTATCGTTTTCATAACTAATGCGCAGAAGCATCAGGATTTGAACCAAGGTCCCTCTGACTGCAAAGCCGCTGCTGAGCCTACATTGCAGTGTTGTCCTTTCCTACATAATCCCAGATGACAAGTCAACCGTACCCCATTTTCACCTTCTACCTGCTAAACAAAGTAGAGGAGCTGGCATGAGCCCAAGGAAGGATTTCTCTGGTTTGACCTCTCTAATGCACCAGGGAGCTAGGCCATTATTGTGGTTTAATGTCAGGGCCATCGTTGTGCTTTGGGGCAGCTGTTTTTTTTGTCTGTGGTGATTGGTGGAGGTGGCTTAAAGCTCCCAACAAGGCATAAGGCTAAGAGTGTAGTGTTGTGGCTTTTGGCTGCAGTGAGTCTCTGTAGCTTCTGTTGTTAATGGCCACAGCTGTTGGGGAGGGCTGAGAGGGAGGGCTCGGGTGCTTGTCACCTCTTCAAGCACTTCCGGGCCCTTCACAGCTGGACAGCCCAGATTCTATCAACACTCTGCAGAGTGCTATTCACAGCTGGATCTCTGCTCAGCTCTGACACTGTACAGCTTTTTCAAATAACAGCACTTTCAAAGAACATGTTCAAAGTCAGCACTTCTACCCTCCCCTCTGACTCTAGCCTTATTTGATGTACTGTCCCTTAACTAGCAAACCTAAGGGGACCCACTGCACCTGCTCAGCAGGGCCAAATGGAGTTACCTAGGGAAGTTGGCAACTGCCCCTTATCCTTCCAATTTCATTAATCATACACACCCAACTCCAAGATCAGCCCTGAATGTCCAGTCATATGCCAGGAGAGACACATAAACTAAATTTTGGTGATTAACAGCATGGCCTTGGAGTGGATTTGAATACTGGTGCCAGCACTTAATAACTATGTTATTACCAGAGGTGTCTGAAGCTCTCCGTCTCAGGTACAAAATGGGGATAGATTCTACTTCAGAGGGTCTTTGCAATGATTAAATGAAAAAAGGATTATAAAGGAGCTTGGCTCACTGTTATGTATTAGCAGGTATAGCTATTTTTACTGAGTATTCTTGGTTCCTCTATTACTTTTCTGTTTTCAGTTAACATCTATTTCTTTGATGAAAGAAAATACAAATTATCTTACAATTTCCATAATAGATCTTAATATTTCACACTTCAACTTTCCAGTTGTGTGGAACAAAGTATTTCTAATCCTCTAGGATAATCTTGAAAACATCTCTAAATTTTGTTATTGAAATCGAACAACTTTGCCCTGAGTGACAACTGTGTCCTGTCATATTACAGCATATTCCTGGAAGGAGCAAAGCGCACCACCCTGGAGAGTGGCTCCTGCTAAGATGGGTGAGGTTCAGGGTCAATGATTAAGCTTTCTCTCTCATGGTCTTCAAATGGGGGTATCAAGCTCCATGTGCTCTAAAGGCAAAGAGATATTTTCAGTATGATACATTTGGAAAAATTTGGGTTCTGCTATCATTAATTTTTGAAGGATTTTCTATGGCGCAGTAATTGTAAAATCAGAAGTCAGGGTCCTTTGTCATCTATATTGCTGAGTAGAAGGAATCTCACGCTAATGATCTCAGCTTTGATAGGAGAGGGACAGGCATGGCATAAAAGGAAGGGAAGGGACTGGCAGGATTTCCTGGGACCCTGGAGATTCTACTATCCTCCTCTCTCATGGTCCTGAGTTTAAATTTACCATCTTCTGACTGATAGAGAACTATATCAGGTGAAGCACTCTATAAGAATCAAACCCCTTCCTGGAAGGCAGAAGGCATCTCTGCTCACATTCTTCACCTTGGCACTAGGTTGTTTTTGGCAGTCAAACACGAGGCTCAGCAGCACGGTGTGGTTCTGAAGATACTTCGGGGTGGTTTGCAGTTGAGTAACAGCTAGCTGTTGCTAGTGTTTTCAGAACACAAGAATTGGGGCAGAGAAAGAGGCACATTGATTGATCCCCTGCTGAAAATGTGACGAATAAGTTGAATGAAAGGGAGGATCACTTAATGGGTTCAACTCTGCTGCAGATACTGTAAGGCTGGAAAGAAATATAAGGCTCAGTTTCTGTCCTTGAGGAACTAGTATTTGTGTTGGCAAGGCAAGAGTAAGGCACATGAAGCAACAGGCTAGATGAGGGAGTGTGTGATTAAGTGACAACCAAATAGTACAGACAGAAAGTGCTCTTGGGGCCTGGCCTTGGGAGGGCTGGTGGAGACCGCCAAGTGTTGACAGGTTTGCAGTGATCTGATGTTTTTGTGAGATGTTTGCCCAGGGTTAGAGACGCAGTTGTGACTGCAAATGTGGCGATTCCAAAAATCACATCTCCGTAATTGTTTCATCTTCTCAAATCCCAGATCCCTGTTCATTGAGGAAATCACACTGGAAACTTTTCAGGGTCACAGGATAGTACTTTGCACTTTCTAAGAAGCCATGGAGCTAAGAGTTTCAATAGTTCTTGAGGTCTGGTAGACTTGTAAATTTCTAAATGTATGAGATCAGGGTTGCCTTACTTCCACTCACTGACCGCACGACCTTGAGTTTGCAAACCTGCTAAGCTTCATGTTCTCTGCTGAATGGGAATGATAATACTATCCTCATAGAATTGTTACGAGTATCACAGGAAGATAATGTATACAAAGTGCTTGGAACATGGAAGAGCTTTTAGTAGAAGACAGACTTATCATGGTGACTGGTAGGGCTGGAAAGAAACACCTTTGAAATGAATATAAAATCAGAGAATGTGGGGGCTGCAAGGGATCAGAGTGGTCACTTGGGCCAGCCCCTTGTTTTATTGATGAGGAATGGAGGTTAAGATAAACTAAATTATTTGCACAACACACTCAGTAGAGTTGGATAAGGCACCATGTTTCCTAACTGGCATTCCATTTTATTTCTCTATCATATGGCCTCCTATGCTACACTGGTATAATAAGTCATCAAGTTCAGGAGCTCCTACTTCCTGTCTCTTTCTTTCACTGTCTCCTTCCAATGTTACCCGTAACTACTTTGTGTTAGGCATTGTGGGGGATTTAAACGTAAATAGGGTGCAGTCCTTGCTCTCAAAGAATTGGTACCTTAGATGACTCAGCTGCCTTTACGGTTCTCAGATTCACCAGGGGTAAATGGAGAAATGGTTGACATAGCATTAAGGGTAATTCGGCACAGGGAGGAAGTCATGCCAGTGGAGTGATTCAAGCAAACTGGGTTGACATCCTTGGCCTTAGCCTTGAGCAAGTTACTGAAACTTCCTATCTGTCTATAAGAAGGGTATAATAAGGATATCCACCTTCTAGGTTGTGCAGATAAATGAGGATGTAGTACAGTGGTTGGTATATCAGAAACATTCAATCAATGACCGCTGTATTTATATAAGAAAGGCACCAGTGGCATTGTGCATAGGAGAGAACAGAATAGTAAAAATAAAATCACAGAATAATAATAAAGGATGTCTCATGCTAAGTAGTGATTCTATCCCAGTCCTGGAAGTAAAGATTTTATATAACCTTTTTGCTTTTTTGGGAGTAGGTCTTAAGGTATTTATTATACTAGACAGGAGATTCAGAGTTACTAAGACTTTTTCCAGAGAATGAACTTGGCCCCCTCCACCATGTTTACACCACAGAGTGATGTGGCTCAACAAATAGGAGACCATTAAAATTTCCTGGGAAGTCAAAAGTGGTGAATCTGGACTCTTTTAAGTATTTTTTTTCCCAGATCTTTATTTCTCAAACCAGTTTATTTTAGCAGCTTCATCTAGGCATATGGGCTCCCCTTGTTCCTTACAGTTCTATTTCAGATCCGTTTTTCATCAACTCTGTTATTACACATTCTTTTCAAGATTCACTCTCAATGTAATAATACCTACCATTTCCTTTATAGTGATATATGACTTTATTAAAGCTCTTAGATTTCTGTTCCGATTTCTAATCTGTTGACTTGGGTCATTTTGTATAATTTAATTATTGTCAGAGGTTTTGCTAAAGGTAGGGACACCTGCATTTAATTAATGCACTATTTGCATATTTCACATCATAAATAATGATGCCCTATAAATTACATCTTAATACTAATCCTGTAGTAGTCCTCACCACAACTCCTTGCATTTAAATCCCTGCCATGGATCAAATCATTGTGGATGGTACTTGACATCTAAATTTTTCCCCAGGACCTTTCTGACCACTCACATATCTGATAGTTATATCCAGAGCTTTTAGAAGTTGACCAGTAAAGATGAGGTGTGGCAAGATTTGATTTTTTTTTCTCTGTGACTTCCTTTTCCAGATATACAAATTCCAAGAATCCAGGTGGTTAAGAGTAAGTTCATCTTTTTCTAGCCACTTAACTACAAATCTGCATAGAGATCACTGTGGCTTATGGTGGAATTGATAGGCTACTATCTAGACTATATCTCCTCCAGACTGTACAAATCAGAGTCACCACTTTAAGAAAGTATTTCAATTTTACTTTCATCAAAGAGTTAAAAAGCCAAAGCCTTTTAGCGTCTCGTTTCACTTACACACATAGCCCATTATAACCTCCATAAACAAGGATGACAAGTTGAGATTAATGAGAGTCCCCAAGTGACAGAACAATTTAATTGTCAGAAATCATAGGAGCTGAACTTTACCAGTGTATTTATATAAGACAACCATACTCTAAAAACTTCCCTAATTGATTATGACCAATAAGTAATAACTTGGAAAGCAGTTTTCTGGTATACAAATAACAAATGACTCATAATAGTTAATTGAGGTATTAAGATGCATAAGGGAAGAATATTAGATTGACTAGATAAATGATTCATAATGTAAGGCAAATAATTGGAGGGTTCATACTCCTAAGTAGTGTATAGCTCATAAGCAATGCTGAAAGTACATCAAATAAAGGGAATTGTGTTGCTAAATGAACTACCTGCTAACTGGGTATCATAGCTTCATTGCCTCCAGGCTCCATTGGATCCTCGCTTTCATGCAGAGCAGGCTTCTGTGGATCCTTCTAAGAATCAAAGGTGGGATGGTGGGTACGGTACCCAGAAACATGCAGAAAGTGGACTGTGTTGTGGCTGAGTGCATAGTACAGTGCCTTTCAAGGTGTCTTTGACCAGCTGTGGGCCCAGTTTTGGAGATCTAGGGCACCTGATCTAAAGTCTCTCTCAGCAACCTCCACATTGATCTTACTTGCAGATGGTGGCAGCTGCTTACATAATACGACTTTGGAGATCCTTCACACCCAAATAGCTCCGTACCTCTGTGCACGTGCTCCATTGCTCTCCATCTCAAATCCCATCAAGTTAAGTTTGATCAAGGTTTGATCAAAGTCAATAGCAGAAGTAAGTGACTCCACATAAGGGTTCCAACACTAGGTTATGTTGTCTGTAGTCTCTGTCTAACATAATTAAGAATAGTCTCTCAAAAATGTAACTTAAGAGCATAGTTTTCTTTTCAGTCATTGTCTATTTTGTCTTTATTTGCCACCTGCAGGTTTTAGTCAGTGTTGAATAGTACTTATGCCTTAGAGCTATATTAGAATTTCTCATTGGGAATTTCATACAAAATCCTGCACTCTCAGTGTGCTTTGATTGACTTTAATTTCTGATTGCACAAAGGTTCCAAATATTCCAAGCTCATTTTAAACTTCTTTCTGAACATCTTTTAAAATCCTCTTCTGCTGATGGGACGTGGATGGCACTTAACTTCTCCAACAGCAAACTGGGTACTTGGTTTCATCTTAGTTTAATCTTAAAATACTAACATCTTTCATTGATTTGAGAGATAAGCAGTGCTAATGAAGTGACTAACTGTAACATGTGTGCCTCGCACCTCACCAAACTTCCAGAAATAGAAGATATTCTTCTATATTCTCTTTTGCAAATGAGAAGCCTCAGCTTGAAGGAGATTAAGTGACAAAGTGTGTTCTCCACCCTTCTCCCCTTGGTATCCTTTATTCCCGATTATGATGAACACATTTTTCTGGCACAGAAGTAGATACTTAATAAATGTCAGTAGAATCTAATTCTGCAAATGCCTGATTTGAGCCTTAGGATTAATGGATAAATAAGTTTAGACAGAGCAACACAGTTCTATTCTTCCAACTAGAAAACCAACACTCAGTGCCTGATGGTGGTTTGGTAACATTATGAAGAATAAGAGACCATACTTACATTCATACATATCTTAACCGTCCAAGGAAACCATTATGGAATATAATTTCTGAATTTAGAATCATAGTCGGTCACAGCTCTCTTCTGGGCAAATCCCTGCAGCAGCTTCTAGTGTCTCTTGGGGGCAAATAGCCACAGTCTTTAAAGGGACCTGCTGTTCTTGAGCTCTAGGCTCTTCTTTCACATATCTGCATAGCTTGCTCCCTCATCTAGAAGTCTTTCACCTTCTCAATGAGGGTTACTCAGATTGCTGTGTCTAAGAGGGCAGCCTGTGCTGGCCTCCAACTCCCAGACTCCTGATCCGCTCAGTCTATTCAATGTTCTCTTTCTTCCCTAGCACTTAACATGCTTTCACTTATAGGTAGACTTTCACATTGATTATTTTTATTGTTCATTGAGTTTCTCTTACTATGAGAAGGTAAGCTCCAGGAGGGCATGGATCAATGTCTCATTCACTGATATATCCCAAGTGCTTAGAAGAATGTCTGTTCAATAAGGGCTGATATATCCCAAGTGCTTAGAAGAATGTCTATTCAACAAGAGCTGAATGAATGAGTGGATAGAAATATCTGCTGAATGAATACAGAGTAATCTACTTTTTCCTTAAAGAATTTTGCCTTTTGACTAAACTATTGTCATTATCTGGGAGTTAATAACGATAAGCCCTGGATCTGTGTAGATTTTCAAAACTTCCTCATTTTATTAGGTATCCTGGCTTTCAAATTTCTCTTAAAGGCCTAAAACTATAAATATACCATTTGGTTTTTTTTTTAAGTACAGTAAAACAAATACTAAAGACTTGACTTCTAATTTTTAGTAGCAACACGATATACGGAGGACATGCTGCCACCTAGGTCTGTCTAATCTCTTTCACCTCTTTCAGATAAGGCCATCAAAGCACTAAGGCAGTGAGTAGTACACTCAAGGGTGTTTTGCTGGTGAGTGGTTGGGATTTGGAGAAGACACTTGAATGTTGATGGTTGGCCTCAGAATATTCTGCTGGACTCTGTTATTACTGACCCATCAGACTGTTATGCATGTCATTATCCTAAGTGACCATAGGTAAATTGATTCTTTAAGTCTCATGAACATTTTTCCTCCCTCTTCTCTTCTTACATTCTCAAGATGAAAGCTGTAGATCAAGTTAACAGCACAGTGGAGAAAGCTCTTGCTGTAGTAATTCAGCTCAAGGCTGGCCCTTTTGCTCGAGAAGGCGAGAGCAGTTCTTTTTGACTGCTTCTTCTAGGCATGCTTGAAAAATAACCCAGCGAGCATTCCTCTAGCCTCCATCTATGATTTCACTGGGAAACTATGCATAAGATACTTTGGAAATAAATATACACAAGAAGTTACAACTCTGTTTGAATGACCCTCTACCTTGGAATGTCTAGAACTGTGAGAATTATAAGGCCAAGAAATATGTCCAGGCCTGCTTGCTTGAAAAGTTACTATTCCTTATATGGCATTTGAACAGACAGAGAGCCGAAGTTGTATAAACTAAATGTAGATTTTTTTTTTTCCCAGCCACTTATGTGCCTCATCCTTGACCTATTTCATTTATAGGTTCCTTTAAGATATTATGTCTTGAAAGTTCATTGCCTTCTTGATGGTCTTCCAAGAGTGATTTTCAAAAACAGTCAGTGCTTCACATGGACTCTATATCAGAAAGATCCAGGAAAGGATGGGCCCAGAAAGGTTCAGACCATGAGTGTACTGGTACAATCAAATCGGTAAAATATGAGGCTTGCTAAAAATGTGGGGGTCTTGTGAGAGTACCCCAGGTACAGTTTATTCATTGCTGTTAGAAATCTTAAAATGTAGACACCTAGAAATGTTTAGTCTGGTTTTCAGTAAGGAAGAAGGACAAGTGGATTCAGTCAAGAACCCACAGCACAACAGATATTTCTTTTACTCTATTTCCTTGAAAATGGAGAAAACAGAGCAACAAGCTGCTAACGTAAAGCTAAAGAACAGAAATTTTATTTTTTAACAGGGATAATTATTTTATTATACCCAATGTAGAATGGGCACATTTTATAATTTTGGTTTGCACAGGATATTTTAATGTAAGCAATTCAGAATATTGACAGCACATGTTTGAAAGATTATACTTTCATTAATCCTTACCAGCAGTTCTGAAGTCTCCCTGGGTTCAAATCCCAATTATACAAGTAATAGGATAGGTATCTTATCCTCGCCAAGCTTTGGTTTCTCATCTAAAAATGAGGATTAAAAATAGTACCTATCTTATAGAATTGTTATAAGAGTTTAAAAAATTAAATCAACATAAAAACAAAGACTGGTAAGTACATAGTTTTTGGTAAGTAAACACAATTATTATTCTCACTAGCCATGTATATTGATTGCCATACTTGATAATATTGGACTTTTTTAAAAAAGAGAAAGGTAGATTGTAGAAAGATTCCACACATATTGAAACTGGCTCCCTTAGATGAACTCACTGCCTTGTTACTCAACTTTTCTTTTCCTTTTCTAGACCTCGGTCTACATTTTTGTACAAGTGGAGAAGAGCAACAGTTACCTAAATAACTCAAAGAAAGTGCTGATTTTTGCCTTTATTATTGGAATTTTTCAGATGAAATCTTCCATTTCTTATATGCTTAGAGTATGATCTTGTACTTCACTTAGTTGCACAAATATGTAGAGACTGGTCTACAGATTGAACTAGAGATTTTTAAAAAAGCTGTAATAGATAAAATATTGCTGTTTCTTCCTAAAGCTTAGATGTCAACCTTCCCTCACACTAGAGGGAACACTCTCAAATTCATTTTATGAGGCCAGCATTATCCTGATACCAAAACCAGAAATAACACTACTAGAGAACAGAACTATAGGCCAATGTCCTTAATGAATATAGGCACAAAAATTCTCAATGAAATACTAGCAAGCCAAATTCAGCAGTATATTAAAAGGATCACCCACCATGGTCAAGTGGGATTTATCACTGGGATGCAAGGATGGTTCAATATATGTAAATCAATCAATGAAGAACAAAAGAAAAGGATCATATGATCATCTCAATAAATGCAGAAAAAGCACTTCATAAAATTCAGCATCTCTTTATAAAACCTCTTAACAAATTAGGCAGAAAAGGAACATATTTCAACATAATAAAGGACATATCTGATGAGTTGACAGCTACCATCATACTCAATGGTAAAAAAAGGCTGAAAGATTTTCCCCTAAGATCAGAAATAAGACAAACGCACCAACCCTTACACTCCTATTTCATATGGTACTTGAGGTCCTAGCTAGGGGAATCAGGCAAGAAAAAGAAATAAAATGTATCAGTATTAGAAAGTAAGAAGTAAATTATTTCTATTTGCAGCTCACATAATTTTACATGTGAAAAATCCTAAAGAGTCAACCAAAAAACTATTAGATTTAATCAATGAATTCAGTAGTTTCAAGATACAAAATTACAATTACAAATATACAAAAATCAGTAGTGTTTCTATACACTAACAATGGTTTTCTGGAAAAAGAAAAGAAATCAATCCCATTTACAATAGTATCAAAAACATAAAATACTGAAAAATAAATTAACCAAGGAGGAGAAATTTTTCTGTTCTGAAAACTACAAGACATTGGTAAAAGAAATTGAAGGCACAAGTAAATGGGAAACTATCTCATATTCATGGATTGGAAGAATTAGTATTATTAAAATGTCAGTACTACAAAAACCATCTATAAATTCAGTACAATCCCTATCAAGATTCCAAGGACATTTTTTACAGAAGCAGACAAAACAATTCTAAATTTATATGAAATCACAAAACCACCAAATAGCCAAAGAAATCCCCAAAATGATGAACAAAGCAGGAGGCATCACATTCCCTGACTTCAAGCCATGTTATGAAACTATAGTCATCAAAACAGCATGGTACTGGCATAAAAACAGACAAACAGACCACCAGAATAGAATTAAGATACTAGAAATAAATCCACACATATATAGCCAACTAATATTTGACAAAGGAGTCAAGAATACTTAATGGAGAAAAGATGGTCTCTTTGATAAATGTTGTTCGCAAAATTGAATATTCACATGTAAAAAAATGAAAATGGAATCCTATCTTACACCACTCAGAAATAATTAACTCAAAGTGGATTAAAGACTTAAAGATAAGACTTAAACCATAAAATTCCTAGACAAAAACAGCAATTATACTCCTTGACGTGAACCTTGGCAACGATTTTGGGATATGACACCTAAAGCAGAAGAAACAAGATAAAAAACACATGGGAATACATCAAACTAAAAAGTTTCTGCCCAGCAAAAGAAACCATCAGCAAAATGAAAAAACAACTTACAGAATGGGAAACTTTTTACAAACCATATATCTGATAAGGGGTTAATATCCAAAACATAGAAACGACTCCTACAATTCAATGACCAAAAGACAAAATAGCCCGATTTTAACAAAGGGCAAAGACCAGAGTAGACATTGCTCTAAAAAATGATATACAAAAAGCCAATGGGTACATGAGAGGAGATTCAGCATCACCAGTCACTGAGAAACGCAAATTAAAACCACGGTAAGATGTCAATTCACACCTATTACAATGGTTATCATCAAAAAGACAAGAGATGAGAAATGCTGGTAGGGATGTGGAGAAAAGGGAACTCTTGTGCACTCTTGGTGGGACTGTAAATTTCCACTATGGAAAACAGTATGGAGGATCCTCACAAAAATTAAAAAGAACTACCATATGATCCAGTAATTCCACTTTTGGGAATATATCCAAAGGAAATGAAAACACCAACCTGAAAACATATCTGTAGACCCACAGCCAAGACATGCAAACAACCTAAGTATCCATTAATGGAGAAACAGGTAAATAAATTGTCATATACACACACATGCATATACACACACAGTGGAATATTTAGCCATAAAAAAGGAGGAAATCTTATTTGTGATGACATGGATGGATCCTGAAGGCATTTGCTAAGTAAGATAAGTCCGACAGAGAAAGACAAATACCGAAATCCGAATCACTTAATGTAGAATCTAAAACAAAAACAGGGGCTCCTGGGTGGCTCAGTGGGTTAAAGCCTCTGCCTTCGGCTCAGGTCATGATCCCAGGGTCCTGGGATCGAGCCCCACGTTGGGCTCTTTGCTCAGCGGGGAGCCTGCTTCCCCCTCTCTCTCTGCCTGCCTCTCGGCCTACTTGTGATCTCTGTCTGTCAAATAAATAAATAAAATCTTTAAAAAAATAAATAAATAAAACAAAAACAGAAACAAGCTCATAGAAAAAAAAGACAGGCTTGTGGTTACCAGAGGTGGACGTGGGGGCAGGGGGAATTGGAAAAGGGGGCCACAACACACAAATTTCCAGTTAAAAGGCACTAGGGATATAATGTACAGCATGATGACTATAGCGAACATGGCTGTAGGACATACAGGAAGTTAAGAGATTAAATCCTAAGTGTTCTCATCACAAAGAGAAATTTTTTCTTCCTTTTTGCCTCTTTCTTTTCTTTTCATTGTGCCTATATGAGATGATGGATGTTAGCTCAACCTACTGTGGCAATCATTTCACTGTGCATGTAAATCAAGCCACCATGCTGTACGCCTTCAATTTATACAGTGACATATGCCAATTATTTCTCAATAAAACTGGTAAAAGCTCCTCACACAGAGTTTTCTCCAGGGCAGCCTCTTTTGTGTGCTAGAGGACCCGAGAGAAGACTCTGTTTAGGGTGGAGGCTTTCCCACTCTTATAAATGAGAAAAGCTCAGCTTTGAGGAACATATTATAATTTTGAAACAAGTAAATCTAGAAAGAAGTTATTTGGGCTCTGGCATAGTATCAAGTCTGTGGTTTAAGCTTAGTGTTTTCCTTTGAAGTGCACGGCAGGAGGTGGCAGTGGGTGACATCAGCTTTTTGCTGATGAGTGCCTCTCTAGGTCTGAATCTAGCACCGGTCCTCTAGATGACCCGAATACTTTCACAGCCACTTAGCTATTTTGTCACGAAAATAAATGCACATTTTGCACTTAGGGGAGACTAAAGTAAGGAAATCTCAAATTGGCTCAGAAGCTCAGTGATGGGAAGAGAATGAGTACTAAGTATTTGTATTTCATTTGACAATGCCATTTGTTGTTGGAGGCTTTGATATAATTCAGGCTCTGGGTAACTTTGATTTTGGTAAACCTGATTTTCTAGTTTTTAAATCTCCAATCACTAAGCATCTGGTTTTTGCTCTTTAAAAAAGCTAATACTCTGACAATACTTAATAGTTTCCATTTTCAGCAAAGCCAGCTTTAAATATTTCCTAGTGTTAATGCATGATTTGTCTAAGCATTTTAGCCAAATCTAATCTTTCATTACTGCTGGTTCGCATCTCTATTTTCAGATGGTTAATTTGCTGACTTTCTGCAAAGTTCAGTTTTGTTACATGTCTGATCAAGCTTAACAATAATTTCCTATATTATATTAGCCAAAGTAATGTTTGTTTATGAGCTTAGAATCATATTTATTAACATCCATGATTAACTGAAAATTGCCCCATGTGGTATTTCAATCCACAAATGTGTTTTGATTAGAGAAGGGACAATTATTCCATTTGCATTTGATTCTAACACAAATGGTATAATTTTCAGCTCCCTTAGTCAAACAGATAGTGGTGGAGAAAAGAAAAGGTAAGGCCTCTGAAAGACTGCCCATGTAGCTGCTGCTTTCTGATCATTGAGACCCTAATGTAATTCTTTTCTTTGTAGCACATTTCTATAAAATAGTTTTTACTACGGGTAATTACCTTAATTGTTCATATAGTCTCCAAAGTATCACTGGGGCATTATCTGCTAGGCTGCTTGAAACTGATCATTGTGTACTTTCTAACATATTTCATCCTCTTTAGGATTGGATGTCTGACTACTTTAGATTTAATACTTGATGAATATTCTGCGTATAGGGATCTGGTAAATAAGAAAAAATATATTTTGAAAAGATGATTTAAGTTCTCTTTAATTCTGACTACTTTCTCCGAAGCTTTTGTGACCTGATATAAATCTCCAAGTCTCCTTTTTTTTAATCTGGTAGAACAGAGTTCAGCTTTTCACAGATTGCTTAGACTATCAGCATGGGATTCTGCTCTAGTGTCTGATGGTGCTGGAAACCGGAATCTGCTTCTTTGAATGACCAGGGGCTCAAGGTGGACTTTGAAAGCATTGAAGTTCCAGCATAGAGTCCAGTGGGGGCCCCAAGTATGACGAGGTGGGGGCTCGGCCTCCCCACACCTCCTGACATGGGAGTCACCCTCACAGGAACTCCTTGGAGACTCAAGTCACTTTTTGCTGGAGATAAGAACTACCCTCAGGTGGGGCCTAGACAGGACCTGCAGGTGTGGGGGGATGGAGGGGGAGCGCAGGGGTGTCACTTTTTCATTTGCTGCTCAGAAAAACTGATATAAGGTGACCTGACTTTTGTTGTTTACCTTGGGCTGAAAGCTATACAGACCCAAGTTTTGGTCCTATAATCTTTTAAAGCTGGACTGAGCAGAATGCCAGAAAGGCACCAGTGCCTAGCATGGTACCCAATACCTTCCATAATGCTGGTTGAATGAATGAATGAACAAATGAATGAAGGGGTCAGAACATCCTATGTGACTGGAGGCCTGAAGCTTCCATTTCAAGCTTCTATGCTTCTGATAGTCTTATAGTTTCTTTACCCTGTTTGCTCAATTAGCTGTATCCAGAAGTTTTGCTCTAATTCCTAAAAAACCTTCATAAGCACCTCTTAAATTTTTTTTTTGATTAGCTTTAATCTGCATAGAACCCCCTTTTTGTGCCAGAATGCTAGCTTTAATAAATCAGCCAGCTAAAATTGAATAAATCTATTTAAATACTTATAAAATATTAAGGATGCATTTGGGAAAAGCCTCTAAGGTTATTGTGGCACCCATGTACCTCACAGTAACTAATTTATTAAGCAGTTTGCAAACCTGGAAAGAAAGGAAAAAGAAAAATGGTTTCATAAACCAAGAGCAGAAGCCAATTTTTCAGCTCAGATGATGAAAGGAAGCATGCATTTCTAATCAAAAAGACAGATAAGCCTTCTCTCTCCCACCATTCCCTCACCGGTAAAGTGCCTTTTCATCATCAACAACACTCCATTCCTAATGGCTGCCTGGGCCTTTCTGCACCTTCTCCATACGCTGGTAATGTACACACAGCATCCCTTTGAAACAAGAGCCCATTAGCTGTGGCAGACTACCTTTTCACATGACGATCTTCTGTTGCAAGTCATCAGCGCAGTGTTAAATCATCCCTACTGGGCATGCTCAGAACCCTGTCAGAGGGATAAACTGATATTTAGAGCCATAGCATGAAAATTGCTTTTCAGGCCCCTTGAAGGACAGTTACAAAAAAAAAAAAAAGAAGAAGAAGAAGAAGAAGAAAAGCAAGGGAAAAGGTCATAAACTAGACAGGTAACACCAAGTTCATTCTTTTACCTTGGAGATTTCTTCCTTGGATTTCTTTAGGTGATCATTTGTGACCCTCAGTCTGATGCACATTGTGGCTGTCCCCTTGTGCAAAGAGTAGGGTCAGGGTCTGCATACGGCAATTGTCCAGTATTCCAGGTGATCCTGCCTCTCCAGCACTTAACAGGAACCTCCCACCCCCTCACCCCGAGCAATGCAATACACATTCTATTAATGACAGCTGTCATTTTAAATGAGTCTGGCCTACCTTGTAAGGTTCAGAAATATTACCTTTCTGTTATTCACCATGCTATCTGGCACAGGTGTTGCTGATCGTAGCCCTCATGGGGGCCTATAGAGAATCCTATACATAGATCCTTAATAATGCCTTAATGGTCCCATCATTTCCCACAGGCCACCCTGAGAGAGTGCTCACCTGTTCTTCTTGCCTCTCCCCACGTGGGTTTATCAAGCATAGACTGATACCTTGATAATAATTCTATTATGTTTGGTACAACGTATGTAAAGCATGTGGAAATACTGGGCACAGGGAAGACAGAATTTGTAGGAGTCACTTTGTTATTTATTTTTAAGGGCCAGCACTAACAAACTGTGTGTTAACACCGGCTATGGCTTCTCTTAGCATCATCTGCCAAGTCCGTGCAGGAAATAAATAAACATGGTGCTCAATGAGACCTCCCAGTTCAGTAATGGTTTTTCCAGGCTGACTGACTAGACAAAGCAAAGGTTTTTTAAGGAGAGCCTCTATCTCCTCTCAGCCAGGGTAAAGGGGGAGGGTGGACTTGATTTCTGACAAGCCACACATACACGTGGAGTCAAATCATTTGTTGTTTTAGGCCTGGATTCCCAAGTACATTTTCTCAAGGTGCTTACATGTAGCACGTTTCCACATTTTTCTTGGTCCAAGAAGCTGGTCAGGACACGCTCGAACACAGGGCTTCGCTAAATTATTTTCCTGTCAGTGAGTGCATTGCAGGGAATGAGAGACTCGTCTTTACCGGCGGGTAGGTGAGTCTTGTGGGGAAGATGACGACCAAGTTGAAGACTGCCATTCCTGGGCCTACTTCATTTTCCGGCCACCATCAATGGCTCCTAGCATTTGTCACCACATCCTGGCTTCTTCAGGGACACAGCCCTCTGCCTGTGGTGCCTCTGATGGGGTCCAGTTTGGTTACGGGGACACATCAGCACGACCGAGGCTGTGACTTTGCCTTTGATGGGTTTTGTTCCGCTAATGGGTGGCTGCTTGAATAATCTTAGTTTGGCGGAAGCATTCAGACAAATAAGGGGGAGAGCTTAAAGATCAGAGACTAGAACTGACTTTTTCCACCCCAGGCAGCAACCCCCTGCGAGGACATGGCATGACAAAGCCCAGCAGTTTCTCTGGGCTTCTCTGATGATAAGGATTCCCTTGGTCTTTCCAGAGGCCACCTTCTCCCTGGAAAGGTCGGATTCAGTAAATCTCCTTTGAGGCCCGAGAATCTGTTTTTAATAGGAGACCCAGGTGATTTCCCTCAACAGGAAGGGTTCTTTGTAAGGATTTTGGGGAATGTTCTTTTGGTAACTATTGGCCGAAAATTCCTGCCTAGACAGAAAGCTGATGAGTATTTTGACACACTGAATGAATGAACTCTCACATCCCAAGTCCAGCCATACAGAGTCTACCGGATAAAACGATGCCAAAGAATAAGTTGGTGAAAGGCGAGCAGTAGAGGAAGAGAAGAAGGATGTGACTAGATGAAAAAAGTTCTGGAAAACTCAAGGCAGTGGTGGAGGGCGGGGCATGCGGGGCCTCCAGGAGACTCAAACCCCAGGACAGTTATCTCTGCCTTTGCAAGGGCTGGTTTTAATCACTCTCTTGTACCTTTCGCTGGTGTCATTTGTCAAACCTTCCCATAAAAGTTGCAGAGTGAGGTTACGCAGCGGGTACCATCATCCATCTCTAGTTACTGACCGGGGTGGGAGGTGGGTCGCCATTCCTCCCTCTCCAGCCTGCGCTTGCTTTTGTTCTATCCTGCGAGCGCTCAGCCCCTCACCGGAATGGAGCGCAGCCCCCACAGTCTTTGGAACAAAGCCCTTTGCAGCCTGTTGCGTGCGCCTTCTGGGTGTGCTCTCCTGGCATCTGCTCTAGAGACTTCCTCTTCTGGGGATTTGCCGATTTGAAACAAATCCCTCAGCTTTGGCCCTGAATCCCTTAATTTTAAACTGTGTGATGATCAGAGTTGTTCATCAAGCTCTGATAACAATGTGGCGGGAGCAGCTTTCCTCTGGCCCGATCTGTCCTCCGTCGCACTGTCTGCTCTCTGCCATCTGGCTTGCGTGTTGCAGTTGAGCTGCCCAATGGTTGAAAGGTAGGAGAGGCAGAGGTACATGGGTTGATAGGGAGGAGGAGTATCTTCCTGTACTTTCGGCCTGTAACCCAAAGACAACTGAAAATGTCTGTGACAGAAGTTCATGACCCACTTAGCATGCCTTAGCTGTGGGTTTGCGTGGGTTAATGTGCCTATCCTCATCAACAACTTGCTGAGGTACTGTTATCAAGCCTCCTTTGCATATTCAGTATGTGTTCACATGGAAACACATTCAGGCCCCTCAGTTGACCAGCTTCCCTGCTGAACATGTCCTGTGGCTTAGAGAAGAGGTGGGATTTTGAGAGAAAAGGGTTTATTGAGAAAAAAAGGTTTATATCTGCAGATAAGAGGAGAGGGTACAAGGGACGTATGGATTGAACAGGTGTCAAGAAAGCACCCAGAGACTCATTCTGGATGACAAGTCTGTGTAAGATTAGGAAAAAAAGAAAATCTAAGTGCAGTTTTCAGGAAAGGCCAGTGACTGGAACCATTAAGATGATTGAAAATGATCCTGCCTTAGAGCAGGTAAAATGCCCAGAAATCAGGCATGGATGGTCAGTAAGGCTAGGGGAATGATCAGGAAGGAAGAAATGAGGGCCTTTGTAAGCTGACCCAGAGCCAGGTCCACTTGGGGCTGAGTCTGGGACCAAGTAATCAGCATTTGATGTTGATGAAGAGAGTTAGCTGTGCTGACACATGAATTTGAATGTAAATACTTAGAAACGATATATATATTTTTTCATTTGACCCTTTACCAACTTTACAGATAACCATTTCTTAAAAAGATGTCTCTGATTTTTCCTGTATTTATTTTTGGTTTGATAACCAAATTTCCTAATTATTTTGGTTTGGTATCTTTCTTCTGGCCCACAGCATATTATTTTCCTTTTCAGTCTTTCTTAAACCCGCTGCTATCATAGCACCGTCAAATAGACATCCAATGCATGCCATATAGGCATATTAAAAATTTCTAGTAGCCACATTTTTCAATAAATGAAAAAAAATAGAATTTATTTTAACAATGTATTTTATTTAATCAAACATATCTAGTGCATCATTTCCATATTTCTATGAAAACTTATAGCACACCTCATTTTAGACTTATCACAAGCCAAGTGTTCAATGGCCATATATGGCTCATGGCTATCCCTTTGCAGAGTGCTGTTCAAGCAGTTAAGATGAAACTGGTCATATTCTTGCTCTCTTGCTTTTTAGCTGGTCCTCCTTTGAGTTACCTCTCTAAGCTTCATTTTTCTCACTGATAAAAGAGAGGTAATAATAACAACTGATTCTATGCATAAAACGGTACCAAATCTGGGCCCTGTTCTGGGCTCCCGGAAGCATGCAGGAAATGTTGACAACACCAAGAC
The DNA here is from genome assembly GCF_964662115.1 of Mustela nivalis. Taxonomy (NCBI): domain Eukaryota; kingdom Metazoa; phylum Chordata; class Mammalia; order Carnivora; family Mustelidae; genus Mustela; species Mustela nivalis. Next base: position 55,328,443 of record NC_139027.1, on the reverse strand, counting down.
CGCGATAGCCCAGCTCCCAGGCTAGCTCCCTTCCTTCAGAACCTGTGCAGTCCAAAGTTAGTGCTCAGTGGTTAAGAACATTAGGCTCTTTATTTCTCTTTATAACTATATAATTATCTGTCTATAGTTTATCGGTCTATCTCTCTATCTATCCTCTATCTATCCATCTTTCAGTGATTCTCAAGTGAGTGCATGCAGTTGGTAGAGGTCAAGGATGTTGCTAAACACCTTACAATGCACAGGACAGCCCAAATCCCCTTCATAACACAGAGTCATCTGATCCTAAATTTGAATAGTGCCGTGACTGACAGACCCTGATTTGACCAGATTAACATGGTCATTCTTTGATCACTTTTGAAGGAGTTTGGAAGATGAACTATAGATATATATTAATGGGAAGACACCAGCCTTGGTGCTTGGGATATCTCTCATTTATTTGTATAAAAAGAGGCTGCACAAGAAATTCCATAAATGGGCTTCCTTGGGCTTTCCAGAAGGGAAGCAGTATGATTTGTGCAGTCATATGTGGGAGGCAGATGAGCTCCCACACTCCTGTGACCCGCGACCCATCACCAGGGGCTCTGCTATTGTGGGGCTGATGGGATCATGACAAGGGTTTGGCTTCCACTGGACTTGCTCCCTTGCCAGAATCGAGTGCCATGTGAAAGCCGACAGCTGCCTTCCTGTTCCCCGGGGCCTGCTGGGCCACAGGACCCAAGGAGAGAGAACAAGAAGTCACAGTGCCAGTTCTGGGGCAGGTGGCCCCATGAGAAGGCCCCTTATCCATCCAAATCCTTTCCCTCATGTATGTTATGATAAATGTACTCAATTTACTAGGCGCTCTTGGAGAGGCCTGGTGAGAGACCGTTCCACTAGCCCACCTGAAGACATTGTTAGAGGACACGGGGGTTCCTTGGGGATTTGCAGGCTGCAGCCTATGAGAGAGTTGTTCAGCTTGCCGTTTCTTTTCAGGGTTCTCTCAGAAGTACTTCTTGTCTTTGTTCCTACACTTATGTACTTTCTGCCTCACCACTGTGCTGTTTTCCCTTAAGGTTTTCCAGTTTAAGTCTTTTGGGTTTCTCAGGTTCGCCTTGGAAACAGCACCATAGCCATGTGGACACTGGAGCTCACCTCACTGAAACTTCCAGTAGACAGGAGCTTTTAGCCCCCTTTGCTGCCAACTGTATTGCAACATCTCTTGTAAATCTTGTGGCAAAAAGCTGCTTCCATGCTTCTTTGAGTTCTGCCTTCTGTGGAGCAGCTGTTTTGTTTGTCTTTGTGATTTCCTGGCTGGCTGTTGAGGGGTCTGTCATTCCGGTGGCCAGAGCGCACCCCTTGCACCGCTCTTTGTGCATGAGGGGGACTGGGGCACGGGTGAGAAACACTTCACGACGCAGCTCCTTCAGCGTCTCCGCCACACCCCGCAGCACGGGCTGAGGAAGCAGAGAGGCCCTGACAGTGAACTTCAGCCGCCACTAGTTCTGGTGATCTAGTTAACGCCCCACACGGAAAGACCATTCTCAACAAAAGAGTGCAAACTCTCCATTAAAATTCAAAGTCAGTATGAACCCCAAGAGGAAATGTTCTGGCTTTAGGGCCCCTGGTGAACAGATGGACGAAAGCCAAGACGCTGGCTATCCGCCCTTGCCAATGCTGGGGAGCGATTCCTCTCCCGCATGGCTTCCTCTTTCACCAAATGATCAGGTTCCTTCTGGCCACCTGGAAAACGCAGAGTCAAACACCTGTTTAAGTGGATATGCTGAGCTCTGGGCCTGCCTCCACCGATCCATCTGTAGCGCCCGCCACAACGTTCACCAGCTGCTTTACTGAGCACGGGGTGGGGGCCCAGGCTTTGATAAAAGCATCAACGGTGCGCTTAAACCACCGCAGAGTCCTTCCTTTCCACATCGGTGAGGATGTGCAAGCTCCAAGCCTGGAGCCTGCCAAGGTTTGCCCGGATTGGGGGCAGGGAGGCGGGCTGCAGGAGCTGCGTTCAAGCTCAAGCTCAAGGGCGCCGGCGCCCGCCGCTGGCCCGAGTGCGGCGGCGGAGGCAGACCTTCTCCAGGAGCAGACAGACGGTGGCTTGGCTAACCCGGGGTTCTGATTCTAGGAAAATGAGTGCATTCAGTTGGAAGCAGCCATGGAGACCATTATTTCACAAAGAGCAGTTCTCGCCTTTGTCTGGGTAGAGCTCAGCTTATGGAGAAAGCCCAAGACAAGAGGAAGGAGGAAAGTGGTTTGGTGTTTTGTTTTGTTTTGTTTTTGCTTCTGCATTTGAATGTGTTTGTGGTGTTTGCATTTCCCTTTTTTGGCTAGGTGATGTTGAGTCTGTGCTCCTTTAATTTTATTGTCGCCACTCTCCTCCTAATAAAAATGGTCATTAAACACGATTAATTGTGTGGTGCAAAGCAAGCAGCAACCTCCAGCCCAAACCCATGAGTACTCTATTTTCTCACAAGCTACACGATCTGAGAGAATCTCAGGTTATTTTGGAGGGCGGTGCCAGAAGAAATACCCCAGTCTGGTTCTTAAAGCAATTTATGAATAAGTGAGTGGTAAGAAAGGAATCATCGCCCCTTTCCTCTGGCCTAATGTCTGCATTAAAGGTAGAAGAATAAACGCGCCCAGACATTCTATCGAGGACTTGAGATGTGCCAGACACCATTGTAATACTCTTACTAATTAACTAGTTTCAAGCCTCACAACCCTAGAAGGGAGCTAGCACAGTTTTACAGATGAGGAATCTGAGGCGCAGAGAGGCTAAGTAGCTCGCTCACTGCCGACTTGTCGGCAAGTGCTGGAGGCCGGGCTGGAGAGCTCGCCGGAGTCCTGCTCCTTTCCCTCCCGGACAGCTTAGAAACCCAATTCATTTTTACTGTAAGACGGTTCTAAAGTGCCTGCTTCCAACATTTTAAAAAAGAAAAACATTTTTCAAGTAACTCTTTCCCAGGTAACCTAGGTGCATTCTCCCCCCTCACAGGTGTTACTCGGGTCTTGTGGAGATAAGGGCCTTGGGTCACCACCTCTTGTTCACCGAGTCCTCACAAACTTTGTGGCTATTCTAGCCTCTTGGGCGATTTCCAGCCCTATCTACTTCTAACTGCTCCGAACTCTGTGAGCAAAATAATTGGGTGGTTTGTGACGTGAAGGGAATGTGGGCACGGCAGAGTGTAGAAAAGCAAAGACACGCTGACAGCTACCAAACGGAGAGGGGGCAGGGAGAGGCGAGGTGGCTCCCAACCTGTCTGCTCCCTTTCTGCCGGAATCACCTGCTCTCCTGATGTGTCCCAAGTATCCATTGGCTCCCTTGCCACCGGGAAGCGATGGTCTTTAGCTTGCTAAGGGTGAGTATTTGACCCAGGACCCAAATCAGCCTTTAGTTACCACATTTGACAGATTTATCACTGACGAAAAGACAAATCAATCCACTGCCCCTTAATCTGCATTTTTCTGGGAGTCATACCAAGTCTCAGAAGGTCACTGGATAGCATCAAAAGATCAAGGTCTTCCAAGGGCAGCGCTATCCAGTGTGGCTTCCCTCTGGCCAAAAAACATCCCTTATTGACTAATATCATAGGTGGTACAGGGAGGAAGGCAACAGGGAAGCAATCTTTGCAGGGAGTGTCTTTTCCCCTCATTGACTATCTCTCCGGCCTGTGGAGTGGAGGCCCTGACAGCTCAAGCCTTGGTGGGCACACCCATGTATTCAGTGTGTGACAGAAACAAAACAAAACAAAAACAAAAACAAAACAACAACAACAAAAACCCAAAAAACCTCATTTTAACCAGATGGTAGAGATAGACTACTCCCCACATTTTACCTAACTGAATTCTAATGATAAAACAGCAGAAAAAACAAATTCGGAAGACAAGGAGTCTAATCTCAACTCTTCACCTACTAATTGTGTGACCTTGAAGAAGTCACCTAAAGGCCTTGGGCTCAGTTTCCTCACTCACTGCATGAAGGGTGTGGACCAGATCATCTGTCATTGACTGCTCAGTTATGGTAATAACGTGCAGAATTTCAAGGTGGGTGGGTGGAGTTAGGTTTCCATTTTACTTTGGGCTTCTAAGGAAAGTTAAAGCCTCTTCAAACCGTGACAAATTTAAAAAGCAAGCAAGTTTATCATTTTCAGTGCATACAGTATGTTTGTAGATACATAAATATGTAGTCAGCAGCTGGAACATAATGCAAAAATTCTTCTGAGTAATTTCAAAGCATATGCCACGTGCTGAATGGAGATTTCTAGGACTTCTCCAATTGCGAACTTCAACACTCACCTCTAATATATTCCGACTTAAAGTGTGCAACCTTGTTTAAAATGCACTGCTAAAGCATATATTTTCATGTATTGCTATGTCTGAATGCATGATAACCAGGTTGAAAATCAAATTATCTGTGTTAGGGTGAATATTATAGTGTGAATACTGCCTGCTGGGCTGTGAATGAATCTTGTAAACACAATCAAATGCATCTTTCCCTTTCTCACGCATTCAGCACCCCCCCTGCTCAGAGAGGTGATTCTTCACCTTCCGCTTCCCATTGTCACCATGGTTCATGTTTATCGTGGGTGACATCTTCAGCTTCCACGCAGTGTGAGCTCTGCCGTGTTGAAACTGAGCATTCTCCCCCAGAACATAAGCCTTTAGATTATAGCCTCATCTCGATTAGGAAAAATAAATAAATTTTGCCCCTTCCCCCTCCCCCCCAGAGGTATACGAAATGCTTCGTTGAATGACAAGGGTCCGCTGAGAGATTTCAGGTCTCTTGAACTGTTTTACGGAAGGCAAAGAGTAGATGTGTAAAGGGAGCCATTTTTGCTCAGTTGCTAATTTACTAAATTATCCCAGTAGGAGGGGAGGGGTATGCCGGGTGCCATTCAGAGGGGACCCTGCACTTCAGGAAGCGTTGAGCCAGCAGAAAGCCCAAGTCTCTCAGGGAGGGGAGTGAGTGAGTCCCCTGCTGCCACAAGCTTTGAGTCACTCCTGCACAGCTGTCTCAGTAGTTAGTGGAGCAGTCTTGGTAGTAGTTCACGGAGCGCGTGGCGTTCGAGGCTGACAAGGGATTAAGGGAGGACTCCATCCATTGGAGGGAACTCCATTGTTCCAAGGCCATACAAGGCAAGGTTGCTGTGAGAGCTAAGCAAGTGATGGCCCACGCAGGGTTGCACTAGATCTTTCTTCCCGCTGGCAGCATCCTTACCTACTGTTGCCAAACCTCCAAAGTTCATCATTGCAACTTCCAGAAAGGGAAAATAAACTCCATGAATTATGGGGTTATCCTGACCGGTTCTTTATGTAACAAGTCAGTTAGTTGCTCCCTTAGCAAAAGAGCGAAGGTGATGGTATTCGAGATGAATTTCTCTCTCTTTTCCAGACCCTTCTTTTCCTTTTTTTTTTTTTTTTTCATATCTATCCTTATTTGACTGGCAGCACTTTTCACCCCAGAAAGGCCCTATAGCTCTCAAGCAGCCCTCCCTGTCCTGTGCCCACTCCGCTCCACTGTGTAGTGCCTTCCTTGGGCAGCTTTCCATTGCTTCCTTAGACCTTTTATTTACCCTGGGTCTCTCCACACATCTACATCTCCCTGTCTGTGGGCCTCTGAAGTATGAGTACCTGATGGGATGTCATAGCTCAATTCCCAGGTGGAGGTCCTGTCCTATCAGCAGTCTTCCATGCCAGGAAGAAGAATGATGACATTTTAGACACTGGCCAGACCGGAAGTCTGACCAGCCTATGATCCTTTTAGATCTGGAAACGTGGCTTACAGGCAGCCACCCAGCCACATGGTTAGCCTGGCTTGTTTCCAGAAAACATCTTTATTTGTTTGTCATGGATTGTGACGGTTGGATACTCACACACCCTCCCAAGAATAGTAAGAGGGGTCCAGAGTTATCTTTCAGGCAGATGTGTCTGCCCTCCAGCCCCCAATTCTTTTTGTGCATTAAAAAAATAAGGCTAAAATGAATCTCAAACTGAGTCTTAAAGAGGAGGAAAACATCACAGAAGGAGATTCTTTACACCAAACGTGGAAGAGAGAAGGGGTCTTCATGCTTGTCACTGCCGCTGTGTTATCAGCAGCCGGCTGATAACACTAGCTGGCTGTAGATTTCTCTTCTAGGTATTGACTGATGTTAGCAAAAAGCAGCCCAGGAAAATACTGGGGAAATGCAGGTGTTGATCAGCTTGGAACATGGAACCCATGAAGATGATAATCTATTTTCACTCCATACTCTTCCTTGCACCACTGCTCCCTCCCACCCACACAACTGTCCAGTGTCAAGCTATTTCTCTCAGGTCCCCTTCCTCCCTTATGGTAGACCCATTTTTCTGAGCCAGAATAGATCAGGACTCCTATTCTTTGAAACAATTCAAGGGTCGCCTGGGTGGCTCAATTGGTCAAGTATCCCAACTCTTGATTTTGGCTCAGGTCATAATCTCAGGGTCGTGGGATCAAGCCCCATATCAGGCTCTACTCCCAGCCTGGAGTCTGCTTGTCCCTCTACCTCTGCTCCTCCCCTCACTCACTCATGCTCTCTCAAATAAATAAATAAAATATTTAAAAAAAAGAAACCATTCAAAAACCGCAAGGCCTGATACTTTTGAATATTCTAGCTGAGGGATTTCAAGATGGACAAGAGTTGGGAAGTCCCAGAGTAGCATGAAAAACAGGAAACCAGATTCCCTATGACCTCCCAGCTGTTGTTTCACATACATTACTCATAACTCAGCAAAGAATGATTCCTTGGGGGAAAAGAGGTTTTATATGCTCTAATAATACAAACAATAATAAGTACCATTTATTTACCACTTACTGAGGGCCAGGGCCTGGGCTAAGCACTTTCCGCTCATTCTTTCACTTAATCTTCAAAGAGTCCCGTTATTATTACCTTTTACAGATAAGCTAACAGAGGCTTAAAGAAGTTGATTAACTTCCTTAGAGTTATAGTTAGTAAGTAGCGGACTTGGATTTCAAACTGAGTCATCCTGACTCTGAGACTACAGGAAGAATGTGCGTATGTGTGTACACATACACACACACACACACACACACACACACACACACACACACACCAAGTAAACTCCCAAAGGGCAAGGACATTGTTTGTTCTCTGCTATAAACTGCAGCCTGAAAACTGGTCCACAGTAGACACTCTATAAAGGCTGAATGAATGATGAGAGTGTATTTAACCTAAGGCTCAACTAAATTCATGAACTTAAAAAATTAGATAAAACTAATATTTGCTTTTTTTTTTAGCATTTCTAATTGGTTGTATGTGTCATCTCATTTTATTTTCAGAAAATCCTGTGCAGTTGGGATGGCACACATCAAATAAAGATACTGGAGCCCTGACAGTTAGAGACAGACATTTCTTATAGCTAGGTTAGTGATGGTCATAAAAATGCCTATCCTTTTAACATTGCAGAGTATCAGGAACTGTGCTATTACTTTATATTTATTCAATTATTTAATCCCAATAAACCCCAAAATACAGTTTCTCTTATCATCTCCCTTTTACAGAAAAAGGAACTGAGGCATACATAGGCTAAGAACTCGCATTTACATACCTACCTATAGTATTTGTGAGTACTAAAGCTGCATGGAGACAGGCTTAGTTCCTCTGTCTTCACTGCTATTCTTGTATTTGATTCACACATTTTACCTGAAAGAGGTACCTAGGAGATCTTTTCCTCTGATGGAATGTGAGGCTCAGAAAAGATAAAACCAATGATAAAACTGAAACTGGAATTATGTTGTCCAAGGAAGTAGTCACCAGCTACATATCACTATTTAAATTTTAATTAATTAAAAGTAAGTAGCTAAAAATGCAGTTCCTCAATTGTCCCAGAACATTCCATGTGGCCAGACATTCCACGTATTTAGCAGTGACCCCATTGGACCATGAAAATGATTGATTTCACTGCCTCTTTGGTTTATTCTCCTAATATACTCATGTTCTTATTGGTAGCGCCCTGTGTGTGCATTTCTCCACTAGATAGAACTGTGTGCTATGAAACCAAGGCTCTGCATTTATTCAATCATTCTTGCCTTCGTTGTGTGACAGGCCCACCATTGCCCAAGGCAACAAAGAACCCTGTCTTCCAAGAGATTTGTGCTTTATTTAAAGAACTAAAACCATTTCTGAAACAGCCAAGGAACAATCTGGACCTATCCAAGAAATAAATATAATAATTCCTTACATTTATATTGATATCAAGAGTTTGCAGAGGGCTTTCATATGTCATTAACTCCTTTAAGCTCCAAAACAACCATTACATATGAAAGCAGATGCAGTTTTACCCATTTTCTAGATGAGAAAGTGGAAGCTCTGCATGTAAAAATGACCAACTGGAATGCATGCGGAAACCTAGATTAGACGTCTCATGTATGCATGGACACATTGGAGGAATTCAGAGCAACAGATATAACAAGAAAAGGAAAATTTCTGCTTTTCATTGTGCCTAACCATACCCAGTTTAGGGAAAGTAGAGAAGCATAAAGCACGAAGGAAACATCGCCTCTGCCCTCTCAGAGCTTATCATCGAGCTCAGAAAGTATACATATATCCATAGGTAACATATAAGTTAGCAAGCAGCAAGTGTCAAGGTCAGGCACAATTTTGCTCTTTCATGTAGCCTCAGTGCTTAGCATGGAGCCCATCACATAGTAGGCACTTAGTAACCATTTGTTGAATAAATTTGTGTGTGCATGTAGACAATGCTTGGGTCCAGGCAAGGGAACAGGCAATGTATATAATAATTCAAGACCCTGAAATGTGAGCCCATCTCCATCTATTTATGTAGTTGTCCGTTAAAATGTACACTGACTTCTTTCATTGCCTGAACTGCTTTTCTGATAGCGATTTTTATATAAACACATCTTTACCTCAGGAAGTTGGCTAGGGCATTAGATTACCAAGAAAGGCTAAAACTATTGTGGGAAACAGCAAAAACAGTTTGCATTTAAAGTAAAAATAGGAATGGAAGAATGATATAGGAGAATTAGTCACAGACAGCTAACTGTTAGACCCAAAATGGGAGAGCCTTTTGGAAAATGTTTGGAAAGATAAAGTTGTCATTTGGTTTGGGGCATCTCTGTCACTTGACCCAATTGCTAATGGAAGGGAAAAGAAATTTTTTAAAAATACATTGAAAGGCTTCTTGAATGACTCCCAATATCTTAGAAAAATTGTGAACTGGGTACTGGGAGGATCAATTCTATTTTTTTAAACCTCAAGGAAAAAACAAGAATGTAGTAGGTCTATGTTTTATTCATCCCAGCAGAGAATTAACAAATAAGCAAATATGTGAATTATATTTGGGAATATTTCCAATTTCAATCAGTACTAAAGCTGTAGTTGCATTTTCTAATACAAGCCTTTTCTTTCTTTCTTTTTTTTTTTTAAAGATTTTATTTATTTATTTGACAGACATCACAAGTAGGCAGAGAGACAGGCAGAGAGAGAGAAGGAAGCAGGTTCCCCACTGAGCAGAGAGCCTGATGCGGGGCTTGATCCCAGAACACTAAGATCATGACCTGAGCCGAAGGCAGAGACTTTTTAACTCACTGAGCCACCCAGGCGCCCCTAATACAAGTCTTTTCAAAGTAAGATGTTCATACTTGGTTGGTACGGGGAAAGTCTGGAAGAGGGGAGAGCCCACAGCCTCATCAAAATTTACCAGTCTCCCTAACCATTTGAGTGATGCTCCGCCTAGGGTGAAATAGCATGAAGATTTGAATTAGATGCTGCTTTGCTCTAATATGGGTTCTTTCTTTTGCCCAGGTCCTGACTTAAGAAGCAACATAGGCCTGATATCTTTACAGTAGCATCTGCAACTTAAATTAGGGCAGGGACAGAGACTCTAGGGGATAATTCTCTAGGAGCTTAGGATACTGCTACCCCCTTATAAGTGAATTTCTATAACAGTCTCCTAACAGGTCTCTCTGCCTCCAGCTGTTGCTCTCTGCAACCCATCTGTCTTGCCCCTCTACAGACTAGCTCCTCATTGTCTATGAAATTAAGCACAAAGTCCTTGCCCAAGCATTCAAAGTACAGCACCATCTGACACTAGCCTGCTTCTAAAACCTAATTTCTTACATCTCCGTACCAAACTGCTCTCCTCATTACTTCATAATTATATTCATATTTAGGATGATTCTTTAAGGTTTACCCATACCTAAAATTGAACTCCCAGATTTCCACATTTCTTTGGCCTATAGTAAGATACAATACTTATTGACTGGATGGATGGAAGAATGGATGGTTGGATGGACGGAAGGATGGATTTCATCCCTGTGTTTCTTCCAATCCCAACTCTTCTCTACTAACACATTTTGCATTTATCTAGTCCTACTTTGAATCCCAAGTCACTGTCTCCACCTAGTTGGCACTAAGCATATGCTGATTTAAATGGCTAATTACTAATTAGCCAACTAATCAATTAAATCAATAAGTATTTTTTGAGTGCCCATTATATAGCAGGAACTGCACTAGGCATCAAGGATAGAGACAAATGAGCTTCCCACCCACTGAATTGAGCTCTTAGTCTAATAGGAAAACAAAAGAAAAAATCACCAGTCATTTCTTTTTTCTTTCTTTCTTTCTTTTTTTTTTTTTTTAATGTTATGTTGGTCACCAGTCTTTTCTATAGAAGACACACATGGGGAATGCTGTGTGAGTTTGTTAGAAAAATCCAGATGATGATGATTCAATAACATCTAAAAGACTAAGGAAATGTTCCCAAGAAATGATAATGTTTGAACAGAGGGATGTTTAGTTGTATTTTTTTCTTCAAATTCACCAGGACAGGGGTTTTGTTTTGACCAGGGCCTCATACTTTGTAATATTAATGTTGTGAATTTTGAGCTGCCTCACCATGATTAAAGAGACTTCCTACCTTTATCTCAATTAACTCTCACAAAACTCATCAGGCAGAGGGGACCACAGGACCCAAGAGTAATATCCATTCAATCTCACGGTCAATATACATTTACAAGGAAGGTTTTTGTTTGTTTGCTTGTTTTGCTTTTTTTTTTTTTTTTTTTTTTTTTATTCCTATGGATCTTTCAATCCTACCAGGCAATCAGAAAGTATGAAGTTACTTAGGAGTGGTGAGGATTTTCTGGTCTGTCTTTAATAGCTCTGAACTGCCTCAGCTCCACCTTTCATTATGGTCGACTTAGGCCTTCTTTTTGGAGGGGAAGAACTAGGAGCAGGTGGAAAGGCACTTGGAGAATCTGACCTCAGAGGACATCTTGGGGTATGAGTGTGGATGAGTGGCGTGAGCACAAGGCATTCATTTTCAAACGCATTGTAAGGAAATCATCTGTCAGGAATACTCTCTACTATAGAGGAGAACTGAGGCCACCTTAGGAATAAGGAAAAAGGAGACATTTATGCCGACAAGAAGAATCTAATACCAAAAATTCAAGTTTTAAAAATAACAGTTAAATTGTGATGAGTTTGGTGTAACCTCTCCGGGCGAAAGAGCTTTGCCTTCTAAATGCTAAGGGAGTCCCCCTCACCTCTGCTAGCAGAGTTCCCCTTGTCTTCAGGAAAGTGCTATATAAATATGGCAGAAATATGTTCCTGGATGTACGAGAAAGAAAAGATGGGCTTTAAATTGCAGTACAGTGAAAGTTTGTAATCCCAGCACTTTTCCCCGGCTCTTGGTATCTAATCCTTGAAGTCACTTGGTGAAACTCAAAGATTACATGGTAACTTGACTAATAATTTAAGAGCTGCCAAAAGAAAAAATATAGTCTACCTTCTTGTAAGTAAAGACCCGTGTGAGTCATAGTCCTGAAAGCTCCTGTATTTAGGCTGCAAATGTAAAAGCACTGAGCAGCAACTACCCAAACTCTTTTGAAATGAAAACAAACCCAATACGTCAAAAGCCCAAAGATTTGTAGCCATCGCTCATTCACCTAAGGTCCCAGGATACCCATGAATCTGGGATGCTCCACACCAAAATTTTTCAATTTTGAGAGGGACAGTTTTCTTGAATAGAGGGCCATGAAAATGTTGGAAACATTTCCTTTTCTTGTGTTACTGTTGAATTGTTTTTACCCAAGAGATTATTAAAAACACACAAACCTTTGGGGTCTTAAAACACGAGACATATTTGTCCTAGTAGATTTGTTTTCTTGCAAAGTGGGTTCTGGTCTTAGGTTGCAAAAGGAATAAGACCTCCTGCCAAGATATGTGCGTGCCTGTTAGGATGGATGCATTAGCTGCTTCTTGGTGGTTTGTTATCCTTCTGTAAAATGTGCCATGTTTTGAGGACAAGGGCTTAGAGCACACTGTGGAGATTGAGAACATGGGTTTTGAGGTTAGGCAGATCTAGGTTTGAGTCTTGGCTGGTCAGATCACTGGCTTTATGAACTTAGGCAAATTTTTTTAAACTGAAGAACAGATTCCTTCCTCCCTAAAATGATGATCACACAACTTACCACATGGTATTTCTGGGAGGATTAAATGAGAGTAGGCATAGAAAGTCCTTAGCAGGGTGTCTGGCATAGCATCAGCTACTTCAATAAGGAGTAGGTGTTATTTTTGCAATTACCACTATTCCTCCCATCATCTAAATACCATGGAGTCTTGCTGAATCTACACTCTGATCTAAGACATCAGGCTCCTTTCAGGCTTCTGGTGATGGTTTATTGGTACTTTTCAGTGCACTGAACACATGTGGTGTTATGATCATGGGAATTAACAGTCCCTGGGATCCATCTATGACTTAGAGGACAGTGTGCTATTTTGCTTGACACAATTAATGAGAGACAAGGACACATGGGAGCATGTCTAACAGAGTCACTGTAAGATGTGAAACTAAGTCATATGCAGAATGAGAAATCTGAAGGTGTTTAGCAGAAAGAAGGCTTAGAAGGAATAACATAGCCCCTTCCAAATACGTGAAGGGCTATTGTATCAAATGGGAAAAGGACTAGATCAGAGTTTCTCTATCTTGGCACTATTGACATTTTGGGGTAGATAATTTTTATTGTGGGGGTTTCAGGTGCATTATGTAATATTTAACAGTATTCCTGGCTTCTATTAAAGTACTAGATGTCAGTAGAGTTTTGGTGGTTGTGACAATAAAAAAATATCTCCTGGGAAGCAAAATCATACCTTTGTTTGAAAACCACTGAACTAGATTAATCTTACAGAACAGAGTAGAACTAAGACCAGCTTATGGAAATGCCCATGAAGAAGGTATTTGCTCATCTTAAGGAAGACTTCATTACTAAGCAGGAAGACCCCATCACAGAATAGATACCTCAAAGAGTAGTGAGCTCCTGGTCACTGAAGGCATCTTAAGCAAAGGTTGAGAGACTGTTGAGATTTTTCTAAATGAAGTACCTATTTTGAGTGGATTTTTAGTATTCATGATTTTCATAGTCCTAATTTCCCCATACTCTGTGTTGTTTTTGAAACAAATTTCTATCATTTTAAATGGGCTCTCTTAACTGAGTCTAGTCCATCCTCCACCCACAGTTATAAGGAGAGGACCAACATATTGATGGTGGTGGGGGGCATCAAAACTCTGGTCTCTGCTCTACCGCTGTTTGTGAGTTGCATAACCTCTTCGGGCCTCAGGATCTAAGATGCTTTCAATCAAATCCAACATACTATGGTTCTGGAATGTTGTTTCCTGTGATCCCAAACCATAAACTTCCTGTCTTACTGCTCCTCTTTTATAAATAATGATGTAAATGATAATTTTGAAACATTCTTAGGCACTCAAATCTAGATATTCTGCTTGCTGAAGTGATTAGCTCTTAAAATCTGAATGAGAAGAATAAAATAAAACTTACACATTTTAGGTGAAATATAAATGGATATTACCTTTCATTATTAAATAAAAAACATGTGTAAGCTTCAAAACTGCTTCCTGAAAAAATATTACAATGCTCTGCGTATAGAAGGTAATCAATGGGGGACGCCTGGGTGGCTCAGTGGGTTGGGCCGCTGCCTTCGGCTCAGGTCATGATTCCAGGGTCCTGGGATCGAGTCCCACATTGGGCTCTCTGCTCAGCAGGGGACCTGCTTCCCTTCCTCTCTCTCTGCCTGCCTCTCTGCCTACTTGTGATTTCCCTCTGTCAAATAAATAAATAAAATCTTTAAAAAAAAAAAAAGAAGGTAATCAATGTATAGTAACTGGGTTAAATGAGATAAAAGTACTTTGCTGCGTACTGGATTTTATGCTTAGAATCCAGCATGTAGTCTGATTCTTGGAACATTATCATGATTCCTAACTATATTAAATTTAAGACACTTTTTTCTCTATACAGTCTCTAGCAACATTATATTATGTGATCACAGATCCTTCTTGCCATATGGCTCTTTGACCATATCTTTCTAATATTAAGAGATAGCATCAACACGCTTTCTTATAAAACTGGCTAAATGTGCCCATTGCAAAGACAACAAAATAATTTTCAAAGAGGATAATAAGTTCTTTAATTGTCAGATCCAGAGTTACTTCTTCCAACTGAATGAACCAATCTATCACCTGCCTAATATGTACTTACTTCTGAGGTCTAAAGTCCTTCCTAACACCACCCTTGAGGATGATTAGACTACTAAACCAAGGATAGAACTAACCCAAGAGGTAAGAAGTGATAAGAAAGAGATCATTGTAGAAGAAGAAATTGCTTGAACATTTCAAGCAAGGATGTTCCTTTTTTAGATTTATTATAGATGATCCATTCATTTCCTTAAAGGGGCTGTGTCGGTCAGAATAGGTTAGGTTACAATGCGCTAAGAAATGAGTCCCAAATTTTATAACAATAAGGGTTATTTCTGGTCTTATCCATCTTGGGTGTACTTCAGGGCTGCTCCCTATTTACCCTGTTCACTCTTTGTTCACTCCAGAGCCCAGACTGACAAAGCAATTTCCCTTTGGGACATTGCTAGTCATTAAGCGGGGAGAAAAGAGCCTGAAGACCGCACACTAGCTCTTAAAACTTCTGCATGTCAGTGACATACCCCACTTTCCACACAGTTCACTGGGTTCTAGTAGGTCACATGGCCAAGCTCCATCAATAGGGAGTGAAATATAATTCTTCAGAGAGGGGGCCGTGAATATTTGTGAGCAATAACACAAGCTGCCATAGTTCTTTTCTTGCAGAATTAATCACTGGTCAGAGACAAGCTGAATGATGTAAGCCTGAAAAATGGAAGCACACCAGTCTGTGTCCATTCATGGATGGGGAATGTGGAAGGGCATTTCTTTGTCTGACAGCCCTCTCTCCTGCTTAGTCAGGTGGGGAATCTGAAGTTTTGTCATCTTTCCCACAAACCCCTGTTACCTTTGGGAGAGAAGATCCTGTGTGCCCCGATGGAGTGGAGATGGCAGGCACAAACTGAAACACCGTGTTTTCTCATGTAGTTTCCCTGTCGGTGCGTCTGTGGGTGTGTGGCCACCTTGCTAACTAACCACTTGTAGAGACACTTAGAAATCCATGTGTCTGGCCTTATTATGGTTAGATGGCTCCACTGGAGTTGAGTGTGAGCAGGTGGCACTGATGAGCTGCTGTCTGTCTAGTTAGTTTGCCTTTGTGGGCTTCTCTTCCTTTCCAGTCCCCATTGCTTATGACATGTGTGTTGTTGGAATTGTGTCAGAGCGAAAATCTCTCATTGACCGTAAAAGGAAGAAAAACAGGCAAATGTGGCATGTAACTTTTGTGCATAAATCTCCTAGGTTGCCTTAACCCCTCATGCGGCAGGAAAAGAGCTCCTCTGGAAGTTCTCTTCGTTGCACATCAGAACACAAATTGACGGTTTTCTTTTTCCTCTGCATCCCCAAACAGCACACTTCCCAAGTGTTTGGGAAGCTGTGACTCTGCAAAGCTCCTGAGTGTCCCCAAAGAACAAACTTGGAGTCTAACACTAGATGATGTCAAATGCTAAATGGCCTCTTGTTTGGGCAGCCAGAGGACAGATTTAGATTTGAAGTCATCATCTATAATCTACTAAATTCATGATTTTATGATGTGATTAGGCAGGCTTTTCTCTGCAATGGCCTAAAAATAAGATAATGCAATGGAAACGGAATTCATTGGATGTATACACAGCCCTTTCTCTGAGATGGTGCTTTCTCTAGGTCAGATTTCTTGTGATTGGCAGGAAGCTGTGACAGCTCATATTGTATGTTCCTAAGAGGAACATGGGTAGAAATGGTCAATTAGAACTGCCACTCAGCCTCTCCTCACGTCGGCTGCTGGTGGACTGCCACATGGGCTCTGAACTAGCTATTAAGATGGGGAAATCCTGCTCCCCATTGTCATTGGGTTAAGTGAGGTGATTCCAGGAAAATCTTAATTGCATGCCCACATATCTAAAGTTATAACCCAGCAAAAATGAGGCGACTTACACAGTGGGATAGAATTAGCCATTCTTCTGTGTAGGTACAGGATAATTCCTTTGAGTAGAGTATTTCCCCCTGATTTTTGTCAAAACCACTGAGGCAAATCTGCCTCTTGTCCCATTGCATAGCTTTCTCTTCTGTGCATAAAAGTCCTCCCTCGCCCTCGGTACACACAGACACATTCCCTCACAGGTGCAAGTAGCAACGCAGCTATACATGCGATTTTCCTTTCCTCTTTCTTTCTCTGATGCCCTGATTTCAAGGTGAATGGGGGCAGTCCAGAAAGCAGCTGGTTGGAGCTGGTCCTTAGCAAATTTCCTCCTTGAGTTGTGAGATTTGTTGCCAAGTGATTCATCTCTCCCTGCATATTTGTTGTAATGTTGCAAAAGAAAACAGAAGGCAAGTTCAGCCCAATATGGGAAACTAGATGAGCAGGTGGAGAAGACGTATAGACATTCTGTCAATGTCATCATGAAGAAAATGTTGTACTGAAGGTGCGCTAGAGAGAATGTTGGGCTTGGATCCAGATTTCTTCGAAGTTGTCTTTGGGATTAAGCATGTAAGGAGGATTAACGAAGGGAAAGGGAAGGGAAAAAAGAAGAGAAAGAGAGGGAAGGGAAAGCATTTGGCCAGGAAAGATAGGTGGAAATGAAGGGGAGAGGTTCTCTCAGGTATCCACATGGTCTGGAGCCTTCCCTCCTGGATCTAGTTGAAAGGAATGAAGAAGAACCAACACAGATTGGACAGGGGGTGAGCCTGAGTAGAGGAATGAGCAAACAGCAAAATCTTGAAGTAGACCATGAGGATATAGAGTGGGTGGGAACCCCTCCCTTCTGTAAGAGTCTACTCTGCAATCTCCTGGAACTCAGATGACAATGGGATAGCCAAGAACCATCATGTTCACGCTATTGGATGATAGTTGTCTTATGTCCTATCTTCCAGGTACTGTTGTGGCCACCTCTGGGTCCAGGCAGGAATGGGGGGGAGATCCTTTCCCTTCAGCTATTTATGCAGGAGGGAAATCTTCCAGCAAGGCCACCCAACCTATACCCTGTGGAATAGGCTAGGGCTCTCACTTACGACGGCTCATTTTAAGCTTTATTTGGGTCAGTTCCATCAGAACATAAATCCTTTGTCCTCTCAGACACAAATGGCTGTACTGGGGACTTTGGTGGCTTATTTCAGTAGCCAGTACTCGTTGAGCTATCATAGACTCAGACTGGGCTAAAGTTGCAAAATACTCCAGACGCTGCTATGTTGTTCTGGAGGGACTTGTGCCCTAGTGGGAAAGGAATGACTAGTTCACATGAAACAGCAAAAGCTGGGTAGGGACATATACTAAAGTACTGAAGTTTGGCCCAGACTTTAGAGCCCTCTGTGAGCAGAAAGAGTGGGATTGCTCTGAGATGTCCTTCGGCAGAACTTAGTTCTGGGCCTTAGAATGTAAGGAGGAGACAGAACAGGAAGAGAACAGGGAGAGCATCCCAGGTCAGGCTGTGGTAGTTTGAGCACACTGGGCCAACTGGGAGTGACACGAATCTGTGGAGACAGAAACTCAAGGGTTGGAAGGCATTATTAATGCGTGAAGTTGTTGCTATTGGTTGAACACCAAGTGTTAGGGTTTTGCACCCTCACCATGATAAAAGACCCAGGCTTTTATTATACTTCTAAAGTGGCTACTAAGTGTTTGGAACTATGTCAGGTCCTGTATATATAAAAAACTAAGGGCAATGCTTGGGACACAACAGCTCCTCAATATATGTTTGGACATAATTGAATTATTTTGGGAATTAAAGGGAAACTTTCCTTCCTTCCCCTTTCTTCCCCTCCCCTCCTTCCTTCTTTCCTTCCTTCCTTCATAGACAAGGAAAGATTATCAAAGTATGTTGAAGCAAGAGTTGTCTCTCACTATTGCTGAAGATGGTGGGAAATTTTGCCAGAGCTCTAGGCTCCTATATCATTTGACTCTGGAGAATTTGGTTGTCTACCACCATCTTGAACTCAAAATTTTCAAAGCAGAATTCATTTCCTTCTCCTTAAAGCTGAATATCTGTCCCAATATTTTTAGAATGCCTAATATAATAGCAACCCTGGACTCAGTCATCCAGACTTAAAACTTGAATAATCTGAGAGGAAGGGAGGAAGGGAAAGAAGGAGAGAGGGACGGGGGAGGGAGAAAGAGAGAGAGAAAGATTCTACAGAACTGAAATAGATAGAATATATTTTCTATTTATAAGAAATAAATATTGAGCGGGTGGCATTGTTGCTAAAGAGGAAACTGGAGTCATTTAAAGATAAAGGTTATATTTTATACCAACACATCAGGATATTCAGAAAAAGGGAGATAATAACATTGGGAAGAAATCATAGGGTCTCCTAGTACTTCATGACAATGATAGTAGATAATAAAGGGTTATTTTCTTGTGACGCCTGACTCCCTAAAGGTTAAGAGGACTTAATGATGGCTCAAAGGTTATTGTAAAATTGACTTAAATACATTTCTGGGACATGGTCCTAGATGAGAATTCCAGCTTTGTTTCACTTAGAGAGTTTCACTTAGAGAGGATTAGGGATTCCTGATTTAGAGCATTCCTGTCTATGAAAGGGCTGTGAGCTAAGAAGGAAAAGTTTCTGTCTGGAGATGACATCAGGAAGGACTTACCTATGAAGACACTTGTGACAGGGTGAGTCACAAGATCCTGAAGGGAAACATGTCTAGAAAATTTTTTGAGTTACATTTTGGAATTCTCTCTACTCTTTTTTTCTGCCTTACTGTCTGTCAAATTAGGATTCTCTTACAATTTAATTAACTTCTGAAATGTTTCTTTGAGTATAAGCATCTCTTCCGACCCGTCTTGTTTGTAAGGAGAATTCCATGGCAATTCTTTATAACTCGCACCACAATTCACTCAATATATACTAAGTATGTTTTGAGCCCCTGGAGTATAGCTGGCAATGTCGTAAACGCTGGAAAATGGAGGAAGAGATTCTCATATTCATTTATGCTTACTAAGTAGAGGCTGGTAAAAGGCCTGGGTATAGCACTGAAGAAAGCAGTCACAGGCCTGCCTTTATAAGGCTTCATTTTCAATAGGCTTGGCAGACATAGATAAATACACACCCCCACGGGTAATATAATGACAGACAATAGTCAGTGTTGAGAATGGGAAGAAGGGTCAAGGGTGTGATAGTGGTTGTGATTTTATGTTTATATTTTATGTGGATGGCCAGAGAAGTTTTTGGTTAAGGAGCTGACATTTTGCAGGAGATCTGAAGGAAGTGAGAGGAACATCCAAGTAGACCTCTGGATGAAGAGTCTTCAGGCAGAAAGAATGGTCAGTGGGAGGGTTCTGAGAAGGTGTGTCTTTGGCCTGTTTAAAAACTAGCTCAGAGGTCATATGGCTGAATTCAGAGAAGGAGGGATGGGGAAGGTAAAGAGACGGTAGGTGGCCAGAGCACAGAAGGCCTTACGGGCCATGGTAAGGGTTCCTGATTTTATTCTAAATATTATGGGAAATTGTTGGAGGATTTGGGGTAGAGGAATGATATGACTCAACTTATTACTAGGTGGGGAATAGAGTGGGGAGGGTGGAAACTAGGAAAGAAAGCCAATAAAGCAGAGACCTTGAAGAAGCCACAGTCTAGGGAGGAAACTCATAGGCCAGCAAGTACTCAGAGTTGGTGTGATGAGGACTCAAATAGAAGATGTCAAAGTACAAATGGGTACCTTGGGGAAATGGAAATGACCTTGGCCAGGGAATCCATGGGTGGTCCCAGAGAGAAATCACATCTCAGATGCATATGGAAGGCCTAGCAAGAAGTTTCCAGAGGAAAGGAAACAGAACCAGCCCTATCGACTGAAGGAGCAGCATATGCAAAAAAATAAGAGAGGCAGAAGAGAACACAATTTGTTTGAGGACACCAAAGAGTTAGGGATAGCTGAATGTCTGGATCTCAGGTGAGGATAGTGATTAGCAAGAAAGGTGGTTAGAAAAGCAGAGTTATGGCAGCCTCTGGAAAGCCTCACTTGTTTGTAACTTTCTTGTACGGGTAATGGATGTAGAACCATCAGGGTTGTTAGCAGTAAAATAAATAGCATTTGGAAAGGTTCCTCTGCCATTGGTGTGAGGAGATGTGACTATTTCTACCTCCTTGATAGCACAGAATTTGGAGTCATACAGAACTGAATTCAAATCTTGGCTAGCATAGGTATTAGCTGGGTGATCACAAGGAAGTTTCTCATGATATTTTGAGCCTTGTTTTTCCGGTCTTTAAGAGGGAAAAATAATATCTACTTCAGGAGAGTTACGAAGATAAGATTTTTAAAAAGTGCTTAGCTTAATGCCTGGACCATCATAAGGGATCAATTACTTCAAATTGCTTTTATTCTTGCAGAGCTGGGGTGGAGAGAGGTGGGAGGCAGGCACACTGGTGAGGACACCATTGCATTAGTGTGGGGGACACAAGCCAAGGGCCCTAACTCTGACAATGGGAAGAGGAAGGGATGAAAAAGAGATTCAAAAAAATTTATGGACTGCAGTTGACAGAATCTGATAACATTTTGGCTATAAGTGTTGAGATGTTGGGAAATAAAAATGGCTCCAAAACTTCTCATGAATACTCCAGGAGATTGTTGTGTGCTGTGATCATTATCAAAATCTGGGAGAATGAAGAAGGGAAGGATATCTGAGGACCTCTTCAACTCTGTCATGGAAAGTTGCCTTATAACTCCACCAAAAGTACTCACAACAGAAAAGAGATAATTCCCCCAAAGATAATCCAAGAGCCATCAAGAAGAGGAAATGGACAAGGTGTTGAAAAAAAATGCAGAATCTACTACAAGGGCATCTGGATAGCTCAGTCAGTTAAGCGTCAGACTCTTGATTTCAGCTCAGGTCATGATCTCAAGGTTGAAAGATCGAGCCCCACCTTGGGCTCTGTGCTGGGCTTGTACCCGACTTAAGATTCTCTCTTTCTCTCTCCCTCCGCCCCTCCCCACAGCTCATTCTCTCTCTCTCTCTCAAATAAATAAATAAATAAATCTTAAAAAAACATATCTATCATAGTGTCTTATGCTGTATACTTGTAATGAACAAGGGTGATATTTCATACATTTTATTTATATTTTAAATAAGAGAGCTATCCTTATGCTATTGATAAACAGGCACTCATGAATGGTCTTGGATGCTGAGGCTGAAAATGGTGATGATATTGATAATGTTGATGGAAATCTTTTCTAAGATGACAGACAACTGTCTGTACTTAGAGATAGCCCTTCCAGGAAGCACCAGCAGACTTGGAGAAGATTTTGTTAGCTTCCCCACTGCTATGATTCTATGCTACAGCTCTGACCCTACAGTGTTACAAAATGACTAATCACAGACAGTGCCTCATGTGATGGTGTCATCTCCCATGTGACTCCTAACTCAGTCCCAGAGTGATATAAATTGTTATGTAAAAATGACGTTTCTCTTTGCGTAGGATTGCCATGTACATGGTAGTATCTCAGGGAATATTCTAGAGGTCTCTGAATGGGCTCCAAGAGAGATCCATGGAGAGGGGAGACAGCAAAGCAGTAGTTACAAAGGTCTCCATTCTGTCCGTCTCCCTGGGTCAGCTTAAGCTTGAAAGCTCACCCTGCTGAGTTGTACTGAACTCATAATTTTGCCCTACATAATTTTTTTGATACCAAAGAATCAAGTTTATACAAGCCTAAGCCACACTGCAAACAACAGTACTTCCTGGATGGAGCATGAGTAATTAGCTGTGAAAGTCATGACCGTTTGGCCCCCAACCCATATTGACATTTCAAGACACAGTGTAGTAATCCACATAGTTTTCAGAACATAAAAGGCTAGTCCCCTAATGAACATCTTATCTGGGAAGCCCAGCTACGATATATTTCTAGAGCCTCATAATGATCACGTTTACTTTATGTTTTGGTGCTCGTAAGCTAAATAGGGGGTAAAAAAAGAAAAATGGATGGAGAAAAATGTCAAGTTAAAAATTCTGTGGTGAGACCAAAGCCAAAACGATTCCAATGTTCATGTGCTTGAATGGACTGCAAAACAAACACATGCAATTATTTCTCATAAATATTCTGCCGAGTCTCTGCATGTTCCTTGAAGTGGCAGCAAATCCAGGAATGGGAGGTCCTCTGTTCCACAACTGCTTATGAGCATTGTTATGGCTGGGCATAAATTACAGAAGCCAGGATTTCAGCCACTGTGGAAAAGACTATAGAGATTTCTGCCCCTTATTAACTACCGGGCCGCCACTAGGTTTATGAATGGAGTTAAAAGTTCCAAATAGGAATGAAAACGTGGTAAATGCTCTCAAAAGCACTCCGAGGACATTTTTTCACGGGAGTGGTGGTCAGGCGGGGAGAGAGAGAGAGGGAAGAAGAAGGAGAAGGAATCGGAACTCTGCGAGCCTCCCAAGGGCAGGCAGCGGCCAGCCGCCCGTCATGGCACACATGGCACACAGGAGTGCGCTTTCTACACTAAGTAAATAAACTTAATTGTAAGTTTGTAAGGCCACAGAAAACACAAACTGAGAGCTTTGCTCCAAGTCTGAAATGTCTGCATTGAAAATGCATGGAAATGAGAGCTGTCTCTTTAAAAATCAGAATCCAACGGGCTGGAAGTTGTAACTGCCCAGAACAGAGCCCCAGGGGCCAGCGGTTAAAAATATGATTTTTATAAACAAACCTGACATTGCAAACTTAATGCAAAACCTTATGCATATAGTATCACTTATGTGTGCAACTTGTTTAAATCAGAGCCCCAGGAAGAAGGAAGTAAAATTGGCACATTAACCTTCTGTTTAACAATGTTTTATATACACTGTCTGTATTTTGAAGTAGATGGTGATGTACCCCCAGCCCTCCAAGAGTTAAGACTCTGTGGGCATTTTGTTCTGAATTTTCCTATGCATATTTTTAGAAAATTCAGTTCTAAGTATATGCTCAGCACCTAAAATATTCTGGGTGCAAAATTTTACCTTGCTACAATTCCCAGGGCTGTTACCAAATTCATTCCACCGAATTGAACTTAGAGCAGCATTATAAACAATACTTAACCAAGGTCCTTCCCTCCACCTTATGCTTCAAGATTGAAAATAGAGGTGGTTTCTTTTTCCTCTGGAAATTTATTAGCCAATATTCCCTCACCCTAGTTCAGTCTCCTCTGGTATTTGAAGAGAAACCACAAAACACTAGTTGTTAATATTGTTTTAAGCCTCACCCTCTTGCTTCATTGTATTTTGGTTAGATTTGCTTTTAATATGCCACTTTGCACAAGTTTAATTAAAAATCATTAACGCTCAATCCTGTAAGTTGGGACACAGTGGATATCAATACAGATTTCAGGGATTATGAAAGAGATGTAAAAATCTCTTTCAGAGTTGAATGGTTGGTTTACCAATACTTTCAATGGGAAAGTCTGTTTCTTAAGTACAGAAGTATTTTACTCAATTAAGATTCATTTGCTCTTAGTACAGTTATTCCAAGAGATCATGTGTTGTTCTGAAGTGTTGTTGAGAACGACATGGTTTTTATTTGAATTTGGATCATCTTCCTTATGCATGAGGTCAGTTTATCTGTGTTCTTACTGTGACCCCAAACACCACCGCCTCACCCCACCTCCCTTGAACATCCGAGTTGGTAGTCTGTGCTCCTTTCCCTTTTCCATTCTTTAGCTTACAAAGATTTTTCTGGCTCTTTCAGATGGGCAGGAGGATTTTGTTGTTATTTGCTGAAACAAAAAAAGTGGAACTTCAGCTAGCTTTGTATGCCTGAAGGGTGGAGGATGGTTAAAAATGGCCTGGTGCAGTTTGAACTTTGGAAAAGATTTACCAGATGGGATGATTTCGAAGAGGTTCAGTCATTATCTTGGATGTGGTACGTGTAGTACTTTCTGCATGATTTCTCTGAAGTGATTAACCATTGTATTGCTTATTTCCGCAGTGCATTCTGTGATCTTCTCGGAAGCATGTGCGGTATGCTTAGTTCTACTCTATTAATTATATGGGGTATCCTCAAATCTTTCCTCTATTGTTTTGCTATTAAGGATTAACGAAACATTTTCTGCTATTCCTTTGTAAAACCATGTCCTTCCCCTTCTCAGAGCCTCTTCTCCATGCCTAAGGAGAAATATTTTTGGAATATGTAAATTTACACCTCTAAATTATTAAGGGAAAAAAACCTCTGATGAAAACTACGACATAGTTTCAACCACAAAGAAGATGTTAAATTCCATTTTGACATGAATTGGAATGGAATAGATGTCACAGTACAATTTAATGTCCTGAGAATTATTTACCCCCACAGAAGTCTGATATGGGAAGGTGAATTAAGAACAGGACATCCAGTTTTGTTTCTCAATATTGCTGGGTTCTGTGGGATTCAATCAGACCCTAAATGCTAGAAGAACGTCCCTTCTGATTAAATTGCAGAGAATAGTCAACTCTGGTTCAGTTTACTCTCAGATATTCTGTTTTCTTTCCCCCGGGTTCCTAGTAGTTACAGAGCTGCTGGCAGAGGAAAAAAGGTTTCATGTGAATGTATCCTATTCAGAAATATTCCTGAATGATAGCTGCCAAGATATTTAAATTTGTTCTTAAAAATCCAGGCCTGTGTTTTGGTCAAGGTTGGGACAAAAATTATGAACTTCTCTCCTCTATTCCAAGTAAAATCATGCCTGGCTAGTAATTTACTTGCATAGGAAACCAAGAAGGGGACTTGTCCTACTTACACGCAATCTTCTCATTGGATACTTTAACACATCTATAAATTCACTTTGATGAGTTCAAACAGAATTTCATATGTGCAGGAGAATAAAATATCATTGCCTGATTGTTGCCTATCTGACCTTGAATGTAAAATGGCTGTTGAGCCATAATTTTTGGGCCTCTCATTTGCGCAACATAATGAAGAGTCAGAAAGGATTTATTTTTAAAGACATTTCACAAGTACCATTTAGAACCACATTAAATTATTTCCTATTTTCTGCTCTTACTACCCTGCAAACACTGCCCATACTTCAGAGAATATTTTTCTACCTCCCAGTGCCAACGGAAAATTGGATCTAGGTACCTATACTTACAGCTCATATTGGATCATGAATGGTCATGTTACATTACTGTGTCTCATGCTAACTGTCCCTGTTTCACATCAGCTGATGATGCTCAACTTAAAAAAAAATATAGGCTGCCTCATATGGCTGGAGCCACTTGCATTCTAGGGAAATACATACTCCTACAGAACCTGTCACTGGGTAGTAATCTTGTTTTCTCATTTTGTCTGAGGGTGGCAATAGCAGTAATTAAGTTTGAACACTTACTATCTTTGGTACGAAGATACCCGATCTTTGGTATTAAGAACCTATAAAATTCTGGAATAAAAAAATTCACTACTCTTATTGTCAGAGTTTGGCCTAATATTCCTTCTTTCGCTTTTTGGCATTCTTTCCTTTTTTTTTTTTCTTTCTACTTTTAAACAAGTACATCAGGATTAACAAATGCCTGTGTCTCTTTTTCTGCTGACAAATAACAAAGAAAATTTACTCCTATTAATCAGGGTTATGGTTAGTTTTAAACATTTACGGCACGTATCTTTATCATTCATTTATACATTTTTGATTATAAAAAAATCTTTGTATTTTTTTTTAATGGAGACAAAAATTTGAGAGTATAGCAAGAAACCAAGACAAAGGTATTATTCATTCTTATTTCTATTACACAGAGAAAACGATGTTTTTAATATTTTGGTGTATGTGCACTAATCTTTAAAAATGAATATTTACTACAAAGATATTAGGTAACTTATCATATTTCCTAAACAGTAATTGTCTATATTTTCATATGGTGTTTTTCTTCCATAACATATGATGATAACTGAAGCATAGTCTTTCATGGTATAGTCATGTCATAATTTGTTTAGCCAATTACCTATTTTTATTCATTTATGCTATTTTCAATGTCTTGCTGTAGATAGATATTGCCATTTTTATTTTTAATGCTGTCAGTTTGATTTGTGTGGTAAAAGCAATAATTCGTCAATTAAATTTACCAGGGATGAATCTTAACTACTTTTGTTTTTCATTTTGCAATATTCCTACTTATGACATTTGCCCATTTTTCATATTGGTATATTTGTATCTTGTCTGTAATTTGCCGCAATTACAAACAAAAAGTCTCTCTATTAGGGATATAAAACTTGTGATAAATTTTGGTTTTTTAAAAGAGATTTTCTCACATTTCATTTTTTTAAAAGACGTTATTTATTTGACAGAGAGAGATCACAAGTAGGCAGAGAGGCAGGCAGAGAGAGAGAGCAAGGGAAGCAGGCTCCCTGCTGAGCAGAGAGCCCAATGCGGGCCTCGATGCCAGCACCGTGGGATCATGACCTGAGCCAAAAGCAGAGGCTTTAACACACTGAGCCACCCAAGCACCCACATTTCAATTTTTAAAAAGGTTTTTGCCCTAGGTTTAAGTTTACAGAGTTTTCCACCACCAGACAATTATGTATATTTTAACCTACAATTATTTATAGTAGCTTTATGGTCATTTGCATTTAATTTAAAATGTAATTCATTTCTAATTTACTTGGGGTATGCTATGGAATTCATCTTTTCTAAATTTGGGAAGTTGTACCAATTCATTTATTATGTTATATTATGAAAAAGTTGTTGGTTGGTCCATATTTTTATATTTTAAAATGTTTTTACTTTTTTTTTCTTTATTGTATTATTACCTCAGAACTTCCAGAATAGAAATGAATAACCATTGACATATTAGGCTTATCTTGTTTCTGGATTAAATGGAATGATTCCAGTACTTCACATTAATTGTGATGTTAATGTCGATGCTCCATGATGGACTTTTTAACATTTAAGGAATGGCCTTACTCTTCCTACCTAGATGTTTTTTTAAAATCCAGACTAAACACTGAATATTATCAGTCTTCTGCGACAACTATCAAATGATAGTTTTTTTAATACTTTGATTTTGTTGTGATACATTATACGTTAATGTTGTGATACATTATACATTGTTTGTTGTGATACATTATACCCATTTTCCAGAAATAAAGGTAATTTGCTCATGATTTATTATTCTTTTAGCATACTGTTAGATTCATTTTGGTGGGACTTGTGTGTGTTCTTTCACACTAATATATATGTTCTATTTACTCCTCCTATGTCTTACCAATACTAGGTTTTATAATCAGGGATATGGGAGCTTTGGAAAATGAATTAGAGAGATCCCTATATTTTTGATGCTCTGAAATTGCTGAAATAACAAAGAAATAATATTCTTGAAGTTTTTTTTTTTTTAAAGATTTTATTTATTTATTTGACAGAGAGAAATCACAAGTAGGCAGAGAGGCAGTCAGAGAGAGAGGAGGAAGCAGGCTCCCTGCTGAGCAGAGAGCCCGACGCGGGACTTGATCCCAGGACCCTGAGATCATGACCTGAGCCAAAGGCAGCGGCTTAACCCACTGAGCCACCCAGGCGCCCATATTCTTGAAGTTTTGAAAACACTTTGTTGTTGCTCTTTCTATTGAGATATTATCAGCAAAGAGTGAGATGCACCGATCTTTTGATCCTTTGTGTATAGTTCAATTAGTGCTCTCAGATGCATCTACTCATGTAATTCACACCCCAATCCAGATATAGAACACCTCCAGCATCCCAGAAGGCTTCTCCAGACAGCTCCCCCTCACATTCCAGAGGGGAGTGCTTTGGTTTTCATCACCTGCCTGTTCTCAGACTACATATAGATAAAATCATACATTGGAGATGCATGTTGCTATGTAGATCCACAGTACATTACTTTGTGTTACCAAGTCATAGTCCGTTGTATGAATATACCCCACTTAATTTATCAATTTCTCTGCTGATGAACATTTAGTTCTTCCCAGTTTTAGGTCCCTATAGGTAAAAATCACTTTGAACATTCTTACACAAGTTTTTACCTGGCTACCTGTTTTTACTCCTCTTGGGTAAATATGTAATAATAGAACTTAGGGGTCATATAGTAAGTAATCAGTTTGACTGTCAGAAATTGCCACTTCTCCAGAAGTTGTAAATTTTACACTCCTACTAGCAATGTATGTGAATTCTATCTGATCCACATCCTCACTAACATTTGATATCATCAATCTTTTTCATTTTACGAATCCAGTCAGTGTGTGATGGTATGTCATTGTGATTTTAATTTTCATTTTTTTGATGTCTATTAATATAAAACATCTTTTCAGGTGCTTTTTTTTGCCATTAATGCTTCTTTTTTTGTGAAGTGTCTTTTCAAATTTCTTTTGCCCGTTTAAAAAATGTTTTTTTGCTATTGATTTGCATGAACTCTTTACATATTGTGGATACAAATCCTTTCTGGATATATGTTTTGCAAATATTTCTTCCCTGGCTTCATTTTGTTCATTCATTCTCTTAGTATTATGGTATAATAATTAAGTTTTAAAAGGAACATTTAAGAATATTTATCTCATTTTATATCTATTTAGCCACATCTTTTATGTAGATATTTAGATTATTTTCTTTATTAATTAAAATACAGTAATTGTACTTTTGGTTTTCTCATTGAATAAAAATTTATTTAGGAATAAGATTTTTTTATTTTGCAAGTTTTAGGAATAAATTTTATTTTCATTTTTATGCTTTTTCTATTAGAAAATATAACCTTTATTACTGCTTATTTTTTAAACTTTCCATGATGGACATTGTGATATACAGCTCAGATTTTCTTTCAGGAAAGAAAGACATACTTATTCCTGCTGGGACTGCTGCAGGTAGATTGACCTCAGTAACCAGAATCCCTAGGGAATTGCTCCCACTGAAGCACAGCCCCACCCAACGTGATACTCCCTTCCCTGGCACGCCCACATTCAATCCCAGATCTATATTCCCAACTCACAGCTCTGCTACTGTCTCAGCCCAGTCCTGCCTCTTTTCCTTCCCTTCCATAGATGTTGAACCCCCTAAATGCTAATCTCCTGCTGAGACTATGCTTTTCTGGGAGGGAGCTATAGCTGTAATAATTACCAAGATTGGTTGTGTGTGTGTGTGTGTGTGTGTGTGTGTGTGTGAGTATGTGTGTACTGGTATAATCAATTAAATGATCAAATTTGGAATTATTGCAGGGGCATTGCAAAAACAAAACCAAACCAAATATAAACAACAACAAAAGCAAGGTGTATTTGCATTCTTTCACTGGAGGATACAAAGCCTGATACAGTTATTAAACTAAGTATATTTATTTTATCATATTTTTCCTTGGATCTTCATTTTGGCTATTTGATTCATCAAAAACGTTTGTTTTAATTATCTTCTATTGGCTTTTAAAAATTTATTCTTGAATATTTTATGTGTTTGTTTTACGTTTTATGTGTTATATTGCATTTTGATATAATAACATTGTCTTAACAGAAAGTAAGGCAATATCTATTATTAGTGAATTGTATCTTGTGTCAGTATGAATTCTTTCCATGTTTGTGCCTTTTTTTAATCTGACATTATTATTGCAACCCTTTCATTTCTTCTTATTTATAAAGTTTTGTCTTTTTGCAGCTGTTTACTGTTTACTAATTTGTGCTGCCTTCTTTTCTACATGTTCTTGTTAACCAAAGTAGTCTTAGTTTTACAAAGTTGCTTCAAACCAAGTGTTTTTTAAGAAAGGAATGTTTACTTTTTTGGGGGGAGGGGGAGGATGTTTACCTTTTGTATTTCTTGTTATAGCTGATGTGGCTGGCCTTATTTCTGTCACTTTCTATAATTCTGTTAGTCATGCTTTCTCATTATTTGTTTTCTGAAATTTAGACTAAAAGCCATGCTTTCTGTGCTATCGTCCCTTCTAGTGTATTAAGAACTGTCTATTTTCTTTAAATTCAACTATTGGTTACCTTTCAATTTTTCAAAAGCATTCTTTAACATATTTGGTTTTAATTTTTGAGTATAAAACCATAGTTTTTAACCTTTTTCTATATAGGAGGGAACATTTATCAGGCTTTTATTTCTTCCCACATCTCCCCAATTTTTAAATTTTGGTTTCTATTAATAAAATCTGGAGTTACCAATTGAGATTATTACTGGAGTTTTACTCTCTCTGTTATATATTTTCTCTTAAATAATTTAAGTTTTAAAATTTGTCCTCCCTTTCATGGATTTCACTTTTTATTTTTAATAATTCTGATCTTTTAAAATGTTTTTTCTTTGATCCTGCCATAATATTTTTAATTTCCTTCATATTGTCCTTATTGTTTCTTTCCACTGCTCTAGTTTTTCATTTTTGTCTATTTTATTTTATGTCTTCTTGTGCTCAAACATAACACTTCACTGAAATAACCAAATGTTTTCTGTCTTTTGATATTTCAGGGCAATTTTTTTTCTATTTTTCAAAGGCAAGTGATTTGTTATTTAATTATCTGTGTCCTGTAGCATCTGCAATGATGTTTCAGACATCATAGAGGTTCAATAATTTTGATTTTTGAATTATAACTTCAAACTAGGACTCAGAATAAATTCCTACCTGGCACCCTCAAGTCTTAATTTTTATATTCTTCAATCTAACAGGAACCTCACAGCCTAATTAAATACAGATACACACACACACACACACACACACATATTCGTACTCAGAAAAATATATGTGTGCTCAAAAAAATCTGTGAGAGTATATATATATATATATATATATATATATATATATATATATATATTCCTGCTGAAAAATCCTCACTGATTTTAATGCTATAGATATAAGCCCAAACTACTTAACCAGCATGGAAAACTCTCATCTTCTCTGTCTCTATTTTCAAACTCATCTGCCACTCTCCACTCACCCACGTGTTATTCACCTCTGTTCATTTACCCCGGCTGTTTCCCTTGCCAAAAATTCTACCCCTTGCTTCTTGATTTAAATGCTCAACCAATTTTCAGAACAGTTTTATTCCTTTCTCTTATATAAAGATTTCCCTGGTCACTTCTTCCTGAAGTGACCTATCCCTTATCTAAACTCCTCTAATAGTTACCATGCATCTGTTCCATTGTGTGCTTACTTTTATTACCCGGTCTTTGTGAGCCATCATGGTAGGTGTTGATATCTGACCTCCCCCAGCCAGCGGGTAGACACTGAGGTCACACAATTATTGTTGCCGTTGCTAATGTGTCATGTGATTAAAAATCCTCTGGTTCCTAGTAGAGAACCTTGCCTTTACTGAGTCTATGGTAAAAGTAGCTGACTGATCAGTATGAAACTCATCCATGATCTTTGGGCATATCATTTTCTGATCCTGGTAACCTATTACTTAGAGCTGAAAAAAGTACAAAACAAGAACCAAATATACCTTATGAGAGGGATTACTTCCCAGTGTGTAATGAATTAATGTTCCAGTAACACTTTAAACAATTATAGTAGTTTCCTGTGTTAAGTTGTCACTCTTCGAGAAAACATTAGTGTGTTCCCTCTTCTAACTCCAATCTCTTGTGGCTTCACCGTTCTTTGGCAAAGATTAGTTGAATTCGTCATAGTCTCTTAACTCAGCTTTGAGAGCTAGAATTGAGGTTGTGTTCCCACACCTTGATCACTTATTAGGTCCAGAGGCTTTTAAGGCTAAGTCAGGCATAGTAATGGTTTACATGACTAAATTTCTTGGCAAAGCAAATGACATCTGCAGAAAGATGGGAATTCTTTTTTAATCTCTCTCTCTTTTTTTTTAATGAGTTACTGCAGATGGAGCTGGTGATTTTCCTTGGCATTGGATTTTATGTCACACAAAGACCTGTGCTCTTCTAAAAACATTGCCACAATTTGTTGACTCTTTGTCAAAAGTTTTGACAGTTTGTTGGCACATGATATATCCCTGCACCTGTCTGGATGAACTTAAAAATTTGTGTATTTAAAAGAAATATTTATAAATACTTCAGCGTTTAACATGGATTTGAGCACACTTAGTGATTATTTAGAGCACCTAAATTTTGAAATCCAATCCCAAGTCTTTCTGGGAGGTGGTTTAACTTGGTTTCCTTGGCAGTTTTAAGAAGGAACAAGGGGATACTTCCAAATAGCCCAGTGATTTCTTCCAGTGAGTCTTTGGATTCATTAAGCTTTTTTCTCTTAATGAGCATGCAAAAGCCCTTGAGATATTCAGCATTTTTAAAAGGAGGTCTTTAACATACCCTTTAAAAGTTCACAGATTGAAAGCTTTAGTGCAGATGTCCCTTTAAAAATCTGCAGTTATAACAATGAATACCTTTAACCGTTCCATCCATTTACATGTGGGTCAATGAGTAAGGTGTTTTGTTTGTTTGTTTGTTTGTTTGTTTCAATCAGGATACAAAACCACTGAATGATCTATGTAAGTGTTGGCTTCAATATCTTCCAAAATCTTTGCTGGAAAAGAGTTATCTCCGACATCCCCTTAGCTAGGGATAAAGGACAGTCATGTTGAAGGAACCATTAAATGCTGAATAAGATTCCTACAGGACCCCCAACTGACCATACCTTTTTTTTTTTTTTTCCATTTCTACTGTAATATTTCTGGTATTTAAAAAATAGTCTACTATTTTACAGAACAAAAGTTACTAAGTACTCTGAGTCTTTTCACCCCATTAATCATAGGATTTTCTGAGACATAGCATGGCATAATAAAATTGGGCTTTGGTTCTCTCTGCTGTTTGCTGTTTTTAGACAAGTCACTTGTAATCTCTGAGTCATCTAACATAATTCTCACACGGAGTGGAGGTGAGGACCAAGTGAAATACATGTGTAAGTAATAAACCGTTACTCTTGTTGACTGGGGAAAGGGTCATATGTAAACTACTGGCTATTTCAGAATAAAGTTGCGCAAGCCTTGTGGCTGAAGAATCGCAGATGAATGGGAATGAGGCACCTCTAGAAAACTGGAGTCCAAGGGCAAGGGTGCAGCTATGAAGAATACATATCCGGAATCTGTCTTCCCATGACTGCCCCTATCCCTCTCTTCCTACCCTCATTAAAAGGAAAATCACATTCACTTAAGAATGCCTGGAAACTGTGGTCTACACTTCCCTCTGGACAGCCGCACTTCTGCCAAAGCGCCGAAAGCTGCTGCACATCAAGAAACAGACCATTAGAAAGGCCGACTCCCCTGAAATGAATCTCCAAGGGGATTTTGTGTGACCAGAAATTTCCACTGACTAGAGCTGTAAGAGAAGTGAATAAATAGAGAGAGGAGGCATTCCCATCTTAAATGTGATGAGTATTTACGAAAAAGAAATACGGATTGGCTCTCAACTAAATGCTTGAGAGCAAGAGAAACCACACCGCTTGTTCTTGCTTACTCTCAGTTTTATAGATGATGAAACTGAGGTCCCAGAGAGAAATTGGTTTGGCCAGATTTGTAGGGTGAGCTTGATTGGTTGTTGCTCTCGCTTACTATTTAATAGCATCTTTTTTTTTTTTTTGACAGAGAGATCACAAGTAGGTGGAGAGGCAGGCAGAGAGGGGGAAGCAGGCTCCCTGCTGAGCAGAGAGCCCTATTTGGGGCTTGATCCCAGGACCCTGAGATCATGACCTGAGTGGAAAGCAGAGGCTTAACCCACTGAGCCACCCAGTCACCCCAGCATCTTTGTTTCATACTGAAAAGTATCCCGTTGGGCCAGTAAGATGTGTGGCTGTCATCAGGAGTGTCATCAGTGACAGCAGGGCCCAGACTGCTCTCCAAGTCCCACTTCCACCCCACTGCCCCTCCTGCTACTCCACGATTGTCTTTTCTCCAGTGACCTAGACCCTGCTCTCTTTTCCAAAGAGGAATCCGATTATTTTGCTCATGTGGGTCCAGAGACATTCAGAGATATTTGTTTAGAACTCTATGAGGCACCCTAAGAGAGTTAGGGCTAGAATTTCTGAAAGAGAATTTACATCCAACTCGGTCAAATATCACACCCCATACTCACTCATTCGGGACGTGTTTGAGTATCTGTGTGTCTAGCAGACTGAGTGAGAGCTTGCCAGTCATTGTTTTATGCATTCTTTCTACATCCTTTTTTGGTAAGTAAATAAATAATTATTGAGCACCTTCCAAAAGCAAGGCACTGTGAAAGGATCAAAGAAGTGGTGATCGATGATCCTCTAGGGACTGCCAACAGCTCGAAGAGGTACCGTTTGCATTCTCTGACCTGTGAATTTTCATTTAATCAGATAGCATCCCCTTAATTTAATGGTCAACATTCCCATTGCGGATAGCTTAAGATGACTTGGTGATCAGGTAACAGTGATCTGGGATATATTTGAAGTAGTTGAGGTGGTGGCTGGGTGGTGGGGAGCAGGGGAGGAGGGAGAGAATTTCCCAGCACCCCTCAAATCACACCATCTAAGTTGTTTCCTACATGAGCTCAGACCACAGGGTCAGGCAGCACTGCCTATGCAATGAACAAAGAGCCTTGTGTGTTTGCTACACGGAGCTTTTTAGGTGCCAGTTACTTATCCATGAGAGGTCAGAAGCATGTCAGAAAGCCTCCCACCGCGGTTGGTGAATAAGAGTGCTATAAAACATGAGAACACAAAACCTAATGGCTTAATAGTTTTGGCTCTGCCTCAGTTTGCAGGGACCTATCTTCTTACAGTCAATGAACTGTTTCCAACCTACACTTGAGTTCTTTAGTGGAGGGAGAAAACAGATGCGCTGTTGGCAAAATGGGACTCTAATCCAAATATCTAAATAATATCGCTTAGAGGAATTCAACATGGGGTCCAAGAGTAGGAAGGGAAATATATTTGAGCACAGGGACTCCTAAAGTTTATGTTCCCCTGTCTACTGTCTTTGGCATGGTCTAGTCATCAGTAGCAGTCATCAGTGGCTAATGACCTGGAAGAGGCGAGAAGTGGGGATGGAGTTAGGGGTCACCCATGATGGTCAATGGCTGCTAACAAGGAGGCTTTCTTAAATAGTGTTCCCCATTACATGGGATAGGATCTTTTATAAGTTTAAGTCAAATCCATTCAGATAGGGTTTTTATTTTTTTTATTTTTTTTTAAAGATTTATTTATTTGACAGAGAGAAATCACAAGTAGACAGAGAGGCATCCAGAGAGAGAGAGAGAGAAGCAGGCTCCCTGCTGAGCAGAGAGCCCGATGTGGGACTCGATCCCAGGACCCTGAGATCATGACCTGAGCCGAAGGCAGCGGCTTAATCCACTGAGCCACCCAGGCACCCCAGATAGGGTTTTTAAATTTGGCACTTGTTCAAGTTCTCCAGAGCGAGAAACCTGTAGGAATTGGATGCCTTTCAATTTCTAGAGCCTTAGTATGTGGTATAAGGGATTCCTTCGATATGGCCTCCCCCAAAAAAGGAACCTTTCTCAAAGATGTCTTGGGAGATTGTATCCCGTTATTCCTATGAAGTGTTTGGCTTCTTTTCAGTTGAACCAAGAACTAGTTTATATGTCAAAGACACCAGTTGGGACCAGTAAGTAAAAATATGTGATGTGATAAAAACTTTATACTTGCAACATTTGGAATTCTTAAAAAAAGCTAATGTATTGTATGTGTGCATGTGTGTGTGTGTGCGCCTGTGCTCCCTTTATGCCTGAAGATGCATATAGAGTCTAGAAGTCAGTAAAAAAACTGAATTAAATGGGAATCCTTGGTAGCAACTTCTTTTTTTTTCCAGCAATTTTGCAATATGTCTAAGTACCATCTTGCTATCCATCCATACTTAGAGATAAAAATATTTGTCATTGATTTTAGCATATAATGGAAAGAGTGAACATCAAGGACTCCTTTCTTATCTGTATGTAACTGACCTCAGATAAAGCCCTATAAATTATGGAAAAACAAACAATAACAGACTAGCCTGTCATCTTAGAAATCTGGAAACAGATTAGGTCTCTAGACTGAGTAAAACATGAGAGTACACAGTCATGTGCTTTTCCAACAGAATTGTTGGTAAAGAAACCAGCATATTTACACAAAACTCGAAAATGAAATGCAAGCTAATATATAGTGACAGGAAGCAGACTAATAGTTGCCTGAGGATGGGGTTAGAGGTGGGAAAGTTAGATGGGAAAGATTTGTAAGGACCCAGGAAACATTTAGGGATAATGGCTATATTACTATCTTGATTGTGCTGATGGTTTCATATATTTGAAACCTTACCAAATCATGCCTTGAAAATGTGCAGTTTATTTATCAATGATACTCCAATAAAGCTGAAAAAAATTATTAAAAAAAAATCTAACACATGAGACGTTGTATTAGAATTTAAAGGCATTTTTTAGTGTGGTCCTGTAAGTTCCATTAAGGATATCATGTTGTCTATTAGAATGACTGGAATTAAGATTTCCATGAAGGAAATCTTATTTATCTCAATTGCTGAAACCTTAAGTCTCAGGACAGGCCCTCATATATCTCATACATAGTAAATGTATATAGTATTATTTAAGTGAAAAGACAAATGGAGGCAATATAATCTCAATGTATATATTGAGGATGATATATCCTCAATAGGATGATATATCAATTATATTTGGCTGATAGTAGCAGCATCCCAACCACAGTGAATAAGTCACTCAGTGTTCATTCATTTGTGCAATAGTAGTTCAGAGATAGGTGATCCAGGGCTTTCTGGTGACTCTCCAAAAGCATTAGGAACTCAAGATTATTCTGTTTTTTTTTCCTCCTTCACAACACATGGACTCTGTCCTCAAGAATGACTAATCCTCCCAGATAGCAGCAGAGGATCTAGCCATTATTACTGACTTTTAGAAACAGGAAGATGGCAGCTCCTCTCCGCTAATACTGTTCACTCTAAGTGACTTTCTCTATAGACCCCCGTGATATTTTTATATTTCATTAGCCACATTTAAGATCAAGCAAGGCTGGGGAATGTAAACTATATGTCCTATGTCAATGCATGTAGGTGAAAGTCAGGTTTCAAATACGAAGAAAGAAGGAGAGACTGGATGTTGGACAGCAACCCGCTGAATCTACCGTACGGGGACCTAGTATTGTTTTGTGATTATTGTTCCTCCTCTTCTTGGAATCAAAGTTGAATAGTAATCATTTGGGGTTTATGGAGCACATTTCTAGGTGAAGCCTTGAATCACTCAGGTCTTTTATTTCACTATAAACATTTGGCAGACTTCAGGCAGATTGAAAAGGAAATGGCTGTACCTAGAGGAAACTAGCAACTTAAAGATTCATTCTTCCACCAAGCAAGGAATACAGGTCAAAGGCCATTATAATAAAAAGATTGTCCAGATTCTTTTATTTTGTTGTATTGCATATTTCTGAAGACAAATGGGTTATTGCCTAGGGCTCAGAAATCTTTTGCTATATAGAGATTTTTGTCACAATAATATTTGTTGTGATGAAATTTGACCTATATTATATTTCTTTATGTCTGCTGCCTAATTTCCCTTAGGGCTGTGGTTTTCAAATTTTTTTAGAGGGGGAAATCCTTTGTTGGAACAAAATCTTGTGGAAGCATACAAGTAAAGCAGATAAAATTGATGTGGCTCTAGGTGAAGAATTATGAGTAGAAATAACCTGAAAACCCCATGAGCTTGTCTACTTTCCCATCCTCACTCTCTACCTCAGACCACACAACACATGTTAGGCCATGCTTTAAGGTGGTGTCAATTATTTATTTTTAGTAAGATTTAAATCCGTCTGGTCAAGAATGAGTAAAAGACCTAGAAAATATTTTCCTCCACATAGCTTTAAATACTATGAGATGACCACTTAAATTTTCCAATTTGTACATCAGTTAAAGAATTTGAGAATCAGTAACAATTTGTTGTTTTTAAATAACATCTTGGCTTGCAAAACAGAAGCTAATCAGCTGCTGACGTTACTCTATTGTAAAACCGTATTATGGCATGAAAATATTGCTCTTCCCTGCACTATTAGAATATACGCACACATCCATTCTAATGGGAGAGAAATTACTGTGTTTATCACTCAATTAAGGAATGGTTTTTCAGAAAATACATGGTTTTGTTTTTGTAATTTGTTTTGTTTGCTGATCATATCTATAACTAAGCATTGTGGGCTTAACAAAAAATAAAATATGAAGTTCTCTTATTTAAAAATAAAAATTTTAGAGCACTAATATTTGGAAATAAGATCATTAGAGAAACCGCTATTTTTTATTATTGTGAAATAGGCACCATGTATTTCTTTATTTTGTTTACTTTTTTGTTTTTTTTTTTTTTTAGAGAAAAGGGAAGTTTTAGGAGTCAATTTTTTTTTTTAATCCAACAAAGGGATAACCAAAGGAATTCTAATTATAGTCTAAGGGAATGTACAGCAACTTCCATTTCTGCTAAATAAAAGGTGGTCTTTGAGAAGCTACTTTATATTAAAGTTGATTATTAATTTATATTAAACAGACATTTATATTATTGTCTAAATTGGTGGTTCTCAAAGGGGGAAGGCGTTGTAGAAATGTGTGTGTGTGTGTGTCTAAACAGATTCTTAAAATATTTGGGGGGTGTTATTGGTAATCTGGGGATAGGGACCTGGGATGCCACCTGCCCTCCAAAATGCTAGAGAGCCCTGCAGAATCAGTAATTTCCCATGACTTCTGAAAGTCCCACTAGATAACTCCTCTGTTTTACAAGTAAGTACAAAGTATCTTTGGCACGGTTTTAACATAAAATGACACTAAAATTAGTGAGTGATTTTATTTTATTTAATTTTGTTCAAAGCTTTATCCAGATGTGTCCACCATTTCAGGAAGTCATATCATGGGCAGCAGAATCTTCTGTGGTATCTGTGCCACCACCAGCCTTCTATGTGTGGTATTCTTAGTGATGATTCAGTGAATAGGTACAAGCACCTTCTGAATTTTACATACTGAACTATAGATGATTTTCAAATAAACTATTTTACTTTTATTTCTCCTTTATATTCAATTATGGATGCCAGTAGTAATTCATATGGATTTCTTTTTATGATTGTAAAGGGGGTTATAACAAGTAGATGTTGGGGTTTATAACATGTAGATGTTGGTTCTGATAAAACTGGGAACTATCAGCCCGGGGTTCTCGACATTGGCAACATGGACACTATGGCCAGATTAGTTTCTGTTGTAGGGATCCGTCCTGTGCACTGTTGGATCTTGGACAGCATCTTTTTCCTCCACTCACTAGATATCAGCAGCATCCCTTCCACCCCAGTTGTGACAACCAGAAATTTCGCAAGCCATTGCCAAATATTCCCTGAGGGACAAATTCATCCCTGATTGTGAACCACTGCATAAGTGTAAGATATCATAAGAATTCTAGAATTGTCAGATGTGTTCCTTCTTCTAGTCCACCGTTACTTATTTTTGTTTTTAAGATTTTATTTATCCATTTGACACAGAGAGAGATCACAAGTAGACAGAGAGGCAGGCAGAGAGAGAGGGGGAAGCAGGCTTCCCGCTGAGCAGAAAGCGCGATGTGGGGCTCAATCCCAGGACCCTGGGATCACGACTGAAAACAGAGGCTTAACCTACTGAGCCACCCAGGTGCCCCTCTACTGTTACTTATTAATAAACAATTCACTTATCTTCTTTGAAACTACTGTCAATGGTTGCCTTATGCACTTCGTGTCCAAGTTCTCCTCAGTAGTCCATCACGACTATACTAGCTACTGTTTCTTTCTGAGTTCTCGTTTTATTTTAGGAGGAAAGAAACTGAACTTGGAAAAACCAGGTTCTAGCCCAGTTTTGCCATAACCTGTTTGTGTTGCCTCGGACAAATCACTTAGTCTCTCTTAGTCTCAACTTCATCTGTAAAACGAAGGAATGCGCCAGATAATCTCAGGTCCTTTCAGCTTTGAAAATCTGAGAGTTCCCTCTTTCTGACTCACCTCTTAAAAAAACCCTGTTTGGCTGTTGGCAATTCTATATTTGATTTGGCAGGAGACATCTCAAGCACACTGAGAAAGTGTAAGATGAATTTTAAAACAAGGATATTAATGAAAAATTTCATCACTCAGAAGATTTTAAAATAGTCCAACTGAAGTTAACAAAATAGATTAATTGCTGCTTCACAAAATTTAAGTTTATTTAAAACCGTCTTTTCTAAAATTATCTATTTCTGAAATAGAAGAAAAAAGACTAATGAGGATATGAACAAAGGGATATACTTGGACCTCCTTGGGGAGCAGAGTGAGTCAGTAATTTGGCCCATGATCTAGATTGATGGGGACAGAAAACTTGAAGACTCAAAATGACATTGTTGTCTATATTGATGATCCTACCTCTAAAAGGCCAAGCCATATGGAAGACAAATGAAAAAGTCATCAAGTCATACCTTGTTTCTCTCACATAGCTAAATATCTGGATATTTGGAGATAGAACATACAACTAATTGGCTGAATTTTCACATTTTTCTTCCAGTGGTTTTGACATAAGAAAGATGGAACTGACTTTATACTGTTGACAACAGGCATCTCTAAATCTAAAGGGGCTCCATCATGGAAATGCTCTATTTCTCCTCTTCTGATATATGAAAAAGTTTCTGCTAACATTCTGCTGGTCAGTGGTGGTGACAGCTCAGGCCTGAATTGCAAGCTTAAAAGGCATTGCAATCCTGCTGGAGGGGAAAGAAACTTACTAAGCACTCTCTATATGACAGGCATATATTACTTCTAATCCTCAGAATGTCTTACAAGATAAGTAATTAAAATTCCCATTTTATAGATGTAAAAACCGAGTCTTGGAAATGACCTGTCCAAGATCATGTAACTACTAAAGGGAGCCTGAATTCTTCTGATTCCAACATCCTCACTCTTTCCTCTGAGATACTAAGCTACCCTTAGGTAGCTGAAGGTTGGCATTACTGTATTTCCCGAAGGCTACTTCTGCTCAAGGACTAATTGGAAGAAAAAATTGTGAAGAGAATTCTGTCTCTTTCCTTTCTTCATTTTCTGCACCATTGAAGGTCCAGCTCAATCCAGGAATCTGTAGGCCCAGAATGCTCATTACGTGCTCACAGGTTTCTATAGGACCATAGTCAGTCAGGACGATCATCCTAGCATTCCTCAAGAATCCTCCCCCTGTCAAATCTTACCCACTCCAAATCTCATTTCCCTACATTCTGCTCTCTACCATATGGTGGTGTGTAGCCATGGCTTCAGAGATACCACTGACTGCTACTGGATTAGTTGACTAGTGTTTCAGGGAACCGAATGTCTTAATCAAGATACAAATCCGCCTAAGAGCATTCAAGAGAAGTTGGGGTAATGTTGCTAGTGGCTGGGTCCTGGTGACTAAGCAGACTTCTGTGCCAAGGCTATCAACATCTTTATGGAGTTCAGAACCCTAAGCTCAAATGGTAAAAAGCTGATAAGACATTTCAGGCCAGTGAGTTTAAGAGGGGTAATCAAGGACTACTGGGTCTTTTGGGGGGTCTCAAGATATACCCTGCACTAGACCAAAGTCTTCCTCATTATGAACCATTTACTTGATCAAACCAGTAAATGCCCAAGGAGCCTAAATTGGCTTAATCAGAAAAAAAAAAGAAGCATTTCAGTAATAAAGTGTTTCAGTAATAAACACTGAAGTATCAGTGAAATATCAGTGTTTCAGCAATAAAGAGTTCTAGCATAACATGAGCGGCAGCAATACGGTAGCCTAGGCTAGGCATGGTCTCTGATTCTGCATAACAAATATGTCATATATTCCATCCTGTCCACAGAGCTTCTATTTATTAATCAATCATCTAGTACTTATTGAGCACTTACTGTGTCAAAGGTTTTGGGCTGGGGTGATCTTAAGATAAGGGGTCTCGCTAATGTGTAAAGGCTTAAAATAACTTCATACATTTACAAAGCCATGTAAATTAAGGGGAGGTTTGCAGCATGACATGGTATTGATATATATATATTATATCATTCACTTATTTGTGCTCAATTAGTCAACAAGTATTTATATGGGGGGATGAATATTCCAAGAACCATGCTAGGTAGTTGGAGATATAACTGAAATTCAGATACAGTCTAAACCTCAAGGGCCAATGGTCTGGTCAAGGACATGTGTACAAATATGATCATCCCACTACAATGTGATCATATTGTGAAAAATTATTCATTTGGGCAAGTTTTGACATGACAGCGAACAGATGGTGCAGCCACTCCTTGTCTTGAGTTAATGAAGAAACATCCTTGGTGATGCCCAAGTTGAGCCCTAGAGAATGGGGTGTGAGTCAGGCAAACTTTGGGGAAGCGAGGGTAAGGAGGACAGAGGATACCGCATATGCAAAGTCTGGAGATGAGAGAGAGAGAGGCTGGACAGGTATGGCACAGTCAATAGTTGATTTTGGAAAGAACTTAGAATTTAAGTTGTGAAAATAGTCGGGGATACAGGCAGAGAGGTAGAGGAAGGCTAGTTCTTGAAGATACTTGAATGTATGCCAGGGAACTTAAGTGTTATCTTGGGGACAGAAGTACTCCATTGGTGGATTTTAATTATGGCAGGAATTTCAATGATTATATTGTGTCATATATGGGAAAACAAAGTAATTTTGCTTTTCTTGAAAATGTAATAGGCTAACAGAAATGTACGAAGCCAATAACAAAATTATCATGAAAATTTTGACTCCTCTGTGGTGGTGAATGAGCCATAATGTGTTCAAATATGTTCTTTCTTCTCTCCATGGGGATCTCTTTGGTGAGACACTTTAGAAAAATCAATAAAAGGCATTTTTGAGTAAGAAGTTAGTAGAAGTCATAAAAAGACTTGAGTTAGAGTAGACATTTTGCAGCTGTTTCTGGCCAAAACCAGAAAGTGGAAATTAAGCAGCTGACACATCTCTCCTTATAACTTTTATTAAGCAGACAACCTCCCTTCACCCTCACAACCCCTGTCTAACTCTGTGTACTTTTTTTTAAAATGTGAAAACGATTTTTTTTAATGTTTTCAAGTTAATAAAATATACAACTTGACCTGGTTAATCTGAACCAGTTTGCAAACTCGCTTTATATCTGGATAAAAAAATAAACCTTCAGATTAACAAACTCTTGGCAAAGTCCCTGCCTCTCCTGTTAGTGAATTCTTTACTAGTTACATTTCCGGCTCCCCAGACATGGGGATGAATTAAGCCTGGGAGAATCAGGTTTGGCTGTAATTACATTAAGCATTTTTTGCAATAAGGAAAAGTGTGTCATAGTGTACAGATATCCTTAAGGTGATATTAGCTCTGACCTGCCAAGCTTGGGACTGTGCTCCAGGTCCTTGGATCCGGTAATAAGAGAACGCTTGGCCAAAGGCACTTTCTATCTTTCGGATCATTGCAGACTTTGTCATTTAGGTAAGTGATAATGCTGCTGGCTAGACAAATTGAAAGGTGGAGGTGGACTCTGCAGACAAGGCTCTGAGAACCTGAGTCAGTACCAGTTTGTACACTCCAAATTTAGTATTGCCTGAGTTCTTAAGAAACTAGGTTCTGATGAACAAGTGAGGGAAAGTGTATTCTGGAAAGAACTGTTATCCAGGACGTGGGGAGCAGTGAGATGTCACTCTCATCTCTTTCCTAACATTCGTCTTTCCAACTTTGCTTCATGACTCATCTTTTCCAGAAGCCTTTCCTGATGAATCTTCTCCCATCTCAGTCATTTCCATGGGGATCCTATTTGAATGATACAATGTTGCTTTTTTAGCTTGCTTCAATTCTCAACAATGGCTCTGCATCTTTTGTCTTACTCTTGGCACCGTACTCAATACTATTCGTGCAAT
This sequence comes from Mustela nivalis, assembly GCF_964662115.1. Lineage (NCBI taxonomy): Eukaryota > Metazoa > Chordata > Mammalia > Carnivora > Mustelidae > Mustela > Mustela nivalis. Next base: position 55,284,348 of record NC_139027.1, on the reverse strand, counting down.
ATGTGCTTAGTACTGTTGAGGACATTATGAAAGAACTTAATGCTGAGAAAGAGAAAATGTGTAATGACAGTACCTGGTTACCTTGCAAGCAAATTTTCCTTGCATAATCACATTTATTACTCTCATAAAATATAACACTATCCTTATTACTTTTGGCAGTAAAAGAAAGCCTCTAATGTATACCTTTCCTACCACACCTCACACACTTAATTATTAAGGGAGTTCTAAATAGAGGGGTGGAAAGACATGGAAAAGGCCAAATTCTTCCAGCGGGAGCCAAATGACTTGGAGTGTGGAAGTTTGATTCTGAACTTAAAGTGGTCTGGGAAAACATAAACCTTTATGTCTTAAGTGACCCCCTGGCCCCTCCAGTGTTTTGAAATGGAGTCCTCCTTTCAAAGTCTTCCCCTAGTTCTTCTTTGAGGAAAAGTAGTCTGAAGCTTACTTTCAAAGCCCTTAAGTGTAAAAATAAACAAGCATTCAGTCAATGGGGTCCCCGATGCCTCGCTATACTACAACACATTTCTGAGTCATAAATCATGGTCCTGACAGGTCTATGATGATGCATTGTGTTAATACATCATCATGACAATGCTGATGATGTATTAGTGCAATATATCCTGAAAGCCTATCACTTTAGAAATCTGTGTTTATAGATAGCAAAGAAAGGATCTGAGGGTAGCAAAATTGAGAAAGAAACAGGCACATGGAGGGCTCAGGATGATGAACATCTCTTTTTGACAAACCAAGAGGCAGAAAGGAAATCAAAAGCTTCTCCCTCCCAGGAACAACACCATCCCTTTCCCAGTAGTGTCATGGAGACTAGTGCTGGAGATGACTCCTCTACCCAACTAAGGGCCACACAACTAGCCCTTGGCAGGGCCAGATGGGAGAGTCTGAGCTGCGCACTTTTTCCAACACCTCTGAACTTTGAGATGAATGAAACAAATTCTATGCACACGAAACAGAAGCTCTGTTCTAGGTAAACCCATTCGCCAAAATGGGTTGGTCACATGTGCACACACACGTGGGCTTTTACAATCTTTAGCAGTTAGTGGTCCTTTCTCCCCAGGCTTCTGGTAAGTGATGGAATACAATAAATGGCCTAAGAGTATTAATGCAACCTTTTCATTTGTTTGGAATTCACTGCTCCAAAAGACTGGGTCTCAGCGTTTACTACACTCAGCCATCAGATGAAACCAAGTGCTAATCACAGGCCAGCCCCTCCTTCAAACCAATTCAGCAGGAGAACATTTGTGGTGACTTGACACTGACGAAGGCAGGTAGTTCTTTGGTGTTGCTTATAGTCCTGCCTATAAAATAAATAAAGTATATAAAATTTATGCTGTCTTCATAATTGGAACAATTGGAAAAAACACATGCTTTTTGTGAGGGCAGACTCCTATGACATCTTTTCTATCATTTCTTCAATTGTCATTTCCAGTGAATCCATAACTGGCTTTGACATTTTTTTTTTTTAAAGATTTTATTTATTCATTTGACAGAGAGAGATCACAAGTAGGCAGAGAGGCAGGCAGAGAAAGAGAGAGAGGGAAGCAGGCTCCCTGCTGAGCAGAGAGCCCAATGTGGGACTCGATCCCAGGACCCTGAGATCATGACTGGAGCCGAAGGCAGCAGCTTAACCCACTGAGCCACCCAGGCGCCCTCGCTTTGACATTCTTAACTCAACTCAGCTTTAAGATCTGCCTCAAAAAACAAAACTAATAGAGAAACAAGAAGAAGAAGAAGAGGAAGAAGAAGAAGAAGAAGGAGGAGGAGGAGGAGGAGGAGGAGGAGGAGGAGGAGGAGGAGGAGAAGGTGGCGGAGGAGGAGAAGGTGGCGGAAGTGGAGGAGGAGAAAGAAAGAAAGAAAAAAAAATAAGTCAAGTGGAAAGATAAAAACCATTTAGAAGTGCAATGAAAGTAATGAAGGAACATAGAAAACTCAGAAAACGGATATCTCTTTGGTTAGGAGATGGGCTGAGACCTATTTTTACATGAATGAGAAGTAAATTAAGAGTTTAATGTAGATTCCCACCAACAATGTAAGAGGTTTCCCTTTTCCTCCACATCCTTGCTAACACTTGTTTCCTGTCTTGTTAATTTTTGCCATTCTAACTGGTGTAAGGTGGTATCTCATTGTGGCTTTTTATTTGTACATCCCTGATGGCTAGTATTATATGTTGGCCAATTGAACATAACAAAAAATAATAATAATAATAAGATAAAAGAGTTTAATGTAGATTTTAAAATGGTAAAACAGAGTCAAATAAATAAATATTTTAAAAGGAGCCACTTACTTTTTAAATTCAGATTATAAGTGAGTTTACTGAAATACACAGTTAAGTATATGTTTAAAGCATATTTTTTTCCCAACAAATTCTGGAATTCAGATTGTCTCAAACTAAGGCAAGTGCTTATGATGTATGTGCTTTGATGTATATCAAAGTCAGGCAAGAAAGAGGGGAGTTAACTACTAGCATTTTCTGACACTTTGTAAGTGTACCTTTTGCTGCGCAGTGTCTATTTCTTATGAACTTGCCTATAGTTTGTCTCCTGTCGACTGGCCATACAGATGTGGTTAGGCACTGTCTCCATTCTTCATACCATGTCTGTATTTCCAGTGTGTAAACTCTTATGCTGATACTGATAGTTATATTTGCCAATAATACATTTCTGATGTCTTGACTTACCCTCCCTACCTCCAAACTTGAGATACCAAGTGTGCTTTTGAAAATATTTGTTCAATAAAAATTACTATTTGATGGCTTTATGGAGATAATCAGTTATCAGGGCCAAATTGTTTACTTAAAAATACTCCCAGGCATTGTCTATTCAGCCAGTTTCTGCCAGTAAATGCTGGAACCCTGGGGCAGAAGGAATTTTATTATCTCCCACTGAGTGCCAGGAAGCCACCAGGGAAATGACTGACCTCTCACTAAGTGCCTGTCTTGCAGCCTGATGGGGTAATTGTCCAGAGAGACACTAACTACCAGAGCTCACCAGCAATGGTTTACTCCCACCTCTGCTGGCTCTCTTGGCCATCAACTTTGATGACTATTGTGTCCCCAAATTTGTAAGGTTGCCGTAGAGACTGATGACAAAAACTCAAGGGTCTTGTGGCAAGCCTCCAGATCTTTGAAGATCCTCAGCTTTCTGACCAGTGGGCTTGTGGAAATGTTTGTTGCTCTTGGCCTTGAAGCCAATCTGTCCCACACCCAAACTGAGCATCTGGAGAAAGTACAGTTTCCAAGAACTGTTCCCAGAGGCCATATCTATCTCTCCATTACCAGAATAAAAATATCCCAGCTACTCCAAACTACCCAGCTAATGAAAAGCTGTCTTATTTGCCCAGCTGGATTATTCTGATGATCTATAGGTCAACTTTCTCCTGCTCTCTTACAGCCCCCATCAAATCAAGGCCATAGAATACTTAAACATATGTTTAAAAAATTCTCCTTGTTGTCATTCCCCAGAATGCATAAATCATTTTTGCTCTTATAAATCTACAAGGCATTAATGCATGAGACCCAGGGGATGATAACAAGGGCAGATGAGGAGAAGAGCAGCCCTTTCCGGCTCTGTGGCCACCAACCTCTGAGGGCCTCAGTTTCCTTATCTGTAAAACGAAGGTTTGAATTAGGTAAGAACTTAGGTAATTAGGTAAGACACATCTTATGTTTAAAGGGTACATTTCTATAACATTTAATAGAAATGTGAAAAACTGTAAACTTATCACAATTACATCTCTAGGGGCGCCTGGGTGGCTCAGTAGGTTAAGCCTCTGCCTTCGACTCAGGTCATGATCACAATTATATTTCTAGAAAACAATTTTGAAGCCTATAGATTGTTCCAGCAGCTGGTGATGCTAAACCTGCTATCTACAGGGAGATAACAAATCTTTTCCCCCCTACCATCAGAAACACATCCCAAGGCACACAGACCCTAAGCAGTCCCCAGTTTCTCCAAACTGTCTTTATTAAAGGTTTGGTTCATCGATTAGAATTACTGTGGGGCTGTTCATGTCTATTAGCATGGCCATAGCCCATCCCAGCTCTGTCAGTATTCCATGCTCTGATTCTTCATCAAGGTGCCAAAATTCTAGTTACGCCTTCTACTTGGGGGGAGTCAATCTGCAAATACGTATTTGAACGCTACTACAGACCCATATTTCTATTTTATAATGTAAGAAATGAACTCAACAGGGAAGTTCTTTTTTGGCGGGGGCTGTTGTTGAAATGGTTCTTCATTTAACAACTGTAGTGGGGAGAAAAACAATTTGTAAAATCCAGGCGCCTTCTTTCAGAAGGTGGATTCCTAGCCTGGAGGCATTTTTCCTTCGCCGGGAGGCTCAGTGAATTGATCTTAAGACGGCTTAAGGGAGAATTGCAAAGGAAGTAAGACGTATGTGGGATTTCTGAGGCAATCTTGAAGGTCAAGGGGAAAGAGAGAGGCAGTGGATAGTAACCGGCAGACGTACAGAATGAAGTGAAGGAGGGGGGAAATGTCCCCAGTGAGGGAGTGTTCTGAGACTTTTAAGATCGGGACTGACTCCATTTTGGCCCGTGTTGCTGTGATAGAAGCATCTTCCTCCCTTCCATGCTTCATGTCCCATTTTGAATGGAATCTCTGTGAGCATAAATATCTTGGAATAATACAGTGATTGTGGAGATGGAGGAAGCAGCTGATTTTCTCATTTAGAGCCTCTTGGACACGCAGCAGGCTCAGAATGGCAAGATAACCTATACACTGAAGTTACTCAGGAAAAGGGGGAATTGAGATCCGGAGGTAACCATGAGGAGCCCTGAACATTTGCAGAAATCTTGGGGTCTCCTTTAGACTCCCACAAGGTGTGGAATGTAAAGTTTGAGACAATCTTATCTGGGCAGGGAGACCTCAGCTGACATATGGGTTCCATTATGGGGGAGGATTTTTGTTACACTGGCATGGTGAATTAAGTTAATCTCCTTATATCAGACTTTATCTGCCTGTGGTAATACTTTGTGGAGTAAGATAAGCCCTGGGACATATTCAAACGTGGGTGATAACAAGTGATTTCATGACTCAGTTTTGCTCATCGAGTTCTGACCTCCAACTTTTGACTTCTAATGCAGATCAGCTCCTCCCTAGCCATCCCCTCCCAATACACACAAAGAACAAACCCTTAATCACCACTTTCACTTCCAGACCAACTCTAAATTCAGGTTAACTCAGTTAACTCCCTCATATGTGAGTCAAATGTGATTTCCCTTCTGTGCATGGCTCCCCAGTTTGAATCGTTTCCCCCCATCCCAATCTCCCTGTAGCAGTTTCTGTTGTCTGCCTTAGCCCTTGGCTATCCTCATGGTCCGCCCCTCCTCTCCAAATAGGGGGTTTTGCTTCCTCTTACATCTTCGGTGAACCACAGTGACCTTTGAGGCTGATGCAGGTGCTTTGGGAGATCAGTTCATCAAGTACTGCAGACAGCAAGGGCTGGGGTGAGCCATCAGCCCCTCAAAACTATGGTCTAGAACTGCCCTGGACCATATTAGTAATGGTGACCTGGAGGTGAAAGGCTCTGTATTCCATTACCAGTCTCCTGAGTAATCTACCTAATTCAGTATCCTTTCATTTAATTGAAACATTATTTTCTCTCTGTTAGCCAGGGCACTCAAGCTGGTATAGCAGTGTTAATCTTTCAGCTGATTTCCATCTTTGCAGAATTACCTTTCTAGCAATTAGACCCACTGGTATAAATTTGCCTTGCTCCTTCCTGGGGTTCAATGCTAAAATGGAAATCTCCAAGCTCAATGCGTTTTCCTCCAGGCTGACCCAGGGCAGATATTAATTAACTGGGGTGTCATGAAAAGGTTGAGCTTGAAAAGCCAAGTAGGAGAATACTTCTCTTGGGATGTCGTTGCAGCCAACAGATGGACTAAAGAGGGTGAGACCTGGATGGAGAAGAATCACATTTAAAATCAAGCGAAATGATGGTACTATTAGTGAGCTGGGGAGCATATCAAGGCTTATTCTGGAGATATGTTCGTACTTTCAAGTAACAAAATCTTTTGTATCTTTTGTTGAAGTCTGAATATAGCTCATTTGTACAGAACATTCTCTAAGACAACCAGGGTCACAGTGACGGGCCTCTTAGCTTGCCTGGAAATAAGGGGTTCTGGGAGCAGGGTCTTTCCGAGCTTTAACTAGGAACATCCTGGGAAACGGGAATGAATTGTTCACCCTATGAAGGTCCAGTTTCTGAGAAAGGTGTAAAAGTCAGTCGATTGATCCATTTTCTGTTAAACTTCAGCAATGAGTAGTTTTATGACCACCATCTTATATCCTGAAATTTAAGGTTTTCTGAAATCTGGCATCTGCCCCTACAATAGTTGAAAAGCTATTTCTAGGTTTTCAAGGTCATCAGGACTGCTAGTTGACAAATCCAATGGCTCTCTTTTATACCTGGCTCTCACTCTAGGACTGGACACCGCTGAAGGCATTGCCTTTTTGAATTGTCTTCATTGGACTTTTGGGGCACTTATCTTTCTCCATTGTGTCAATTTCCACCTTCTCTGTTCTCTCTCTGCAGTTACTCCTGTGGATACTGTGCTGGTTGTTTACCTGTAGCCTCATAGTCCTGCACTTTTCCATTCTTGTTTTGTGTTGCCAGGACTGGGAGTTAGCAAACTTATTTTCTGGGGCTTGCTTGCCAGCTAGCTTGTTGCTAGGCTCTGTCATAGAGGCACCAGGGGGAGGTCAGAAAGCAGGAGAATGATAGAAGGTCCTTCTTCTGGCTCCTATTTACTCTTTCATATGGATTGACTGCTTTTGCAAAATACTTAATACGCATGATTTCTAAACTCTGCATGACTGTAGGATAGGTGCTTTTTCCTCCTGCAGATAAAGTGATTGAAGATCAGAGGATAGTTAACATTCCAAAGGTCATGAGAGTGTTAAGTAGAAGATCGTGGGTCTGAGGGTAGGTCTCTCTAATTCCAGAACCTATGCTTTCTCTCTGAGTTACTCTCTTTTTAGTTTCTTCAACTTGAAATTCATCTGGCTTATAACCAGTCGAGATAGCATTTCTAAATTTCACCTTTAAAAAACTCCAACCAAGCTAGAATCCGATCAGGATTTACTGAATGAATTCAACAAATGGTTTCTTGAATTGAACACTTTATAAAGTTTCAACAACTTTGTTGAAGCATAAATGACAAAATAAACTGTACACATTGAAAGTGTACAATGGAATAATTACTGACATATATTCATCTGTGAAATCATTACCATAATCAAGACAATGAATGTATCCATCAATCCCAGAAGTTTCTTCATGGTCCTTCTTAAATTCTCATTTCCCCCCATCCAGGTCTCTCCCCCACCAGTTATCAGAAAACCACTGATATGGTCTCTGGCATTATAGATTAGTTTGTATTTAGCATATTTTATATAAATGAACTCACACAGTGCATATACTCTTTTTTTTCCCCTCTAGCTTCTCTCACTCATTATAATTATTTTGAGATTTGTCCATATTATTGTATGCATCATTACTTTTCATTACTCAGTATTGTTCCACTGCATGAATATACAATTTGGTGATTCATTTACTTGATGACAGACATGTAAGTTGCCAGTTTTTAGATATTATTAATAAAACGGCTATGAACATTCACATATAAGTCTTCATCTAGACATATGTTTTCATTTCTCTTGCGTTAATGCTGGATCATGTGGTAGGTATATGGTTAGCTTTTTGAGCCACTGGCAAACTGTTTTCTAAAGTGATTATTTCATTTTACATTCTCATCAACTGCATATGAAAATTCCTATTGCTCCACATTCTTGCCAACACTTGATATGATCTGTTCTTCTAATATTAGCCCTCCTAAAAAGTATAGTAGTATCTCACTGTGGCTTGAATTTGCATTTCTCTAATGGTTAATATTGTTGAGTGTTTTCATGTGTTTCTTTTATCTATATCTCTTCTTTGCTGAAGTATCTGTTCAAATTTGCTAATCATTTTTATTGAATTTTTTAAATTATTGAATTAGAATTATTTTTATACTATAAATAAAAGTTCTTTATCAGATATGCGATTTGCAAATATTTTGTCCTACTTTGTGTCTTACCTTTTCATTCACAATGCCTTCCAAAAAGCAGAATTTCTTCATTTTGGTGAAGTCCAATTTATCCAATTTTTGTTTAGTAGAGTTTGTTTTTTGATGTTATAGCTAAGACATCTGACATAAATGACCTCACACAAGTTCACAAAGATTTTCTCCTATATTTTTCCCAGAAGGTTTAGGTCTTACATTTAGGTCTATGATTGACTCTGAGTTAATATTTGTATACAATAAATGATATTGATCAAGGTTTTGGCTTTTGTTTTCAAATGGATATCCAATCTTTCTGGCACCATTGAAAAGATTACCCTTCCCTATTATTGCTTTTGTATCTTTGTTAAAAATAAATTGACCATGTGTATGGATCTGTTTTCTGGTTTCTCAGTTCTGTTCCAATGATCTATTTGTCTCTATTGATGTCAATGCCACAAATACTGTAGCTTTTAAAAAAAATATTTCATTCATTTATTGAGAGAGAGAATGTGAGAAATGAGCAGAGGGGGAAAGGCAGAGGGAGAAGTAGACTCCCAGCTGAGCAGGGAACCTGACACAGGGCTTAATCCCAGGACCCTGAGATCATGACCCAGAGCCAAAGGTAGATGTCCCTCACTGGAGCTCTTTTTTTTTTTTTTTTAAATTTTATTTTATTTATTTATTTGACAGACAGAGATCACAAGTAGGCAGAGAGGCAGACAGAGAGAGAGGAGGAAACAGGCTCTCCGCCGAGCAGAGAGCCCGATGTGGGGCTCAATCCCAGGACCCCGGGATCATGACCTGAGCCGAAGGCAGAGGGTTTAACCCACTGAGCCTCCCAGGCGCCCCTCACTGGAGCTTTTGAATAAATTTTGAAGTTAGGTACTATTTTACTTTTTTCAAAGTTGGGCTGTTTAGGTTTTTTGCATTTATATATAAATTTGAGACTCTGTTGGCCAATTTCTATAAAATCATGCTGGATTTGACTTGTATTCAATCAATAGATAAATTTTGTGGATACTTGACCCCTCAATAGCATTGAGAGTCTTTCAATACATGAGCATGGTGTCTCTCTCCATGTACTTAAGTCTTCTTTAATTTATCTCAGCAATATCTTGTACATTTTAGTGTAAAGGTTTTGCATATTTTTTTCAAATTGATCATTGGGTATTTCATACTTTAATGCTAATATAATGATATTGATTTTTAAAATTCAGTTCGTGATTGTTCATTGTTAGTCCACAGAAATGTAATTAATTTTTGTTTTGTAAACTGCAAACTTGTTAAACTTATTAATTTTGGTGGCTCTTTAAGAGATTTCATAGGATTTTGTACTTAGACTATTGTGTCATCTGCTTTTAATAAGGAGAATTTTATTTCTTCCTTTCCAATCTGGGTGCCTCTTGTTTTTTTCTCTTGCCTTTATTTAACTGGCTAGAGCCTCTAATATTATGTTAAGTATTAGTGGTGAGAGTGGACATTTCTGTCTTTTCCCTGATCTTAAAGGGAAAAGCACCTAGTGTTTCAGTGTTCAATATGTCGTTTGTTATAGATTTTTGACAGATTCCCTTTATCAGATTGAGGAAGTTCCCTTCCTTTTTTTTGATGAAGTTCCCTTCTATTTTTAGTTTATTGAGGGGATTGTCATATAGGCACATGTTCCTATAAATATAGCTTTGTCAGATACTTTTTCCTTTTTCCATTCTAGGCTTTTGAGTTTCACAGTCATCTGAAGAATTTATGTACATATAAAATAGATTTTATGGGCATGCTCACTACTTCCTCAACCATCCTGACCTCTCCTGATTTGCTGAGGAGGGAAAAGGATGGAGAGGACAGGAAAAGGAAACCACATGTGCCAGGACTTTCTGGGCAGAGGCCACATCTTCTGGCATTTAGTCCCCTATCTACAGATTTCCTAGAACTGTTGGCTAGTGTTCTATTTTATTTATCTGGTCATTCATTCATTAGTTCATTCATTTATCATTTTATGATTTTGCTACTTGTTCTTTTTTTCACAATTTGTTATTCACTTTACCATTTTATTAAGTGGACTTTTTTTATTATTTACTTAAACATTTTTAAAATCTTTTATTTCTTTTCAGTATAACAGTATTCATTGTTTTTACACTACACCCAGTGCTCCATGCAATCTGTGCCCTCTCTAATACCCAACACCTGGTTCCCCCAACCTCCCACCCCCACCCCTTCAAAACCCTCAGATTGTTTTTTAGAGTCCATAGTCTCCCATGGTTCACCTCCCCTTCCAATTTCCCTCAGCTCCCTTCTCCTCTCCATCTCCCCTTGTCCTCCATGCTATTTGTTATGCTCCACAAATAAGTGAAACCATATGATAATTGACTCTCTCTGCTTGACTTATTTCACTCAGCATAATCTCTTCCAGTCCGGTCCATGTTGCTACATAAGTTGGGTATTCATCCTTTCTGATGGAGGCATAATACTCCATAGTGTATATGGACCACATCTTCCTTATCCACTCGTCCGTTGAAGGGCATCTTGGTTCTTGCTGTATGAGCAATTCAGCAACGTGGCGGGATAAACATTTTTTTAAAGTTTTCATTTAAGAGAGTTTTTATCGTGTCCATTCAAGCTTGAATCTAATGATTTTATTATTTGTGTTTATCTTTAGTTTAAAATGGCAGCAAGAATCATTGACTTGAGGGTAGCATCTGTGAGAACTCTCCATAGAACTAACCAGGATGCCTGAAGATTACCCCCTCCAGTTCTCTTGACTTGATTCTTTGAACCCACCTCAGCCTTCCTCAGAGCTGAAGGACTTCAAGAGGCCCCCATTCAAAATTGTGCTCTATGTAAATGTTGGGAGGCAACTGTTCTAGGAATTCTGTTTGCATACAATAAACGGGAACAATGCTCCCTGACATGTGCGACAGTGATACTGCCCACCTTGCAAAGATGATACACTGAGTTCTAAAGTTTTTAAATGGAATGAAACAACAGCTCTATGGGCCACTCTACCTTTTCAAAGATCACATTTATTCTGCATCCAGTCAGAGCACAGCTGAGCCATTGAAACAACGTTGTCTTTTCATATTGCAAATCATCCAATCCTTTTATAAGCATATGAATTATTTAAATTGATGATCTCGGTTCAGTACAACCAGTGAACATCAGGTAAATGTATGTTGCTTAATAAAAGATGAAATTTTGTGTGAAGGTTCCAGCCAGAAAAAGACTCTCAAAACTCCTCTATTTCATTTTTTGTTTATGATTTCTAAAATTTCAAGATGGCTTTTATTTTATTTTTATTCTGGATAAAAGGCAGAATAGCAAGACTGAAAAAAAAAAAAAAACCCAACAACCTAAACGAGGAAAATGGAAATAAAATAGCATAGGTCATTTAAGATTCATTTTGATAATGACTCAAATTGCCTTCAAGGTAAGTACCTGCCAAAAGATGCTTCTTCCAGGAAGGGTTTTAGGAAATTTCTCTAAGTATATAGTCTGAAGGCAAAAAGGACCTTCAGTAGAGTTAGAATTAAGGTTGATAGTGTTGTCTGGATAAAGCTAACTCTACCTATGATGAACAATCAGCTATAAATAAAACAAAAACAAAAAATAAAGTTTCATTGTATACTTGCCTAGCTTCATTCCATAACTATAAACTACAATCTCCTAAAAAGTACCTCTGAGTGTAAGTAAACCGAAGATAGGTTCTTTTACTCCTGTTCAATTCCCTAAATGAGAGAGAAATGTGGACAGACTTAAATCTCCCACCAAGCAATTTGATTGATATTCACTACTTTCTCTAGTGCTTATGACCTCCAATCCAATGAGATTCATGGCGAGTTAACTTTCTGAACACCCTGTCTAAGGCTGACCCTGGGAAGACTCTCTCCCTGACACCCTTATTAAATGTTAACACGTTCCACTTTTCTCTGCAACTTCATCCATTTCCAAAAGGATATATCCCTGTGCTAGAGGCTGTTAAGGACACTCTATAGATGGGAGATGAGGTTTCTGCTCATCAGAAATGTACTGTGCTGATGAAGAAAAAGATTTACATGCAGAGAAGTAATAGAATCAAGTGGGCATTATTCTGTAACCATTGGGAATAAAAAAAGGGGAGGGGGAAGGTGAGCATGGAAGACCACAGAAAAGCTGACACCTGGCATGTCCTGGAGGGCTGATAGCATTCCAGTGGCTGGAAGGACTCTGAATGCTGACACCCCAGCTCTCATTCATTGTGAATATCATGTAAGTAGTGCAGTGGATCCAGAAATAGTGGCATTCATTTCTGTTTTTCCTCTATGCTTCTTTTTGGAGTCTTAATAATAATCCGTAACAGGGAAGAGCAAGTGGTGATGGGTTTGTTTTTATGGCCATCCTATTTATTCCTCCAGCACTGAGTCTATAGCAAGATCACAGTTAGAATAGAGTTTATACGCAGGGAAAGATATCCAGTGCTTTTGGCCATACTCCTCAGGTTCTATGGCAATTTTGTTATTTATTTCACTACATTTGACCCATTTCTATCACATTTTTCATTCAACAGATGTTTACTATGTACTGTTTATGAGAAAGTCATTGTTTTGGGCCTGAGTAAGCTCCTCTTGGAGCTTACTCTATAGTGGAAAGAGAAATCTATCTATCTATCTATCTATCTCTATACCTATGGTTATTGGTGAAGTAGAAAACAATGTAATATAATACAATATATAATATATAACAACATATAAACATTTACTTAAGTATTTATATAAAAAGTGCTATGGGGAAAACTAAAGCAAGGAAAGAGAGTGTGTGAATGGAGAAATTTTTAAGCAGTTGGCCAGGAAAATCCTCAGTGAGAAGGCAACATTTGAGTAGTGACTTAAAACAGATGAGGAGGTAAAACATATGGATGGATATCTGGGACAGGAGCATTTCAGGAAGAAGAACCAACAACTACAAAGGCCCTGAATTACAATTATGATTGGTGTGCTCAACGAAATTGAATTCACAATGTGAAAGAATCACACAGACTGCTATGTGGAAAACAGACTATAGAGGGGCAGTAGAAAAATAGGAAAACTAATTAGCATGCAAGGAGCAGGCTGGTAAAAGATGATGGTAGCTTGAATCAAGAGGGTAGTGGCAAAGAATAGATACACTGTGGTTCTAAGATTTTTTTTTAAACATTTTAATACCTCTGAAATTGGGATCCAACTTATAATTGATGGCTTTTTACCATTACTACTGATAGGTGCCATTTATCAGCATATGCACACACCTGGTTTGGAGCTTTGATTCTTGCTCAGTTGAGTCATAGGTCAATGGAAGTTTTGTAGCTTCTGCTTAACATCTAAAGGAAGCCAACACTGCTTTGCTACTACTCTTCCTGGCCCCATGAATGATATTTTGTGGGCAAACATGTACTTGTGTGCCTCTAAGTCAAAGCAATCAAGAAAATGGATTTTGAAGTTGATAATATTTTTGGAAACCCTAACCAACTTCTTTCATACACATTTTTCCTATGCTATACGAACAAGGATGATATATGCTTAAAAATTATGTCTACATAAGTTTGGAGATCTTATAGAATTCAAATTCTAAGCAATACCATTGAGTTGTAAGATAGCTAGATTTTTTCTTTCTTTCTTAGGGATGAATACTATAGTCATGTACCTCAGATTGACATCTTAGATATCTTAGATTCCATAAAAAACAGTATTTTGAGGGAAGATTTCATGAGGAGAATGAGGGGATAATAGGATCAGTGATGACTCCAAAGGGTTTCGTCTGAGCATCTGGCAAAACAGAGTTCCCATTGAAAGAGAGAAGGAAAGGAGCAGCAGGAGGTAGGGATCTGGGGGCTGGGCAGGAGCCCTCTGTTGGGCACATTAGTCTTGAGATACTTACTCGGCATCAGTTTGTTTTCTAAGGCTGCTGTATCAAGTGCCAACGACTGGATGGCTTAAAACAAACAAATTTATTGTTTCAAAAATCTGGAGGCTAGAATTCTGAAATCAAGGTGCTGGCCTACTTTCTGTGAATACTCTAGTAGGAGGGAATCCTTTATTGCCTCTTCTAGCTTTTGGTGTTTGCCAACAACCCTTGGCATTCCTTGGCTCGTGGATGCAGCCTTTCCATCACATGGCTGTTTTCCCCTATGTGTCTTCACATCATCTTCTCTGTGTGTGCCTGTCTCTCTCTGTGTCTAAATTTCCCCTTTTCATAAGGACATATTGGATTAAGAGTCCACCCTAAGGACCTCATTTTAACTTGATTACTTCCACAAAAGTTCACATCCTGAGGCACTGGAGGTTAGGACTTCAACATATCTTTTTGGGAGGGTGATTTAACCCATAACAGCATTCAGGTAAAGCAGTCTAATGGACAGTTATAAGTCAATGAGATCGTCTAAAGTCAGGGGAGAAGTTTGGTCTAGAGACAAAAAATGTGGGATCATCAGCATTATAAACAATATAAATGAGACTGAGTGAGATCACTGGAAACTGAGTGTACACAAAATGAAATCTGAAGTTCAGAGGGGTAGAAGTTTCAACATCTCATATTGGGAATGTGAGCTCTAGTTCCTCACGTAGGTAGAACTTATATTATCAATGTAGCAAGCTTGCCTACCTTACAAACACCTTGGACTTATTATTATTTTTTAAATGCTTGTTACAGAAGAAAATAGTGCTGAGTGGATAGTTCTAATTCAGTGTGTCTAAATAAGAATCATTCTAAAAATCACATCCAGATAACTAAGGCTGAATTTAAGTAGTACATCCCATTAAAGCTCATTAAAGAATAAAAATGAATAGCCATGGGCTCTGCATAATAAAAAAGAGTTTAGCCTTAGGTGGTTAGGCTTTCATTAATACTTTAAGAAAATATTTTGAACTATATAATCACACAAATAAATTTTCCAAAAGTAAAACTTTCTAATGGTGAAAGAGCTAAGGGTTGAGTGAAGCTTTCTAGATCGTCCTGCAGGCAGATGAGGGAAGGGAGGTCTGGATTCATAAAGAGACCAACCCAGCTTGAAACAGCACCCCTGAAAGGGTATGAACCAGGGCAAATGGAATCTTTTGCTTCAAGTTCAACATACTTCCTACTACACCACCGACTTGCTACACACTCACACACACACACACACACACACACACACACACACACACCCCAGGGAAATTTATGACAAAAATCATAGCTTTTAAATACAAGCCAAAGGCATATTCTAACAATAACAACAAAAAAAGGTATGAAGATTGCAACTGCATATCAGAATGCCATTGATCTCTGAGTTTAACTGGATAGTAGCTTAGCCTGAGAAATCCTGTTCAAATCTTGTCAGAAACAAAAACAAGATAAATAAAACTGCACCCTCCACTCAAGGCAGTCCTGCATAAAAGCAAAGAAGAAATGGAAAAGGCTGCTATAAGACTAATGCTTGAATCATGTTCAGGTAGTTTTCATAATTAATAAATTAAACATTAAGATTAATTGAGCATAGAAATGTGACCATTTTCCCCCCAAAGCATATGATCAGCTCCTTCTCATGAATAACCCTTATGTTACATCAGTTTCTTCCATTTTTGTATTTGCTATAGGTTTAAATGTGTAGCACCCCCATAATCAATGGTAACAGAACCCTCTCTCTTTCTGTCAGTATTCCTCATGTTAGAAAGCTACTCACTAAATTAAACGGTAAAAAGAAGTTGGAATTGGACCTGAGTTCATACTGTAGTGTTATTATTGATAGGCTGTGGGGCATTTCCCCCTTTCTTAAGTTTTCTGACGCTGAGATGTCTCTTCTAGAGTTAGGATGACAGTGCTCACTTGAAAAGATGGTTATATAAAATAAACGACTTACTGAAGATACATGAAGTCTTTACACAGTACTTGATACTTAGTGAATATCAATAAATGGCTTTCCCAATAAAATAAGGCTCATCTTAGCCATTTTTCTTCCCTAGCCTTATTTACTTTGTGGTCTATCCCAGTTGTTTTATTCACTATATTGTTACAGATAGCAAAACAAATAAAAATGTATTTTATAATGTTATGTTCCTTTTTATTCAAGAACTCTAAACATTTACCATCTTTCAAACACACTTTTGGGTAATCTTCTTTTGTTTTTGGTATTACTTGATTTCCACTTAAGTTGCAGAATAAGTTGTTTTTGTTTATGTAGCAGTATGCATCTATTCACTACTTAAGACAAATACTATTTCCTTTTACTGAGTAAAAGAAACAGTTGCTCATACAAAGTGTAAATATAACTTCATTTTATATCTTCCCTTTACCCTATTATACCAACACCCCCTTCAGTCTACATAATAAGTAATCGATTTAGAAAAAATAATTGTGAAAAAGTAATCCCACTTGACTGTGATTTCTCACATATTTTTAACTTATTAACTCTTTTAAAAAATAGCTTCTTAGATGCTTCTGTAAAGGAAAAAAATTGAATGTTTCCTTTAAACAACAGCCATGGCAGCTGTCCTGCTGCCATGACTAACCCATCTGCCTGATGACTAACCCATCCTTGTGGTTGAGGTGGTAGGTTAGCCTAAGAAATACCTTCTACATTTCATCTACATTTCATCAGAAACATAACTGAGAAGAAATCGAATGGCCCCATTTACTTGAGGCAGTTACATAAAAATGCCAAGAGGAAACTGAAATGACTTCCCTAAATGTCCACTTTGGCACTGTGTTCAAGCTTGACTTCCTTCTGCCCAAAGTTCAGTTTTAAAAAGAACCAGCTGTGGGACTGAGAGCCGAAAGTCCAACACCTTCAACGTGAACACTTGAGGACCGTAATGAAAGTGCGCTTCGCGGTTGTCTCTGTATCTGACGGGCTCGGGAAACTCGTCTAGTGAACGCTTCACCACCAAGGAAACCCTCCCATCACATGAAGTCTAGCACTTCCGCATTTACAACTCACTTGACAAGTGCAGCTATAAACGAGTCTGCACTCAGCAGTAGCTGTATGCGGAGTTCGTCACTGGCATCTACCGCAACAGTCATAAATTGCCCAACTTGGGGATGGAGAGAGACGCTCTAACAGAAGCTCAGAACAACGGCAGAGCTGGCACCAAATCTATTGCACACTAATTATTTCACTGAGATAATTTTGAGGTAATTACACTCTACCAATCCACAAATAACCTCACTCAGGCTGTACTTAATCCGCTATAGCTTGCTATTTGTAAAAGGTCAGGAAATCTCTTTCCTCACCTCTAACTGCTCACCTTTCTTGGGTGCACTATGGGGATGCATAATTCCAACAGAGTGGAAATTCAGTCAGTGAATGAAGTCTAGGCATACATATTCATAGCAAAAAGTTTTGGGGGAAAAAAGGTCAAGAAATGAGACAAAGTAAATCACAGGCCCCTTATAGAGATGACTAAGATATGCTCTGACGAGTTACATGGATTTTTTTTTTTTAAGATTTTATTTATTTATTTGACAGACAGGACACAAGTAGGCAGAGAGAAAGGGAGAAACAGGCTCCCAGCGGAGCAGAGAGCCCGATATGGGGCTCGATCCCAGGACCCTGAGATCATGACCTGAGCTGAAGGCAGCCACTTAATTGATTGAGCCACCCAGGCACCCCAGGTTATATGGATTTGCTGAAAATTTTACTCTGCTATTTAAAAACTCTTTTCATGGCAATGAACACATCCCCAGACCAGTGTTTGGATACCTCATTCATGCTTTGCTCATTGAAGAAGAAAGCAAAAGCACTTGGAGCCTTTCAAACTCCTCTTACTCCTTGTGACACGCCTTTAAAAGATTTATTCATATTCCAATCTAGCCAAACATACCTCAACTTCCATAAAGTTATTTGGAGACCTGGAATTTGTACTATACTTTGAAGTCTGTTATTGAATTAATTCATTATCAAAACTGGCTAGGTAATTCTCAAGCATCACTTCCAATGCATTCTATAAATTATGAATTCTGCAAAGCCAATAATAACTCTGCCCCCAATCCAAAATATATGTGTATATATGAGGAGTGTTTATTGTAAATGGCAACCAGTCATTAGTAATAATGTAACTTTTCTCTTTATCACAGATATCAGACTTAATTCTTATCTTATTCAACCACAGATGTTTTCCAGGTTACCTTTCCCTCACAAGTCAACAAATAAAAATGTGACTAAAATTTCAAAGGCCGTAAATAAAAGGAAGAACTTTTATGACACAAAGTCATGTGCTTTATCTTCTCAAGCCTTGAGAAAGCTACTAAAAATTTCCCTTGTCGGAATGAAGCACCCATCAAGAACTACCTCAAGATAAACCTGAACTTTTGGTACATTTTGGCATTCAACCAACGAACAATCCAAGTACCCATGACTTTGCCCAGTGCCAGTCAAGGCTGAAACTTGCCCGTTACAGTTAGTACAATTCAAGATAAAGCAGAATTTGTTAATTCTGTGCAATCAAAGTAGTTAAAATATTCAATATTCAGTATTCTTGTTTCCCCTTTATTTTTGTTGAATTGTGTCTTTGTTTTAATGTTGGCTGATATAGGAAACTCTACTAATCCAGTGAATTCAAACACTGGGCTAAAAAACTAAAAGCCCAACTACCAAGTAGAACTGTGAGAATTCTAATGTGACCGATTTGGTGTATTTACACCAAATAGGTGTATAACCTATTTTACAAATAGGTTAGCCTGGAAGAAGATATGTGACCAGTATGTCCCAAACTAAATGTTAATGCAAATCAAGAATGTCTACCTTATTCTTTCAGTTTTCCTGGCTCAGATACATGGTATAAAAAGAAAAAATATCTTTTCACAAATTCTTATGATATTCATATACCTAATTACATAAATGACTTTGAAGTAGTTCATCTGACCACCTTCTTGAAAACTATGGATTAAAACACTGAAAAGTTACCTTTATCCCTCTACTATCAAATGGTGAAAGAAAAAAAAGGGGGGTGGGGATCGGAAGGCAACACACACCTGTTTAGTAGCTATCATAAATGAAGCACCACGCCCAGCATTTTCATGCTTGATTATAGTAAGACCATAGGACTAAAGAAGAGGCCAATTTTTCCCCTTCCTCTTGCACTCAGTTTCCTTATTTTTTAAAAAAGATTTTATTTATTTATTTATTTATTTATTTATTTGAGAGAGAGAGAGAGAGCATGAGTGGGGGGTGGGGGGTAGCAGAGGTAGAGGAGGAAGCAGGCTCCCTGCTAAGCAGGGACTCCATTCCAGGACCCTGGAATCATAACCTGAGCAGAAGGCAGATGCTTAACTGACTGAGGCACGCAGGCACCCCTCGGTTTCCTCATTCTTTTTTTTTTTTTTTTTTTAAGATTTTTTATTTATTTGACAGATAGTACAAGCAGTGAGAGCAGCAGGCAGAGGGAGAAGCAGGCTCCCTGCTGAGCAAGGAGCCCAATGCAGAACTCAATCCCAGGACCTTAGGATCATGACCTGAGTCAAAAGTAGATGCTTAACAGACTGAGCCACCCAGGCACCCCTTAGTTTCCTTATTCTTAGAGCAATTGTCCTAGCAGGTGCTCAATAAACAGTTTGGGAAACAACTCTTTTCTGCCTTAAAACCCAGCATTTTAGATGGACAAAAATGAATGTTCTTTTTATGAGATCAGGCCCTTCCATCCTATGAGATCTATTTCCTGTCACGTTTTCTACAGCACATGCTTATGAGCCTCAGGTGAAAAACAAGTAGTGAGCCTTTGGAAATCCTATGGGTAATATGCAGACTTCCTGACAGATAAATTGTTTTTAGATGGATTTGGTGAGACATGAATATACTATTCCAAATCCAAGCCCAAACTCAAAGGTTTTCTTTCCTGTTTCCCATCTTCCAAGGATTTCCAAGAATAGCCATTTCACAGTTCAGTTGTGAAATAAAATCCTGTTATCACCATCCAGGGATGTTGAGCCATAACTAACGGAAACTAAAAAATGTACATTTTGTTATTACGTAGCTTCCACTATGATTTTATAGTATTTTTAAATTATGTAAATATTAATCAATTAATTTACTAATTAATAATCACTCTGGCAACATGACTAGAGCATGAAAGATTCTGAAAGCACAAATCAAAGAAGAATGCTAGTTTTCAGTAGACTGTCTTCCCGTTTGCTTTTCTTCAATCTTCTGGTTTCATAAAAGAGGTGATGTCATAATTTATGATGTTAAGCTGACTGGTGAAATATCATTACACAAGTGGTGTTTTAATTGATGATGTTAGGCTGGTTAGCAGGAAGGTGTCAAATGTCACTTTTGTGACATAAACTGGCAGTTACGATTATATAATATCAATTATTCTTTGGAAAACTGCATTGGATCAGTTAGAGCTGAACCGATTTAGTTTGAACAGGTTCATTTTTTTTTTCCTAGCTGTTCATCTAGTTCTAATTATTAGGAGTAAAGTACACTTTGGATGTAGTTTAGACTTTCCTAATGTCTTCCCTGGAAGTGTAATGGGTATATTAAATGCCCCTGGTGTTGCACAAAGAGGTGCAAGAAAAATCTGTAGTGACCTTCCAGAAAGGAGGTTGTATCTTGAATCTCTCTCTTCCTTAAACTGAAACTCTCGAAATTATTTTAATTGTTAGTTGAGATTTAATTGAAATTTGACATTGTGAAGGGATCTATTTTAAAGACTCTTAGCTTATTTTGGTCGTCTATGAACGTCAGCTGCTAAGTTAATTTAAATTTATGAACGTCAGTTGCCTCTCTCCTTTTCTTTTTAAATTAAGGCTAAAAGAAGAAACAAAAGAAGTGGAGAAGCATCTTCTTATATTCTTTGTCCTTTACTATAACATCATTTTGAAATAGTGATGAGTTAACGGAAGGGATATGGAAATTCAAAACTCAACCTAATGATAAAAAGAACACAACAAACCTAATGATAAAAATATTAATAATAAATGCCGGATAGCAACAGCTACCAATTATTGTAATTGGTACATCCAGGCGCTGGGCTAATCCTTTACATACATCGCCTTATGCATTCTTCTGAACAAATGTGTGAGCTAGATAGGATTAGTATCATTTTTCATTTGAGAAAAGTAAGGTTTACATATAGTTTGGCTTAAAGGAAACAATTTGTAAGCGTTAAGTACTTCCAGGAGTATTGGAGTAATTTGGCACAGGGCATCCATGGGGAGGAAACGCGCCAGTGGAGTGAGTCATCCTTTGCAGCCTCTGCCATCATGACACCAAAGGTGAGGCTCAGAAGCTGAGCTCCAGTGTCGGGGCAGAAGCTAACGGAAGGAAAGCAGAGGGGAGGTGGTGAAGCTGGGGCAAAGCGAGTGTAGATGTGTGTGTGTCTGTGCATGTGTACATTGTAGGCGTGTGTGTTTGTGCATGTATCCATAGGTGGCTGTGTGTGCATTTGCACACCCGTGCACGTGTGTGTGGATTTTGTGTGTACATGCATGCACATGGCATGTGTGCATATGTGTGCATATATACACGTGTGCATGTGCACCTACATTTAGAGAGTGGGAGCTAGGGGAGGGAGGAAGCAGAGAACTTAGGCAGCTTCCACGTAGATGTCGTGCAGTGTGAGCAACTGGTAGAAGTTCACAGATAGCCCATCCCTAGGGCAGGGTCCAGAGGGGCCATGCTGAGCAAGGCATTATCCTTCCGACTGCTGGCTTGTGGGCTGCGTGGTGGGGTAGAGTTTTGGGGGAAGGCCCACGTGTCCAGGGCAGGAGGTAGACCCTCAGATGGTAGCACGTACTCCCCAGATGGTACAGCTGTGTTTCAATAACTGAACGGCGGATGCCATCCTACCATTCAGAGCTGAGCTTCTATGAATGACAAGACTCATAGACTGCTGGCCTTTCTCCAGTCCTTCCCTAGCTTGGATTCCCAACTCTCTTCCCTATTCTCCAAAATGAGCTGCCTTCCTCCTACTGCTGTTCAGGGCCTCCCTCCAAGACACTGAGTTGACAGCCCTATAAGCACTTCAATCCCCCAGGCCTGTTTTCCTTCTTACAGGTATGATTTTGGTGAAAACCGGGAGGGAAAACATCCAAATCTGGAGCTGATTCAATGAGAATAAACAGAGAAATGTGAAGTCCGGAGCATTATTGGCCATTCCAAAGTGTGGGTTAAAGGTTCTCATGTTCCCTCCCGGGCTCCATCAAACCACACCAGAAAGAAATTAACCAGTAAATGGGCCACATGAAAAAATATCTCATTCTTGTTCTTGGCAAAGTTTAAATCTTCCTAAGTCTTCGTGGCAAGTTATTGTACTTGCTCCATCCAAGTTCCTCCTCCTTTGTTCTTTTCTCCGTTTCTACCTTGCTTTCACCTTGGTTTAGGAGCAAGGCCAAGCTATTTCATTTGGAAGGTGAGGAAAACCCAGAAATGGCTCCTAGGACTTTGGAATTTCCCCTATGGCTCTAGCACTAGTCACAGGTGACTGCCAGGGCAGGGGGCGACAGCTGGTAACAAACATTGTTCAGGGTTTGTGGACTTGTAAAGCACTTTTATGTAGACAATTAGTTTCTCCCAGTGATTTTGTAAGATCCTGATTATGAGCATCTCCTCTGACAGAAAAAGAGAATAGGGCTCAGAGCGTTTTAGCAAAGCGGCTAGTAGTTTTCTCAATGCTTGTCCCATGATCTTTCCAGGGCCACGTGGGAAGTTCTACCTTCTCACTCTAGTTATTGAGAGAAAGCCCGGTTACTCAGGCTACCACTCAAAATCAATTAGGCTTGGTCTTTCCTTGATTTAAACACTGATCATCTCTTATTCACTCCCCACCTCCCTCAATCAATTGTATTCATTTGACAAATGCTGATTGGGCATCTTTTATGTGCCAAACCTATGGCAAAATAAAAAAAAATTGTCAATGTAATAATTTTGGCTTTCAGTGTTCTATGATTCATCTTTCGTATTAGAAGAAAGCCACTAGGTCTGGCACATAAACAAAGAGAGATTACACAAGGGCATGAATTCCAGGAGGTGGGAGTTTGAGGTACCATTTTAAAAGGCATCCTACCAAAGAACTTAGAAGTTATCTCAGGGGCCCAGAATATCCCTCTGCTACAAAGACACACTTAACATGGTGCCCAGTGACAGCGACAAGTCAAACTTGCCCTGCAGAAGATGATTTTCTTGGGTCTCATAGCATCAGTGCTCCCTTTTAAGCTTCCACTAAGGAACAAGTTACTAAGCACTTGAATTGTTAACATTTGGAGGCTTGATGGCTTCTCCACAAGGGTTTTCTATCTGAAACCTTATTATTAGAGAACTCTTAAGCACCACTGCCATCTTCTAAACCACCTCTACCTTTTATGTCAGCTCCCATTGCAAACAATAGTTCTGCGCAAGCTCCAGACAGTTTCCAGTAAATACAGCCTCGCTTCCAGCCAATGCGAGAGACCTCTTGCCTCTAACAGACACGTAACTTCTTTTTCAGCATCACGGCAATGGGGATCTTAAGAACAAAACCGGTAGCAGAATAATGTGAAACCTAGAAGTGGGAGGAATTGATTCCAGGGTGGGAGAAATGTTCACCAATGGGAACTGAGAAGCAGTGGGTAAATGTGTCAATGGGTAGAAATGCTTCTACCCCTTTCCTACCCTAGAACATGTTGACATGCATTTCATTCTGCTTCTCAAATGATCCCACAGGACTGTGCAACCAGTCACCTAGAGTGATGTCCTTGCACAGACTCTCCCTCCTGTCTGTTTCACTCTAGTTGCCTGGCCTCGTGTTTCCAAAGAAACTACTCACATAGAGCCATTTTTCAGATTATGCTCCTTGTGGAATCTAGGCCTAGACAACCTCTAAGCTTTAATGACTCAAAAAAGAACTAAAACAATAAATTACTGATGATAAGATTTCAGTATTATATACACGAGACACCCAGGCTGAAATAAACCCGGGTAAGAAGGCATTTTATGAAATGTGCGATTTACCAGATGTTGTCCATTCTGGGCACTGGAACATTTGTTCTCCTAGTTTTGACACGGGCCCATGTACTTCTCTATTATGATGCATAGATGGTTCTTTATATTTGGGCTGTACAAAATGAAAACAACCATAACAATAACAAAATGAGTAAGACTGACTATAATGAAAATAATATGGAATTTTCTGGAAGTATTGATCATCTAGCTATTTAGGGCAAACTTCTCAGGGTGGGCACCAGAACATCACGTGGTGCAGATGGAACTCAGGGGTGGAAGGATCAGCAGACATGGGGGTCTCCGGTTCTCTGCTCATCCTTCAGGACAGTATGAGGGCAGCCAGGCAGCCACTGGATACATGGTGAGGCTCTTTTCCTTTGAAGGAACTTTGACCCCTGCTCATATCCCTTTTTTAAAAATAAGCCAATAGTAGGAAGAGACTTGAAGGGGGATAAGTATATTGGGCTTGCTTTTTTCTGAAAAGTCTTAGCTTAGAACCAAAATTTTTAGGACTGTTCTGAGGAAATACAGATGCCCAGTATCTGGAAATCTTAGAGGTTTGGGTCACTGGGGAAGTGATTTGGGTGTAGTCTCTTGTGCACCCATGGAAAATTACAGGCTCACACCTTCCTCCAAAGAAGGAAGCCATCAGCAACAGCTGGGTCATCGTCACACAAGCCAGAGAGGCCTCTAAGGTCATTCATAGGAAAACCCTACTCATCTCTTTATGAAATATAACAAATACACAGTGGACATAAGAGACGATCTTTAGTTCCTTACTATTTAAGATTAGTGATAACCACGGGATGCTGTTACAATGGCTCAAAAAAAGAGAGACAGCCTCCTTCTTTTTGCCAAACATGGCTCCTGTCACACATCATTTGTGTGTCTTGCTTGGGTAAAGTCTGCTCCTGGTTTCAACGGCCTTACTGTTAAGGACCGCTTAAGTCCTTGGCAAGAGTAGAGTCATCAGCTAAGAGTGTTTGTCAAGTGATTTTCACTGAAGGCTTCACTTCTGTCCCTTATGCTTCTGTGCAATGCTGGCTATGGCTGGCTCCAGATTGTGGCTGCTCCCCGGTTCCCTCAGCTACCCTGCTGTGCCTGCCTTCTGTATTGCAAGATTAAGGTTCTCTTCTGGACTTTTGGAAGAGGCTTTGTATATACTGGAGACATAAAGGAAAAGGACATTAAAACCTATGTTTCCCCATGAGGAATGGTGTTCTGTTTGTATTTGGAATTGAAAAATAAGTTCCCTTCTAGCACTCTTGTCAAGTACTTCCCGTGAATAATACCATTAAATGAACTGCCAGTCATCATGGCATAGGAAGTGATCCAAGGCGTTACCATTTCATTGTGCTGGTTTGTAAGTTTCACTAGGTGCTGTGATAAGCATGTCATCGTAGGGGAGGGATATATGGGTACCTAAGAAACCCCTGTTCTTTTGGTAGCAAGACTTCTAAAATGGCTCCCAATGCCTCCTGGTATTCACACCCTTGTACACTCCAGTGCCCTTGGTGAAGTAAGCCTAATGACTTGTTTCTATGGCAAGCAATGAGACCCTTTCTCTGCTGAGCCTTGTGCTGACCCCAGTCCAGGCTGACCCCTTGCCCATAGTCTGTGAGAAACCCCCAAAGCAGAGGAACCAGCTAAGGCATCCCAGATTCCCGACCCACAGATAAATAGTTTTGAGATAAAGAAATAGTTTTGGAGCAATTCATAACACAGTAATAGATAATAAATACAGAGCCCTTCCAATTACAGGCATTAGGAGGCTGTCTCTCTCTTTGTGAGCCATTGTAACAGCATCCTGTGGTTGCAGTGCCCAGGAAATGTCTGTAATCTATGATCTCCTTTGAATGCAGACAGCCATTTTCCACTCCTGGATCACTAAGCAACATTCCACCTGTCAGAAACTAGGGCATACAAATTCTATTATAGCCACTATATTTAACACAGAAGCCTGGATAATAAGGTCAGAGATGTATTTTACAGCCTTAGCCTGGCATCACATCTTTTCTGGACTAAGGGTACTTTCTATAGTTCTGATTGAAAATAGCAGTTATTTTTTCTTTTCCCTGATCGGTTATCTTTACTGAAAATGTACAGTGCTGTCGCTCCTGACAAGGAGGACATGTATTAGACACCATGGGCTTGCACCTGAATACCCAAGCGATGCATTACATGAATATAATTTACATAATGAGCCAGGCAAAAAAATGCATCTTAGAATGTACATGCTTGTCAACATTTAAAAATGTTGAAATCTTGACAGAGAGCTGCCTTTAGAGTGAAGAAAAGGATGAGACTTATCCCCCTCCCCCTTCAAACTCTATGCTGATTGCCATGTTCCAAATACTACTCATGGAGTGAATCCATATAGTTCATATCAAGAAATAGCTCTGTTGTATGTTTGAACGTTAATAAAACCAGCACAGTGGACCTATCTGGGTGCCTGAGAGCAGGTTCTTCTAGTTTTTCAATGACTGTAAAATGTTAAATTCAAGGACCAAGTGGATTTTTATGGTTAAGTCACAATTTATAAGTGGGCATTAATTAACACCAGATAAAAAATGAGATTACTAAGCAATCACATATTGCCTCATCATTAGTGCTGGGCTTCTAATTATAAACCTTTCTGGAACAAATAATGAAGAAATTATAATAAATAGCTACACCATAGGAAGGCAGTTGGATAATGTATATGGAATGTTTGTCCCAAGCTTTAGGAAATAACCATTACACCTGGATCAAATCCATTCCACTTGGCTATATTCATTATGTCACAAAGACTGATCAGACTCTAACAATTTTTCTTGAATTTCAGATGTATTTTAACTTCCTATTAGATGTGGGCTTCTTGAGCTCAGGCAAAATGAGCTCTAGAAACCGAGGCAGAGTTTTTAGGTTTTAGGTTGCAGATAGCTTTGAATAAACTTGCTTGTAGATGTGAATAGAACATATTGTTTATATCAACTCTGAAATAAAATATTTTCTAGTTCGCTTTTTTCCCCATATTTTGAGATCTAAGGTTATATCTATAGGGCATCAAAATGTGTATACTTTATCGAAGTTAGAACAAACCAAAATGGCGATCTGGGTCCTCAGAAACCCCATCCAGTCCCGTCTCCCCAGACACACGTTGTTTTATTATTTCTACCTTTTTAAAAGACAACAAATTCACATATGGTTATCAAAGATAAAAGGGAGGAAACTTTCAGAGGTGATGGTTAAGTTTATGGCATTGTAGATGGTGACAGCTTCATGGATGTACACTTATCTTCAAATTCATCAAGATGTATGCATTCATTGTGCTACAGCTTTTTTTGTGTGTCAAGAATAATTCAGTAAAAAGGGAACAACAAAAAGGATAATAGAATTTATAAAATAGACCTTTTTTTTGGTACATTTTATTTTCATTTATGGTAGTAAATTACGTGTTTGGGAGAATCTGTTGATCCCTCAAATACTGCTATTAACTTGACCCAGTTATGGAGTATTAATAAGGGTTTATATGTGTGGCACTGGGATGGGTCTTACACCATCAGCTACTGAAACAAGAAGGCCAGAGACATGCAAGAAGAATAAAAATTTCTGACATATCGTGGCATTTATTTGCCCTATAACCTACTGACCTTGGCAAATTTCCTGGGGTGGGAAAGCATAAGCTACACATTGACCTAAATGGAATCTATCAATCCTGCTCAAATGTTAGCCAGCTAGTAATTACCTTACACACTAACGATTGAAATGCCAAAAGAATCAAAAGGCCTTTCCTTTGGAATGAAGAGTGGTCACCTGTGCTTTTTGGAGGTTGTGGTCATTACCAATCTCTGGTACGATAATGCAAATGGACAACAATGGCACTGATAAATGGGGCTTGCTCCAGCCCAGCTGGCTTCTCTTTACCTTCCCTTCCAGACTCTTTGACCCCAGGTTCTTCCACTGGAAGCTCCCTTTACTTAAAATGTTCTATCTCCCCGGATCTTCATCTGGCTGGCCTTTCATGTAAGGATCTGACCAAAGACCACTTCTGTGATCAGTCATTCAAATTTTTCAATTACTTTTGGGTTTTGGGAGGGAGAGTTTCTTTGGTTTCAAATCCCAGATCCATTACTAATTAGTTGTGCAAACTTGGGCAACTTAGCCAAATCTCTCTGCATGTTTATAAGTATGCATGGATATATTCATGTTCATCCTTCATCTCTAAAAAGGATTTAAGGCAACCAAGCCTATTTATGCTATTCAGGTGTTTTCTATTTGCAGTGCCATGATGTATCTTCTTTTAGGTCTCAATTGTCCTAATTTGATTTTAGGACTGATCTAGGTGTTTTGTTGTTATTGTTGGTTTACTTTACATCACATTTTATTATTAGGCCACAACCATTTGTTTCTCATCTTCCTAAGTTGAGAGTGAGAATTTATATATCACTAAGCAAAGGCTGTATCTCAATGGGCTAAATGAATTGAGGTTTTGAGACCAAAGTTTAGATGGTCTAGACAAAGAACTGCAACTGAAAAAAAAAGGGGGAGAGTGTGAAAATATGGCCATATTTTCCAGATGGGAAGGTTTGTATTGCTTTATTTTCTAAATAATTGCTCATTATTTCATTTTATCTCAGCTATACCTCTGAACATGTAAGAATTGGTAATATTTGAGCAGGTTTATTTGAGAATCTGATGTGTAACTATTGCTAGGAATGAGTGACTTCTGGATTGTGTTTCAATGGAAACGGATTTGTTGGTCTTTGGTTGGTGATACTGGCTGGTGTTATTGTTGGTGATGTTGAGAACACTCTATTTTTGCTGTGACCTGATATGGGAACCAAATAACTATGAATAACTCTAAATTCTTCTCTATGAGTTGTGACAACCCGAACACGCTGCTGAAAACTTCTTACATGCCTCATCATATGACTGCCAAAACCATTTTTACTGTTTATTTTGCTTTGTTTTTGGTGATTTTCAGTGAAATTATTTAGTACCTTTTGAAACAGAAAGGAAGAAATGGGTTGTACTAAACCATGTCTCTGCACAGTCTGGTTGACTCCTAAGAGAGGAACTAGCTAATAATTAAATATCTGCAATGTAAAAAAATAATTAGCTGATTAAATTTGTAATATAATACAGGGGGGCTGCGGTAATGAATCACTTAACACTCTTGAGATGTTTGCTTTGGAAGAAAAAGCTTAGTAAGAAACGAGATATAATAAATGGTCTTAAGATGGAAAAAGCTAATGGAGAAGAAACTTAGAGCATAGCCTCCACAGAACAGGTGAAGAGTGATGCTTTTCTATCTAGCTTATGTGGGTAAGTTGATTCTCTTTGGCCTATCAGCCTGCTTTGTTTAGCAAGTGCAATTAAAGGGTGACAGAATCGGCAAAAACATAGTTCTGAGAAACAGTCAGAAATAAGCATTTCTTGCAGTCTCTCACTCTAGTCTGTCTTTTCCGGTGGCCAAAAGTTATTGATTCTGACAGTCGGTGTCGCTCATGGAGGTCAGGAACCGGTTTCTTTGTGAGGTCAGTGCTGGACCCAGTGGGCATAAATGTATTGTCCTTTTCCACTGTTTATATATATATTGTTTAAATACTTGAAATACCACCAAAACATCTTCACTAAACTAATTTTGGGAATAGAGGAAGACAAAGTCAAATCCATTCAAATAGACAACTGCATGCTTACAGGTCTGTGGTGGGCAGTGTGTGGGTGGAAGAGAAACAGAATGAACACCCCAAATACTTAATTGCTTGACTTATAATTAATTTTTCTCCTGTTATTTAATTAGGGAATATATAGACAAATTTTATTCATGTACTATTTTCATGAATTTTACAACCCATACTAAAGAACCCTATGCTTCATGAAGCTGGTTTAAGTTAAGTTTTACTCTAGAAGTCAAATCCACACTACAAAATAATTTCCATCAAAACACAGGTTAAAATGCTACTTAAATTTCTTTTACTAAACAGTAGAATAAATACAAAACAACTAAAATAAAAAATCTTTCAGATACCACTAATTGCGCTTGTCATTTGGGAAGTGCTAATAGAGTTCTACCTTTGAACTGAAAATACTCATTTGCTTTGGACAGTATATTCTTCTCTGAATTAAAAACTCCAAGCAGGGATGCCCAGGTGGCTCAGTCAGTTAAGCGTCTGCTTTTGGCTCAGGTCATGATCCCAGGGTCCTAAAATCAAGCCCCACATTGAACTCCTTGCTCAGATGGGAGTCTGCTTCTCCCTCTCCATTGCCTGTTTCTCCCCTTCTTGTGCTATCTCACTCTCTCTCTCTCTCTCTCTCTGTCCCTCTCAGACAAATAAATAAAGATCTAAAAGTATAAAAAATTAAAAAAAATAGGGACGCCTCGGTGGCTCAGTTGGTTAGGCAGCTGCCTTCGGCTCAGGTCATGATCCCAGCGTCCTGGGATCAGGTCCCACATCAGGCTCCTTGCTCGGCGGGGAGCCTGCTTCTCCCTCTGTCTCTGCCTGCTATTCTGTCTGCCTGTGCTCGCTCTCTCTCCCTCTCTCTCTGATAAATAAATAAAATCTTAAAAAAAAATTAAAAAAATAAAATAAAATAAATAAAAAAAATCAAGAGCCCGAGCAATGCACAGAATTCCAGTACCAACCAACTAACAAAAATGAAAAACCTAAACTAAACAAAAAGAGCCAAGATGTTTCTGGATAATGAGACAAATGCAGAATTTATTTTGGAAGTTGACTTTCCCCAGCACCCCCAAGAAATGCATTCTGATTATAATGCTCAAACTCCATGACTTGAGAAAGATGAGGAACACCATGCCATTTAATATGTTCTTTGTTTGATAAAGCAATTAGTAACAGCAACATAAGGGTTTTTATTATTTAAGTTTTTAAATTCACATTGAAACAATATGGTTTTCCTTGATAATTGCTGCTGCCTACCTGGCCAGCTGCAACTCTCTGTTCTCTGTAAACGGGTACATTTCTCCTTCGCCTTTGTCCTGTCCAAGCAATCCTGATCCACTAGAACGATCGTGTGACACGGTGACCTACTGAACACAGGCAGTCCATTGCATGTTACCCACCTTTACCCAGAACTGTCATTCTCACTGTGGGCTGCACATTAAAATCACCAAGATGGAGGGAGCTTTTAAAATATGCCTACACCTGAGTCCTAACCACAGAAATCCCAATTTAATCCCAATTTAAACCCAGGCAATGGCATTTTCAAACATCTTACCGAGGGTTTATTTTATGGAGGCAGGCTGTTGATTTTTTTCTTTCCCCCATCATAGCAATTAAAGGACCAGGTAGCCTTTGCCAATTTCAAGTTCAGGTATGAGGGTTAAGCAACAGGGAGACCACCAACAACCCCAAGTTCTTCCAGCCACAGCCTCTCACTCAGCATGGAGACGAAAGGTGGAGGCTGGAGGGCATTCCCTGTTCACAGGCGTGGCTTCTCTGTGTTGGCAAGTTTCCCTGGGAGAACTGGCTTTCCGGCAGGCACACAACGGAACGCAATATGGACCTTGACATTAATCAGGCTATGTGTTTTCCTCTTCTCTGCAAAAGAACAGCCCAGCCATACGGTGAAGAGACAGGGCTGTTTTATCTTGGCTGGATTCCTCTCTCTCTCTCTCTCTCTCTCTCTCTCTCTCTCTCTGTCGTTGGGGAGCACCGAGCCCTGAATTTCGTACATTTATAATAACGTTTAGCAACAAGTACAGAGCCCTGGTCAGATTTCTAAAAGGAAAAGTCGTAAGAGGTTGGAAGTCACCATTTTCTTCTTGTTTAGGAAATGAGGCCTTTTATTTTTCCCTAGCTATGTTGTCTCTACTGAATTTTATGTCAGGAAATAGAAAGCTGATGATAGCCTGTTGCTGAAATAAAGTTCAGGCTTTTTTTCCCTCTCCCTCTTTCTGGTTTCCCTCCCTGAAACTTGGGTTCATGACAGCTTGTTGTTGGGCAGGGCATTAGCCTTTTTGTAATTTATTGCTTTTAGATTAAATCTGGGGAAACTCAATATTGCAGTTGAATGATTAGAGCAATACCCCTTGGAGTAATAAATTTTCTTTGGTGCTGTGCATCTCCAGATCATGTTTCCCTTCTAATTACATTTACATAAATGATATTCTGTAAAATTAAATTAACATTCAAACGGTTACACTGGCAGGGAGAGACAAAAATTAGTTACCAAGTTGCATCTCTTTAGAAAAAAAATCTAGTTCTTTTCATAATATGAATCACTACCCTCTCTCAAGTGTCAGCAATCAACAAAACCTCAGTTCCAGAACTGCACAGGGGTGTTTGTCACCAGCTAATGGAGATGTTTTGTTTCTTTCTTGGAGATTTAGACCGTAAAGCCTCATTAGACAGTGACTATAGTGACTTTCCAAACTTAGCCACTAATGAATTGCTAATTCTCCTTTGAGCATCTCGCCTTGAAATTCTGCAGTGATCATGGGGAGTGTTCAAATTGAATATGCACACAAAACTTCATTCCAATCTATATCTTCCTTACCATCCCCCTCCCCCACTCTTTTGCCACCCTTGGTCTTCCAATCTAGGCGTTAACAGAAGACCAGTCATGGTGACATCCAGAATCTCCCTACCTTTCTGTGATCTCTTCTGCCGCTTCAGCAGGATTCCATTTTTAAGAGTTTGGGTCTGCTTAGAAGTTGTACTATGTGGAGGGTTTCAATCAGAATCATCAGAAAATCTATGGCTTCCTTGTTTGGCTAAGACTGTTACCTCAGCCATGTTCGTGTGTATGACATCAGGACAATGTCAGTAACTGTTTCTATTACATCTTTTGGTAAAACCAATCAGTTCCATTTGTGAGGGTGATGATTTGATATAAAATATGATTTCTTTTATGTGATAAAAAAATTACATATATCCTAAGAGAGGATGTTTAACAAAACTGTACTAGTGGTATCCCTGGGCATGTGAGATTTTTTTCCTGTTTATTATTATTATCATTATTATTATTTTAAAAATTATTTATTTATTTGGCAGAGAGAGAGAACACAAGTAAAAGGAGCAGGAGAGGGAGAAGCAGGCTCCCCACTGAGCAGGGAGCCCTGTGTGGGGCTTGATCTCAGGGCCCCAGGATCATGACCCAAGCCAAAGGCAGAACTTAACCATCTGAACCACCCAGGCACCTCTCCTCCTGTTTATTATTTTTATTTTATTTATTCCTGTTTATTATTTTATGTATTCTATTATTTGAATTACATGTAGTCAACATGTATTATTTTTATAGAGAGCAGTAAGCTGTTGCAGAAGAAGTATCTTTTCAGATCCCAGGAGTTCAGGTGAGGAGGTAGTAAATGGGATGTTAGCAGCATGTGCCTCCACTGTTTCTATTCTCCCTTTTAAGTACCAGAACCTATGACTCTGCATCACTGGGTTTAGCAAACCTTGGATACAATCATAACTGTGGTGCATAATTACATATATTGAAATGCCTGATACAATGTGACTGTGAGGAGTCCACTCTCAAAATAATCTTTCTGGAAGATGATGGCACCGTAAGAAGAAAGCCAGTACCTATTTTAAAAGAAGCCTATAGGGACGCCTGGGTGGCTCAGTGGGTTGGGCCTCGGCCTTCGGCTGGGGTCATGATCTCAAGGTGGTGGGATTGAGTCCCTCGTTGTGCTCTCTGCTCAGCAGGGAGCCTGCTTCCTCCTCTCTCTCTGCCTGCCTCTCTGCCTACTTGTGATTTCTCTCTCTGTGTGTCTAATAAATAAAAATCTTAAAAAAAAAAAAATAAAAGAAGCCTGTAGTTGCACATCCTTTCCTGGACACATTCATATCTGTACTCTACCCTACTTGACCTGTATTCTATTTTTCTCTTTCGTGGGCTTGCATTTACTTGTGCTTCAATTATTCATTTGATGTTTATGTACTGGGCACCTATGACATGCCAGAGTACTGTGATTGTCACTGCAGATAAAATGGAAAGAAAAAGCAGATGTGACTCTTGTTCTCATAGAGATTACAGTCTGCAGAGAAAGACAGATGGTAACGAAATAATCATATTGATAAATGTTTAATTATGAACCGAGATTAGTATGCTAAAGAAGAAACACAGTCCTGGGAGAACATGAATTCAAAGAATCCACCCTTGATGGAAGATGAGGAATGAAGATAGAGGTCAGGGAAGCATTTCTAGGGAAGTGAGACTTGAGCTAAAATGTCAAAGATGGGTCTGGGTGAAGACATGGAAAGTAGCCACAGGAGGGAAGAGGTGACCCTTCCAGCTTGAGGTGACAGAGTGAGCCAGTGTCCTGCAGGAGGAGGGAGCATGGTATATTTGATAACAAGTGAAGGCCACTGTGCTTGGATTGCAGGAAGCTTGGGGAGAAAAATGGGTAAAGAGATTAGTGAGGCAGGTCAGGATAGATAAAGCAAGACTCTTGAGGTCATGCTGATAATTTTGGTTTTAATCTCAGAGCAAAGGCAAACAATAGAAATGTCGTAACCAGGGGAGTAACATAACTCTATATCCATCTTGCAAAGTTCGCTCTGAACACAACATGGGAAACAGACTGTGGAAGAATAGTCAGATGGCTGTTAGTTTAGTCCTCCGAGACCACAGGGGTGACGACAGGATGGAAAATGTAGATGGAATCAAAGATAACTCAGAGGCAAATTTACATTATTTGGTGAGAGTTTGGCCATGACGGAAGAAGGGAAGGCAGTGACAAGAATGCCTCTTGGGTTTCTCACTCTACGACTAGATAGTAGTGGATGAGGGAAGAGAGAACACAAGAGAGTGGGTTTAGAGGGATGGAGGATGGCTCTAGCCTTGGGAATATTGAAATATCTATCCAGGGGAAAGGTTGAGCAAGCAGATCTATAAAGCCATGTCTTGGAGAAGAAGTCAGGATAGGTTATATGAAGAAGGTAACTGAAGCCATGAGCATGCAGGAGGAGATGCGGAGGGGGGGGGCGTTAGAATGACTTTGACTAGCAAAGTCCTAGGTTCTCTGCAGCTCAGCACTCCCTCTCTTTCCCTAGTCCTAACTGGCGGTCTGGTTCTACAGTTTTCCTCCCATTTTCCATGGGTTACATGATAGGAAAACTCCACATATTACTTTGACCCTGCCTTTGATAATGGCTTGCTAGATTTTCACCCTGCCATCTCAGCTCCTTCTTCAGGGCCAGCTGCCACAATCCCACCATCTCGCATCTTGAGGACAGCTATGAAGCCATTAGAGATGATTCTAAACTTGAAACCCTGGTCTTAGTTCTTCTATCTAGACTTCTTTGGGGGTTGGGGATCCTTCCTCTTAATTGATTTACTCATCATATCTATTTGGGCCTAGAGCTAATATATAGTATATAGTATACCCAAATGCATGTACTAATGAACCATGTCATCATGAGTTCTACTATACTACGTAAGTACTCATAATTTATTTTTACACTTCTTATGTACCATTCATATTATTCCATACTTTATAGTTATTTTCACACCTGTCTTGTCTCCTCTACAAGAATTCAAACTCCTTGAAGATGGAGTTATTGCTTTATGCAGCTTTATACCTTGCATAGCACCCAATATCATGCCTCTTGGATAAGAACGCCTCAGCATGTACTCACTGAATCAGTGTTGAATGACCAGAGGCTATGGTCTACGGTAGAAGGGCAGTTACAAGTACTCAGGTATGAGGTAACAAGAAATTAGGACAGGAAATAAAGGATTGGCCGTATCTGGCATGAAATAATGTCCAATAAATATTTGCTGACTTGTTAAATTTTAGGAAGTATTGACAGGCAAAGAAGGAGAAGATCAAAGTGAAGAATGGAAATGAAGCTACAGTTAAGTGAAATTAGGATGTTCTTTTAGGCTCTGACTCTTGCTTATACTGTTCTTTTGCCTGCACTTCTATTTCATGCTCCTTCTCCATATCTTGCAGATTTGGCCTAATGGTCATTCACCTGTGAAGCCTTTTCCCCACTGGTTATTCAGAGAAGGATGAAAGCATCTTCCCTCATGATCTCCCAGATTGTACAGACTATTCTAGCATGTAACACATTTATTATATTTAAGTATATATCTCTCAGCTGTCTGCTGTTAGACAGGCTTTGCATGGGAAGGCACAGGGTCAGCTGACAGCACAGAAGAGGCACATCATGGGTTTGATGAGTGGAAACACAGAAGCATCAGTAGGGCTCCATGTTCAGAGTTGAACATCATTTCAAGAGTACTTATGACACTACCCTAGCTTTAAAATACATAAATATGACTTCTTATCTGCCTGAAATTCCCTTTTAAAGGAAAAACAACTATCTTATTCTAGAATTAAAATTCAAGTTAACGATCTTATTCTAGAATTGAAGTTCCGGCTAACTCCAGGTACGACTAAGGGATGAGTCAGGAAATGTGAATTCTCTTTCTTTTATATTCGAAATCCTTATGGCTTTAAAAAAAATCTTTTAAACAATGGTTCCGCTATTTTCTGTAAAATAGACATAATAATCTATCAAATGATGCAATACACATGAAAGCATGTTATCTATCGTGACTGTAGAAGCAAAACAGAGTGTAACATCAGTAGGAGTTGCTACTGATGTAGGAAAAGTCAATGACGGTGGCCTTAAGTCTGTCATTTAACCCATAAATAATTAACAGTCCATAATCTGTGTCCAGGTTTGTGCTAGGTACTAGTTTGTATTCTCCTGTTAGGAGTTTAGATGTTCATGTTTTTTTTTTTTTTTAAATCCATAGTTTGTATTCTCAAATTGATTGCAGTATGATCAGGAGACAAGACTAAAGCAAATCAGCTAAAGTAAAATACATACATACACAGGGTCGTATGTCATCAGGCTCTTTGCGCTGTTGTAATTCTTAGAAAGAAAAGGATGGGTAAGTATACAGTTATTTTTAAGTCAGGAGACTTCAGAAGTCTCCCTTTCTTTGACCCTCATAAACACCTCTAGGTGTTCCGTAATCTAACCTGCAAAAGCTTGCATCAGAAGCTACTAATCAGAACCTCCCATTTAGGCATTCAGCCCCCTTTGCTAGTGCAACTCAGCGCTGAATGCCCCATGCAGCTGAAAT
The DNA here is from genome assembly GCF_964662115.1 of Mustela nivalis. Lineage (NCBI taxonomy): Eukaryota > Metazoa > Chordata > Mammalia > Carnivora > Mustelidae > Mustela > Mustela nivalis. Next base: position 55,247,323 of record NC_139027.1, on the reverse strand, counting down.
TTTTGGCTCAGCCTCTGCAATCGCCACCTGCAGGCTGCAGAAGACCAAAAGCTCCTGCAGCCCTTGCTTTCCCAGGTGGGATGCTGGGTGCAGCTCTTAGAGTCTGATCCAGCCTGCTGGCCTCTTGCTGCCTCCATCTGGGCCTGCTGTCAGTGGATGGATGCCCACAGCACTGGCTCACCCACCCGAGGTGAACAAATGGGACCAGTGCTCCAGAGCTCCTTGGGGAGAGCTAAGAAGGCCGGTCACCGGAACCCATCATTGCCTGTGACTTATACACCAGGGAAAGGTTAGAGAAATTTATGTGTGGATACCATATGCCAGCCCAACATCTGCTTCCTCGTAAGGGGCATGAATATAGGACAGTGCTAAGTGCATTCAAGATGAGACTCAGGCACAAGGAAAGTACAATTTAACTGCTTTTGGGGGGAGGGGGCAAAGACTGCAAAGCACTGTTAGGAGTTTTCATGTTCATGGTTTTTTTTTTTTTTTTTTTTTTTTTTAATCCATAGATTTTATTTTTCAGAGCAGTTCCAGGTTCATAGCAAAATTGAAGGCAAATACTGAGATTTCCCAGATGCCTCTTGTCCCCACACACTTTTAGCCTCCCTCATTTTCAACTTCCCCCAGCAGTGCTGTAATTGATGAACCTACATTGTTACCTTTGTTGACACATCATTACCACCCAAAGTTTATCTTTTACATTCGAGTTGCCTCTTGGTGTTGTACATTCTATGGGTTTGGTCAAATGAATGGTGACATATAGCCACCATTATGGTATCACGCAGGACAGTCCCACGACCCTTAAAAACCATCTGTGCTCTACCTATTCATCCCTCCTTTCCTACATACTCATTTTTGAAAGGAAGCTTTACATATAACATCAAATACAAATGCAGATGAAGCTGGTCTCTTTGGGGTGCTAAGATGCCCACAGTCCTTCCTTCAGCTTCCTCCCAGTGATCGCCAAGCACTGTCATCAGTGTCATCAACCTGAAACTGCCTCCACTTAGCTTTTCTAGTTGATTGAGGGAAATGGAATTGAGTTTATTTTTCAGTATTCTTTTGCATTAAACTCTGAGAAAAGGTTGATCCCATACCGATATGATAAGATGTTTGGACAAGTGCTCCTCACAGATTGGAACCTTGTTTCTTAGTATCCTTGGTGTGGTTGCTTATGAAATCCATGTGAAATAAATGATGAATTGGCGTTCTTTCCACATGCTGAATGATTTGCAGAAGGTAAGGGGATACGGTGGAGTTATCTCGATGCTGTTCCTTAATCTTTCTGAATCTACTAGATAGCGAAGATCACATTTATACTACGCTATTGCTCAGAGCCTGGTTGTGACATCCATCTTGGCTGATGGGGTCGTACAGGCAGGCATGACAGTGGGAGGGGAACGGGTGGAGTTTCAGTGATAGTGTCATCCTTAGATTTTGCAACTTTGGTTTCAAAAGTGGTGATGATGGATAGCGTCCTAGAGCCCTGAGTCATTTTCTCTGCACCACACATGTCAGGATACTTCCGAAGAATGTCTTTCCTCATTACGGGCAGTTCCAGTCAACAGTGCAGTCAGGCAGAGGGAATGACTGCCTTCAGCAGGGTCATCGGTAAGCAGGAAAGTAACAGAGGCATTTAAAAATATTTTTTAAAAAATGTTTTAAACTTCTTGGTTTGTTGAGAAGGACAGATAAAACATACATAAGTGCTTTAAACAAGTCTCTCAAAAATACGTATTAAATCTATTGGATAATTATGATAAAATAAAGTAAGAAATAATTTCCATTTAATTCTAACTAAAGAGGGGATTGAGAAAGGAAAATATGTTCCACAATGTCTGATGGGAAAACCCAAGGGACACCATCAGAAGCAGTATGGCAGAGTCGACTGAGCATCAGCTATTACTAGGTTAGTGATGGCCTTCCAAGTTCAAATTCTTTTCAGCTCTAACACTTATTGGCTGCACTGTGAACGTGCACAATTACTAAATCCCTCTGACCTCAAGATCCTCAACAGTGAGAGGAAAATTCTAATTCCTTTTCCTGGGTCTTGAGAAAAACAGTGAATGGCAGGACCTTTCTCGATGCTCCATGCCCACCTCACTCAAAGCTGGTTACATGGCTAATTTTTTTTTTTAAAGATTTTGTTTATTTATATGACCGAGAGAGAGATCACAAGTAGACAGAGAGAGGCAGGTGGTGGGGGGGAGCAGGCTCCCTGCTGAGCAGAGCCCAATGTGGGGCTCGATCCCAGGACCCTGAGATCATGACCTGAGCCGAAAGCAGAGGCTTAACCCACTGAACCACCCAGGCGCCCCTACATGGCTGATTTTATGGAAGGTAGCCTGATGCCATGGAAAAGCACTGGATCCAGAGCCTGAAGACAGGTGAGTCACTCAATGCCCGTGAGTTCTCCATTTATCAACTATAATATGATAACCTATCAACTATAAGATGGAATAATAATTAAGGCCTTAAACAATACTCAAATTGTTTGGTCCCCTATGTAGTTGTCTTAGGAGAAGACAACTTCAGAAACAGCCAACTACTGGAGAAGCCAAATTTTGAAAGGTGCTCTGCTGTGCTGCTCTGTTGGGACAGATATTGTCTGAAATACATGGTCTTTCTCTGGCGACAGATAACTTCCTTTGCACTGATACTATAAGCAACCCTGGGCCAGATTTTTTGTGAGCCATGACAGTCCCTGATGTCTTGTTTTCTCTGGTCCATACACTTATGTCCCCAATTTCTTCTCGCTCCAGGCTCCTGGGGATCAAGGGAAAGTTCACGTCCTACTGTGAAATAGTTTCACACTTCTTAAATTCAAATTAAGGAATAAATGAATAGTTGAAAAGGGAGCCCTCAAACCCTCACCCCACCTCAAATACTTATACCAAGCCTTAAGGTTAATAGGTAAAAGCTAAGGATAGAATTTCTGGCACTGATCCACAAGTGGAAGATTTCTGTGAGGTAAGGCAATCCTAAACCCTTGCTATCAGACAGAGAAGATCAGAGGCCGTTTTGCTAGAGGCAACCATGATGGCGGTAAACAGATGTCTGTCTGAATATCTATGGTGATACTGACGTCCTACATGCGCTTGCTCTAATACTGATAAAGCTTCTCCCGGCAACGATGAAGAGGGAAAGGGTCTTACTATTGTCTGATGGTACTGGTTTGCTCTGGACTCCTAGCTCAATGTAACAAAGCCAGATCAGCCCACACAGCACTCCACCGCACTGTGCTTGTGATTTTGCAGCGTGCCTGATCACCCTTGTGGTGTCGATGTCCTTTTCAGCTTCTGCCACCAAAGGAGGACTCCTTCACAGCACAGCTCCTGGCACAGTCACTGGCGTGCAAAGGCGTGCAAAGGCCTCCGGAAATGTTTGCTGAATAACTGAAGAATGAAATTATTCGGACACTGTCAGAACTTTGTCAGAAAGGAATAGCAGGAACTCTGTAATATCTTCGCCAATGAAAACAGCTATTCTGATAACCCAGTTTTATATTATTTTGACTTGGTCATAATTTGGAATTTTTCCTTTCTTTCTCGGAAAGTGAAGTGAGGAGATAAGTAATAAATATCCAGGCTCTTTCATTGTTAGACAAGTTACTTAACCTCTTCATTCCTAAGTTTTGTTATCTCTACAAGAGGGAATAATAGTATATAATTTGATGGATATGCTAATTAACTCAATGACAGGAATCCTTTCAGAATGTGTACACATACCCCATCATCATATTGTACAGTTTAAGTATCATACAACCTTATTTGTCAATTATACCTCAACAAAGCAGAAAAAATAAAAGAAATACATACTCATTGCAAAGGAAAAAAATAATATAACCAAATAGAGTTGTTGGGATAAGTGAACTCAAACTCATGAGGCATTTGGAAAAGTGCCTGGCACTTAAAAAAAAAAAAATTGTAATTACAGGGGTGCCTGGGTGGCTCAGTAGGTTAAAGCCTCTGCCTTTGGCTCAGGTCATGATCTCAGGGTCCTGGGATTGAGCCCTGTGTCGGGCTCTCTGCTTGGAAGGGAGCCTGTTTCCCCTTCTCTCTCTGCCTGCCTCTCTGCCTACTCTATCAAATAAATAAATAAATAATCTTTTTAAAAATTGTAATTACAGATAATTTTTTCTAGCAACTCACCGCTTAGGCAGCATGGTATAGTGAATTAGATTGAGAATCCACTCTGTGAGTTCTAGTCCTAGTTCTACCACTAAGTGCTCCCACTAACTGTTTGGGAATTTGGTCCTTCTGTTTGCAGAAAGGGGGTGTTGGATCAGAGGATGTTGAAGGGTTTGCAAAGTTCTGAACTATTTCAGCCAATGGCTCCCTGAAGTGTTTGGCTTTTGAACTGATTGACAGTCAACAGCCCGCTGATTCGTGACAGTGTGTCAGTTTCCTCCCCTTTTCACATCTGACTTCCTCTCTGTATTCCTGCTGTCGGTGAATTCTGCCCTACTTCAAGGAAAATTAAAAACTAGTTTGACTTATACTAGGAAAATACTGAATCATCCTGATTCAATATTCAGTATTCAGAAAACACTGAATCATCCTGCCTAAATTAAGATTTCACAATATTATTTTATTATTTAGTTTGATTTATTATTTAGTTTGAGGCAAATTTCTAGAACTCCAGGATCCTTATAATATAAATGGCAGCTTTAAAACAGTTCCAAATGAATTCTGACATGGTTAGTCAATTTGATACTTTGGATTTCCAGTATGTTTCTCTTCTACTGATTTGGAAATTCCAGAAATTTCCAATTTTGAGGCTATACCATTGGTGTGAAATTCCCATCTATTTAAGAAAATTAACATATTGGCTCAATATTAGAACTTCTATTTATATATTTAAAAAAATCATTCTATTTCTATTATTCTGCATATGCTTTATGAGACTGACGCGCTACCTACTGCGCTAACGAGGCACCTATTCTGCATATGCTTTATAAAGAGCATAATATATATTATGTACAGACATACACAGAGCTGCATACTCAAATAATGTATGGGTTAAGGGTCAATCAAAAACTTGGGAGACCAGTTCTTTGGACAAATATAGCAGGTACTTTGGTCCTAGTGGGCTGCAAAATTGGTCAAACATTTTGACATTCACAAATTCATGAATTGAGCATTTATTGAGCACACAGTCAGTGCTCAATTATGTGACAAGCTCAATGATAAGCACCAGCTGTTCACGTGCTTTTGTTTATAAATTGTGCTTCTCAGACTGAAAGTGTTAAGTCGACATGGTTCATTGATGGGAAAAACTCTGAGCAATGGTTTATCCATGTCAGATCAGTCTCTCTTGAACTCCCGTAGTTTTGATATTTTTACCTCTAATGTTCGTCACCAACATATGTATTTTTGGAGAACTGATAAATGTGGGAAAATCAAATACAAAGGGTACGACTGAAAAAAGTGACAAGGGAGCTTCTCATAAGACAGATAGGAGAAATTTCATGCCTGGCGGGGTTGTGACTTTACGGTTGGCTGACTGATGCCTGGGAGAAGGAAAATTAGAGATCAATAAGGGGCTGGCTAGAATAAGAAACAAGGGGCTAAGTGGTAAGGAAAGGCTCAGGGAGGTTCAGGTTTCATTCAGCTTATTTACCTGCTCTCCAAAGAAGACATAATTTGTCAATTATGATTTAATTTAATGGTTTAGGATTCACAAGAAGGAATTTAGGTTTAGGGTATCCTAAATTGCTTATGTGATGCTTATATAAGGCAGAACGTATGTGATGTTATCCAAAGCAGCATCTGGGCCCTTAACTTATATATGTAAATCTTTGATATACACGAAACTTCAGGAAGCTTGTGCCCCACCATAAACTTGGTCCCCAAAGGCTTCTGATGAATATTAACAAGTACAGTCTTGAATATGGAATCTCAACCATCTTAAAAACTCAGAACAAGGTTGATGGAAGTTTTAGGGAAGGTTAGAGAGAGGGAGAGTGGGAAGCTAATGAGGAAAAGCTTATCTAATTCAGAAATCAAGAACCCAAATCATCACAGATGTAACAACTAAGTTACGAATATGATTTAGGCCTGTATCAAATAAGAGATTTTTCAATAATTTTAACATAGTTATTATAAGAAATAGCAGCAAAAACTGATTCTGGTTTATAGCATTGTTCAGAGTAAGGTGCAAGGCCAATGAAAGTCCTTGGTTTTGGGGTTCTCAGTAATGACACATCTCTAGGGCAAATCACTAAAGCAAAGGAGAAAAGAAAAAAAAACAACCCTGGCAAGGAATCATTTTCTTTCCCCTCTTTTTTCAGTGCACTGTAGCTAGAGCTGGCATCCCAGTCTGTCAAGTGACTGTTTAAATCTCAACAATCAGTGGGCTGTAATTCTGTGACTCTGGAACTCGTCACTTTGCAAGACTGTCTATTCAGAAACTGAGTTTCTGTTGATTTTCAATCATTAAAGAGGGTTAAAATGGCCTTCTAAAAACAAATGACAGAACAACTCAGAAGCTGCCCCAGGGAACCTATGGGGTTTTGCCCCTACAGGAATGGGCTTTGGAAATGCCAAATTGAGAACTTCTGGCAGAGCACAACTTGCTTTAGACATCTATATCCAAAGTGAGAAAGAGTCAGTATTGGACTCAGGATCGGAACTGGCCAAGATGAAGTAAGAAAGCAAGCTAAGTGGTCTGGCTGACATACTTATGCCATCTATCTAGCCAGTGTCCCTGAAAGGTCATGAAGAAATCTCATAAATCCATGAAGTCTGAGCAGAGGGACATGTCAAGGCAAGCAGCCTAGCCTAGCTAGAGTGATTTTGTGTAATTTTAGTGGGAGCCTCTCCCTATTTATTTTCACTCTTTGGTGTTTCTCTATTTTCCATGCAATAGTAATCACAGGTATTTTCCCACTCACTTGGTCACCAAGGCCATAGAGACATCACTCTATGTCAGAGCCCACATCATTTCTAGGAAGGGGCAAGGCCACCGTAAGTGTAGCTGAGTCATCGGAAACAGCAGCTCTCACAGAGCTCAGGCCAAAGCAGGACTTCATTCACTACATCCCTTCAACAGAAGTTTACTGAGCATGTACCACATGCCAGACACTGTTCACAGGGATACAGGGATACACAGTGATACACAGGGATACATCAGTAAAGAAAATGAACACTAAATACATATAAATAAATAAATATATTAAATAAATAAGGTGCCTGCATGGCTCAGCTGGTTAAGCATCAGACCCTTGACTTTGGCTTAGGTCATGATCTCAGGGTCTGGGGATCAAGCCCTGCATCATGCTCCAAGCTCAGCATGGACTCTGCTTGACATTCTTTCTCTCTCTTCCCCTCCCCCTAATTCATACTCTTTTTCAAATAAATAAATAAAATCTTTTAAAACAAAAAAACAAACAAACAAACAAACCCTGTCCATTTGGAGTTTACATCTTGCGAGGTGTCAGAGAAGCTGACAAGATATTCATGGCATGTCAGGAGACAGAGTAAATGTGAATCACAGGTGAGAGTTGACAACAAAATCCAGGCCGACTCCTCCACTGTATGTGGTACATCTTGTGATGATGATATGGCTATAGCCATTCTATTCAGGACTACCTCTGATCAGAGAGGAAGGGTAGGTGTAGGTAGAGAAATATAATCAGGCAAATATGGATTAAAATCTTGGCTCTATGAGCTGTGTAACTTTGGCCAAAGAATTAAACTCTCTTTGTTTTAAATTCTTTATCTGTAAAATGAGGATGTCAATACCCATCGCACCTATTTGTGGTGGAGATTTAGTAAGAAAATACACACAGAATCTCTACAAGGGCCTGACTTATAATAAAAATTTAATAATTTATGGTTTTCTCTTATCTTTGATAAACATAGTTTTATGACAATTATGTAACTCTCCTTATATTTTGGGGGGACACTATAGGCCAGTATAGTTATTATCTTTTAACATTTTGGGTAAACTGAGGCAGAGTGATTAGATGAATTCTTTGACTACAAATAATCCTGCTCTTTGCTCATCAGTCAACCTTCTGTGATGATCTTGATTAATCTGTACTCTTCTTTCCATTTGGGCCACTCATTTGAAGTTTCTGCTGTTGGCGATCTTTCTATACTTTTCTATTCTTTTTGATCAAAATCCTTTGTATGGAATGGCTGAAATGAAACAACCATGGAAGAAGTTATGTACATAATATGGAAGGAAACAGTAGGTGTCTGATGTCCTTAAATTTGTTCTTGCATCTCTGGGCAAGAAAGTAGGAAGCTCTGGGACCTCTGGGTTAGAAGTTTAAGCTCTAGGTCCATAGACTTGGACAACTTCATGCAGCTGTCAGGAGTAGTAAAGGAATGAATGTCTGCAGAGTGCTGAATATTTTGCTTGACCCATAGTAATACTCAATTTTCCTTCCTCTGCTCCTAGCAATACTATAAAATAAAACTCAGCTTCCATTAGATTAAATGGGTAGATGAGACAACTTTGAATATGCATTATTCTATAGTAGGGTAGGCAAATCATGGTAATTCCCCATGATAATGAGGAATTTGTGGAACAAAAAGGCTATGTTCTTCAGTAACACTGGCATCCTTGCCACTGGAAGGACGTATTTTTCTTAAGTGGCTGGAGCTTGTTGCTCGCTTGGCTAGATACATCCTATTTATGGTGACTTTCTCTAAAGCTCATGATTAATGTGGGCTTTTAAAAATTGTTTTTCTTTGTGTTACATAAATAGGGTTTCTCTCCAGTATGGACGAATGCTGGTTTTAATTAAATTTAGGAAGCAAAGGAAGGGGTGGGGGTTGGGTAGCCTGACACAGTTAAAGAACATCAGTGAAAATCACATTGGTGTTTGGAGCATGCCATTGAAAACAGAATAAATAATATGAAAAAGAGGGCTTCTCCGAATATGCTTAAGTCTTCCTATATTGCTCTCATTTTGGCTTATGATAGTATTCTTCCCTTGGAGATGAGAGATTTTATTTTTTTAATCACTTGTTCCATGTGTTTTATATACTACCAAGCTTGAATCACCTTTCTCTTGTTTTATTTTCCTCCAGAAAAAAAAAAAAAAATCATTATTTTATGGAAGTGAATTTCGCTATTAAATTAATCATGTTTATTTGTATTACTTTGGCCATAAAGTAATTTTAACTTGGATCAAGGCTAATCTGCAGAGGGCTAAAGTTAATTATGATGCAGAGAGGAAACTGTATTACTTTTGGCTAAAATTTACCTTTACTCAGCATACTCTTTTTTGCAAGAAATACAAATTAGTGGTGTAAACATGATTACTTAGAAAAAAGTTGTTTTCAAGCACTTGAATAACCTACATTTATTTATAATAGTTATGCTAATTAGAGACTAGTCTCATCTATTCCCCAGAGCAGGTCCCTAAGAGCTTTTAGTCAGCAATAGGATGAATGGATAAACTCTGAGACAAACTTAAATTGTCATCGGTATTTGGGAGCTGTAAAACAATATTTCTTCAAAAATATTTCCTTATCTAGAATTTTTTTTCATGGCTTTGGCCTGACCTTCCCCTTTGCTAGTTCAAATAAGTAGAACTGTTTTGCATTCTTAAATCATTCGTGAAAGTTCTGCCTCCCAACTTCCAATCAATGGTGTCTCCCTGGCAGTTTATGTCCTTGTAGGCTGCTTCTCACCTGAGGCAGTAAGCAAACTCACTAAGAAAGCTGATTGACTCCATCTCTGAAATATGATTAGGGTTAAAAATGTGCATTGTTTAATGGAAAGGAAAACTCTAAATTTAAGGCAGTCATGCTTCTTGTGGGGAGGTCAAAGAGTGAATAGATTATGGGTTATGGGGGATAAAGAAGGAAGGAGGAAGATTTATGTGCTCCATGGTATTTGAAACCAACTTACAATTGGCCCCTAGAGTACAGAGATTTACATATTGTGTAGTTTAAAAAAATGGATGCGAAATTTTAGAATAACCCTCAACAATTGCACTTAAGAGCTTTCCTGGTCAAAGGCTCACCCCTCCCTCAACACCTGATTATTATTTTTTTTTTTTTTTAAAGGAAAACACATTGGTATTGAAAAAAGTCTAACTTGCTTGAAAGAAATACCACTTGACTGGCAGTCATTGGGTAGGATTTAAAGGCACAAGTTCAATTATTTATAAAGCTTTATGGAATTTGAGAAAATTCCTTAAGTTCTCTTGTGCTGCATCCTTATAAAGAGGGTAATAATAGGAAGAAATTATGTCATACACATTCAGCATATAAGAATTCAACCCTGCATTTTTTTTTAAAGAGGAAAGGAAGAGAAAAATATTTCAAATTGCAAAAAATAATTCCATCTGCTATTCCACTCAATGACTATTTCTCCAGCTAAATGGGAGGTATCAATCTGTTCTTTCTTGCTTTGGTCTTAATTTCTGAGGTCTTCTTATGATGTGAGCATCTCAACAATCCTAATGTGATGCAATCTCTATCAAAATACCAACAGCTTCTTTCATAGAACTTGAACAGATAATCCTAAAATTTGTATGTAACTACAAAAGACCCTGGATAGCCAAAGCAATTTTGATAAAGAAGAATGAAACTGGAGGCATCACAATCCCAGATCTCAAGTTACACTACAAAGTTGTAATAATCAAAACACTATAGTAGTAGCACAAAAATAAATACATAGATCAATGGAACAAACAGAGAGCCCAGGGATAAACTCATGATTGTATGGTCAATTAATTTATAACACAGGAAGCAAGAATATGCAATGGGAAAAAGTCTTTTTGACAAATGGTATTGGGAAAACTGGGCAGCTGCATTCAAAAGAAGGAAACTGGACCATTTTCTTATACCATATACAAAAAATAAACTCAAAATGGATTAAAGAACCTAAACATGAGACCTGAAACCATAAAAATCCTTGAAGAAAGCACAGGCAGTAATTTTTCTGACATTGGCCGTAGCAACACTTTTCTAGAGGGGTCTCCTGAGGCAAGAGAAATAAAAGCAAAAATAAACTATTGGGACTACATCAAAATAAAAACCTTCTTCAGAGCAAAGAAAACAACCAACAAAACAAAAAGACAACCTACTGAATGGGAGAAGATATTTGCAAACGAACTGTCCAATAAAGGGTTAGTATGCAGAGTATATAAAGAACTGATACAATTCAACACCAAAATAAATAAATAAATCATCAATTCAATTGAAAAAATGGGCAGGAGACATTTTCCAAAGAAGACCTACATATAGCCAACAGAAACATGAAAAGATGCTCAATATCACTGATGATCAGGGAAGTGCTAATCAAAACTACAATGAGAAATCACCTCACACCTGTCAGAATGGCTGAAATCCAAAACACAATAAACAAGTGTTGGAGAGGATGTGGAGAAAAAGGAAATCTCTTGCACTGTTGGTAGGAGTCAAAACTGGTGCAGCCACTATGAAAAACAGTTTAGAGGAACAGTTTATAGAGGCTCCTCAAAAAATTAAAGATAGAATTACCATATAATCCAGTAATTATACTACTAGATATTTACTGAAAGTATAAGAAAATGCTAGTTCAAAAATATATATGCACCCCTATGCAGCATTATTTGCAATAGTCAAATTACAGAAGCAGGCTAAGTGTCCATCAGTAGATGAATGGATAAAGAACAGGTGATAGGGGCGCCTGGGTGGCTCAGGGTTAAGGCCTCTGCCTTTGGCTCAGGTCATGATCTCAGGGTCCTGGGATCAAGCCCCGCATCAGGCTCTCTGCTCAGTGGGGAGCCTGCTTCCCCCTCTCTCTCTGCCTGCCTCTCTGCCTACTTGTGATCTCCGTCTGTCAAATAAATAAATAAAATCTTTAAAAAAAAAAGAAGAAGAGGTGATATATATCCACACACACACACACACACACACACACATACACACACATACACTGGAATACTATTCAGCCATAAGAAGAATGAATTCTTACCATCTGCAACAACATGACAGAGCTAAAGGGTATTATGTTAAATGTAATAAATAAGTCAAAGAAAAACAAACACTATATGATTTCACTCATATGTGAAGTTTAAAAAACAAAACAAATGAACAAAGGAAAAAGGGACAAACCAAAAAACAGACTCCTAACTATAGAGAATAAACTGACGTACCAGAGGGGATGTCAGTGGGGGGGGGGGGTGTGTGAAATAGGTGAAGGAAATTGAGAGGACGCTTACAGTGGTAAGTACTGAGAAATGCACAGAATTGTGGAATTACTATATTGTACAACTGAAACTAACATAACACTGTATGCTAACTATATTGGAATTAAAATAAAAAGAAAGTAACAACAAAAAATGATCCTTGTGTGTTTCTACTACATACTTTAGTACAATAGGGTCCTAGATACATAAGCTGCTACTTTCTTTGGGCCTCACATGAACAGTGAAGGAGGTAAAATCAGCAGGGTCATACTCACTGCGAGGTGGTGCATTCATCACTAAGACTACCTTTCTTCCTTAGGTGTTTTCAATGAGAATGTAGACTAGGTTTTTTTTTGTTTGTTTGTTTTATATGTTGATTTTAAAACTTCACTCCACCCCCTCCACCGCGCAGTAAGCTATAACTCCACTTTTATGGTAACTCTTTAAAGGTAGCTAGGTCATTGAAACAGAAAGTGTAGAAGAGTGGTTACCAGGGGTTGGAGGGAGGATGGGGAGTTATTATTGAATGGGTACAGAGTTTCTGTTTGCGGTGATAAAAGAGTTTTAGAGATGGATAGTAGTGTTAGTAGCACAATGTTGTAAATGTGCTTAATGTCACTAAATTGTACCCTTAAATACGATTAAAAGAGAAAATTTTGGTGGTATGTGTATTTTACCATACAACCATAGTTTGGAGGGTTCCATGAGAAAATCTGCATTATCAAGCACTTAACACAAAGTCATGAACAGCCAATATAAAGAACTATGTTAGATTGTTATTTGGTTACTGCTTATGGATCAATCCTACCTATTTGATTTTATGCCTTTTGACTCAGTCTAATTAATACACAGCTGGGAGGAGACGTGATGCTTCCCCTGACCCAGAGGCACATTTCGTATCATAAATCACAGAACTTGCCCCTCTCTCCTACTGCCCACTTCTCCTTTGTTCCTATGTGTATCTAGCCCAGCCCCATCATGATTTTCAGGTTTCTGCTTTTATTTCTGTCTCTGTGATCACCATCTGGACTTGTCTGCATTTCTCTGAGTCTCATCTGTTATTCTCTTTGAAATCATTTTGGTTTCTTCTTCCTATTCCCTCTAGTTCTTTGCCTAGGTTAATTCCCTGTATGATGAACCTTAATCCTCAGTTTTCAAGACACTCATTGGCTCGACCCCAGCTGTCTTTTAAGGGGAGCAGACACAGATAGTCTTCTGATTGGAAAATCAGGGGCTCAGAATTTCCCTTTTAGAAAGCTTCAAGGCTAAAGCTGCTGTGCGTGGCTGGGAAAAGTAAAAGAACAGAGGCTGAGGGCCTGGTGTGGGCTGTCACCTGGATAAGAAGGCCAGGAGTTTGAGAGAATGGAAAGAGCCAAGGTCAGAAAGGTGAGTGGAATAAGGGAAGCAGAAGGTATTCAGACTATACAGAAACCACGCTGACACCAGGCAGAGAAACAACACTGGCACAGACAACTCTGAACGGAGACCCAGAGGTTAATTAGTTTTCTGGATATAGCCACCTGTTTAAAGTTCCAGACAATTTCTCTCCTTTGCTGGTTTTCTTCCTGCCTAAAATGGCTGCAGCTGACTCTGGAAGAGGACCTGACATGACAGTATGACAGATCTCAGAGTGATGTAATTCATCCGTCTTATTTTCAGGTGAGGCATGCCCCAGAGCAGAGAGATGCTGTGTTCCGATGAGCCCAGCTATCACTGATGGGATCTGGACTTGAACTCAAATTTCATTATTTTCAATAATACCCTTGTACTTTGTAGCTTCTGATGGTTGAAAGCCATGATGATGGAGCTGTGTAGAACCATACCAAATATAGCACCATATGCATTGCAGCAGGTAATAAATGTTTCTTGATGGTAGTAGTGATGAAGATGATGATGATTACGGCCATAGAGAAAACTCCATTTAGATAAAATTAAATGATACCGCATGGATGAGAGAGGAAAATGCCATGCTATTTAATGGCTGACATGTAAGATGAATTTGGTAATGAAGCCCTGGGACTTATCAGGCCAGAAAACTGCATTCTCTCATTATACAGCCCTTAATGACCCACTTATTACTAATATAAAGGAAAAGATATACATATAAACACATGTTACTGAATGTTTGGCTGCAAGAAATGAAACCAGCACACCAGCTTGAGGGCTTAGCAACAGACGCTGTTTCTGTTCGAATGATCAAATTTGCTGTTTTCCAGCTGGAAAATGACAGCTGAAGTAAAAGGGTAAAGGATGATTTGAGTATGCTTACAAAAAAGACAAGGAAGACTAATGTAAAGAAAGCAGGTGGAGTTGGCTAGCTCTAAGGATCTCTACGGGGGACCTGGAAGAGGGAATAGATTCATTTGGAAGTCTGACTTATGCCCTCTCTTTGAGATGTGTATCTCTAGAAGTATCCACTCCTCACTTATACAGCATTCATTTCTCTGACAAATTCAATTATCCAAGATACAGCTGATAGCCACCGGGAAAGCCAAAATGGAGGTCTCATCTATTCACAAAATCTTCTGCACTACACCCATTAGAGTTCTTAGGTTCTTGCTCAGAAAGTACTTGACACCCATTCTTAGAGAGTTACCTTGTTTCCTAGCTCATTGAAGATTATAAGCAGCACAGCCTAAGGTGTGAGGGGTGTTTAGTCAAAGGCATACTCTTTATGACCAGAGCAAGTGATGCACTTTGGCTCTTGAAGCATTCATTTCACTTTTCTGGAAAACTGTCTTCTGGGGAACATTGTGTTCCATTCTGCTGCCCAAGGTTTTGCCTTGGGGTTGCCAAGGCTGGAGTCCTGCCTCAAACATGTATTAGGTAATACATGACCAATACTTGGTCAAGATACTATCCATTGATGATCTCCAGTTTCTTCATTTGTAAATTGGAGATTATACTACCTACTACATAGGGATGTTCTAAATATTAACCGATTGATTTGATTGTGTCTAGTACTTAGCTTCATGCCTAAAATATAGGAAATGCTCAATAAACATGATATTACTATTGTGCTCCTGTCAATAACATTAAGCACCATTTTTCCCTTCTACTTTTGATTCTTCATATTGTGCAGATGTAAGGGATGAAGTTATGGGACAAGGGAATCTATGACACTTGGAGGATGAAACAGTGAGTCTCACCCTCATGTCAATACACTGTCACCAAAAAAGCCATGTTGGGGCCCCCATCCCAATTATGTGCTGTCCTTTCCACTCAAAGCAGTATATGTATGGTTTAACCCTTTGCAGTTTGTATGACAATTTTGCAAACTTTATCTCATTTGATCTTCACAATAACACTGTGAGAATACTACTTACCTGCTCCATTTCACAGATGAGAAAAAATTACTTAGGATTTAAATAATCTGCTCCCATTTAACCAGATCTTAAAAGAAATAATCTTTTTTTTTTTTAAGATTTTATTTATTTATTTGACAGACAGAGATCACAAGTAGGCAGAGAGGCAGGCAGAGAGAGAGGTGGGGAAGCAGGCTCCCCACTGAGTAGAGAGCTCAATGCAGGGCTGGATCCCAGGACCCTGGGAACATGACCTGAGCCAAAGGCAGAGGCTTTAACTCACTGAGCTACCCAGGCACCCAAGAAATAATCTTGAGCTTGAGTTGTATGCCCCAAGTCCAATGGTATCTCTCTTCAGTTATGCTGCCCCAGAGACCATGACTGATGACCTACAAGAGAACTGTTCATGACTTGGGAAAGGACAGGTCTTGGGAATATGTGGGTTTCTGCTGCTTCAGAGAATATAGAAGATGGCATGCACCTGTATAGAAATGGATGCCAAATTCAAGGTAATCCAGTTGAAAACTGGATCAGAACTTTATGTTGTCCAACAAACTATTTATAAACAAGGTAATAGTACAATAAAACATGAGAGAAATTTTTAAATCATAAAAGAGAAAAATCTGTACTCAAGCATTCTTTAACATGTTTGATATATAGTTCTCATATAAAAAACCTGGGTGACTCAGTGGCTTAAAGCCTCTGCCTTCAGCTTAGGTCATGATCCCAGGGTCCTGGGATTGAGCCCCGCATCAGGGTCTCTGCTCAGCAGGGAGCCTGCTTCCCCCTTTATCTCTGCCTGCCTCTCTGCCTACTTGTGATCTCTGTCAAATAAATAAATAAAATATTTTAAAAAATTAAAAAAAATCTAACTACCAATTATAAGTAAGCCTCATCTGAGGTTTAGGCAAGTCTCCAGAGATCTATACCAGTGAAGGGTCTTGGAGTGGGGAATATACTGACTTAGTGAGGTGTTTGACATGAGAAAGTGGCATCTTTTATTCAAAATAATGCAGTTTTTCCTTTCTACATGTTTTCCTAGTAAATTCAATAATGCTTTTTTCTCAATTAAAAAGGTGGGAAAGAGGAAAGAGAAGAAATTAATATTTATCGAGCATCCATACAGGAATACTTACTTTGCTAGGCACTTTCACATGTTATCTCATTTAACCCTAAAAATAACCTCTTGTTTTAGGTACTCATTATTCTCTTCATTCAAAAGGCTGTTTCCTGGAATTTGTAAAATAGCTGTTCTCGAAAGTATTTGTGATAGTATGTGAAGGGTTGGAATCCGGTCACAAGCTTCCCAAAGATATGTTTTGCTTGGCCTGCAATACTGTTCTAAAATTTTTGAGCTAATTTCCAGCGTACAGAAAATCAGAAGCTCTGGCAACATTGGTCTATATCCAGAATGGCTAGTGGCTAGAGTGACACAGAGACTACCCTCTCGAAAGCCCATGACATCTAATGTGTCACAGTCACTCTCTGGCCTGCTCTGCTTTTAGAGCTCGAGTTTGTTTATTTGTTGAGAAGGGGGTACTTGTATATTAGCACCTTGTCTTTTCAGATGAAAGCAAAATTGAGTGGGGAGCAGTTGTTTGGAGTATCGTAAGAGGACAGTGTTGTCTAATGGAATTCAAGGAACCCCACTCTTTCTGCTGTGTCCTTAATGATTTTAGAGCCTTTTTACTCTCCTCCATTCCTTTCTGCCCACCTTCAGCAAATTTTTATAAAGCAGTTGGTTGGTGCTCAGTAGTGGAGAAAGATACAGAGATGATTGATTGGTGCCTACCCTCAAGAAACATAGAACCTGCAGGATAAGACATAGAGGGACATAATGATGATATGAGAGAGTGAAGTAAGCTCTAGTATGGAAGACCAAACAAGTACCTGAGTCTACAGGGAGAGCCAACTAATTCTGACTTGGGGGATTTATGTGGGGTCTTATAGACCTAGTATTATTTAATCAAGCCTGAAGGTTGGTAGACCTTTTGTTATTGCAGTAAAATATACTAACATGAAATTTACCAATTTAACCACTTTTAACTGTACAAGTCAGTGGCATGAAGTACATTCATGGTGTTGTATAATCACCATGTAGACTTTTGATGGGTTAAGAAAGCAAGTGATACTACCAGCTTCAATCGTTCATATGCACTCATAGGATAAAATTAATTAACTTACTCATCTGCTACCTCAATCCAAAGAGTATATGAGATGTCTTATAAAAATACAGGCTATACAGTAAGTCCAATTTATAGAGTTCTATGGAGAACTAGAGCAAGAAAATGAACATGATGTTGGAAGATGGGTTTTTCCACAGAAATTTTTTGAAAACCAATTTGTGTCCAAGCTCTATAGCTGTGAACAAAAAGTATATAGGACTTAGTTTTTTTTTTTTTTTTAAGATTTTATTTATTTATTTGACAAAGAGAGATCACAAGTAGGCAGAGAGGCAGGCAGAAAGAGAAGGAAGCGGGCTCCCTGCTGATCAGAGAGCTCGATGCCGGACTCGATCCCAGGACCCCGAGATCATGACCTGAGCCGAAGGCAGCGGCTTAACCCACTGAGCCACCCAGGCGCCCAGAATATAAGACTTTTGTAAGACTTTTTAAAGTCTTTAGTGTAAAGTTAAAGCTTTTACTGTAGAAATTTTTTTCTGTAATTACTTTTATTCCCCTTGTATATTTGTTGTACCATATTTCTTTCCAAATAGGGTGTTTCATATTCTCTCTTTTAAAAGTAGGCTATAGATTAAATATATTTATATACTTATAAATATATACTACATATACATATACACACTATATATATATGTACTATTTCTTCTTGGGGGCATTTTAGAACTCAGCACCTATATGATGTATTTATTTTAAAAGGCCATTTTCATGAATTTTATTTAAAATTATGTATTTTATGATTTTCTCAATTACATGGATAATAATAATAGTAATAGCTAATAAATGCTTACCGTGGGCCAGGCACTGGGCTAAGTCTTTCTTACGTATTACCCATTTTATCCTCACAACATCATGGAATATGTGTTCTTTCACTTTCTCTTCTTTACAAAGTGTGGCATATAGAAAGTAAGTACCTAAGAGAGAAAATGAAGTTTTGGCTCATCTTGCATTTATCTTGCACACAGACCACATCTCCCTGGGGAGGGCATGGCGGTATGATAACGGTGATCACCTCTATTCTTCCTACTTCCTGAAGAAGTTGGAATAAAACACAACACGGTGTGTGACCACATGACATGATGAGTTGAAAAGGAAAGAATTGGGTGGGATCAAGGATTTTTGGTTAGAAAACAAAATCTGAGGGACCCCAGCAAAGGCGCCAGGTGACAGGTAGTAGAGATTAGATCCTGGCGGTGAGGTAGATGCAGGGGTCAAGCTGACCCTCTTGTTTCTGGCTTATGTAACCGCACAGACTGCTAGTCCCTGAGACAGTAATAATAACAATATTCTAGAGCAGGAGTTGGCAGACTTCTTCTGTGAAGGGCCAGACAGTAAATAGTTTAGATTTTGTGGGCCACATGGTCTCCGTCACAACTACTTACTCCGCTGTAGTGTGAAAGCAGTCACAGACAGTATGCTGTGAAGGAGTGTGGCTGTGTGCCAGAAAACTCTGGAGAAAATTCATTGGCCCTTTGTGAGGAGTCAAGGCTGTATTCACCTTCCTCTCTGAAGTCTCCTATAGGTCTCTGTAGTCCTTTCAGCTTTTAATCTAGATTTACTGGGGTTTAGAGTCCTCAAAGCCTTTTCAAACAGATATCATACAATTCTCACATTACCACAGTGAGTAGATTTTCCCCTGGTTTTATTGATGAAGAAACTGATACTCAGGCACTTTAAGGGCCTTGCACAAGGTCACTGAGTTACCAAGAGGAAACACCAACATGAAGCCATATGTTCTGACTTCACAGGTTCTGCTTCTGTAACATGGATTTGTCTGCCTACACAGATATTGTAAGGTAAAAAATTATTGGAATAATTTTGGATTACCTTTTTGTCACAGCGCCTATTTACTACTCCCAAATCTTTTGTTCATTCATTCATTCAGTGAATATTTACTGAAATCTCTCTTATACCAGGAATAGTGCTAGACGATAGTGATAAAAGGGCAAACAAAAGTTTATATGAGACCTCCCTCAGGTAGAAAAGGAGTCCAACATCACTCAAATAAGACAATAAATTTTACTTCCTTACAATTGTAGCAAGAACTATGAAAGAGAGGTATATCAAATGTTCAAAGCCTATGGTAGGGATATTTGATCATATCTCTGGAAGTCAAAAAAACTTCCTAAATAAAGAATAATTAATCAAGCAGTGAAAAGATAGGAAGGTTTTAATAAGGTCTAAAGAATTGAAGGTGGAGTTAGCTTTCCAGTCTGAGTAGCCAGCTGGTGAAAAGGCCCTATGGCAGGAGGCAGCATCTTATTCAAGGGGCTGGAATAAAGCAAGAGTAGTAAGACCGCAGAGGACAGGTTAGTTTGGAGAGCCCAGACCAGTGTCATGTTAGAGTTCTAATCATCTTTTGGGCAAACTCCCCAGAGTGCTCATTTATTATTAACAACAAAAACAAAACAAAACTACAAAGTGTTTAAATAGAGGAGCAATAGGATCTGATTTTCATTTTGGAAATAATTGGTTTATTGCTGTAGGGAGAATGGGTTGGATATAAATAAGAATGGATGTGAGACCGACTAGGAGCTCTGTCAGTAATCGTGGTGGAAGAGGGGAGAAATGGATAGATGTGAGAATTTGTTAGAAGGTAAAATCAGTAGTGTTGGTGGTGGGCTGGATGAAGGAGTGAGCTTGTGGAGGTACAAGGGATGCCCCCTGGTTTTCTAGAGATGAAAGGCTAGTGGCTTACTCACTGAACCGGGAACATTCTCTGGTATTGGTGGGTTGGAAGTGTGCATCGTGTGATTAGCTTTATACATTTTGATCTTGACATGCCTTTGAGATACCAAGAGAAGCTGTCAAATAGCATTTATAAGTCTTGCCTGTTTAAAGGAATAATCTAGAATGAAAATTTGAGAGGGATGCCTGGTAGCTGGAATCAGGCAAAATGTATCTACCCATTCATGATATATGCTTCGGTTTTGTTATTTGTTAAGTGTGCATGTGTCGGGGATGGGGGGTGGATTATTCCTAATAATCTAATAAAGCAAAGTCAGTAATTGATTAAGCCAAATCAATGGGGTGTTGGAAACAAAGACTTACCCCATGATGGAAGACTTCCTAATCAATGTAGTGTAAAAAATATATATATTTTTAGGTTTGGGAACAAAACCATATTTTCATAGTTAAGTGACCATAAATTTATCCTAACTCATACTTGATATTCAGGAAAAAGCATTAACATTCAGCTGGAGTAGGCTGCAAGTCCTTTGGGCTTCTGAGGCTGGGAACTGGGGTAAGGGTTCTGAAGTCTGCATTGCATGCAAGGGGCTTGTTGCTTGTTTGTTTACTGTGCATCTACCTTATTTTATGCCTCCTCTTTGCCTGAAGCTACCATCAGGCAGGAGGCTCGCAGTTGCTATTTTCTGGTGAAGTATGTAAAAATAAACGCAAGCTAAATGCACATTTGTGAGACGTTGAGAAGGGAGGTGCGGCAACTCTGCCTCTGATTTTACTTTATTCCTTCCTTGCTTTCCCTCCCCTTGGCTTTTGTCTTACAGCTTCCACTGCAGCCATGGGGAGCTCTGCTCCATGTAACTGTGAAAAGTTGAGTCACCTGGAAAACACACACACACACACACACACACACACACACACATGCACACACAGTTACTTGGGGACACGGATAAATTTCCAATTCTTCCACAAATTGTGATCTCTGAATAAGTCACTTGATCACTTAATTCCAACATAAATTGCAAATAAAAGTTGATTTAGGTGTCCTCTAGAGTCATATATCTCAATGTGAGACATTCAGACGGATCACCCCATCAGGGTCCTAGCAGTGGAAGGGTGCTGGGGTAGAGGTGACTTCCAGTCTTAGACAGTGCCTGACAGAGAGCAGATGCACGGGAAACAACTGATGAATGCATAAATGAGTAACAAGGAGTCACTGGTCTTCTGAAGCTCTTCTGAATCAGAAAAGACTTCTTTTTCTAATTTTTTTATAATTCCATTTAAGACTCCTCTCTTAACAAAATGTTCTGGTAGACATTTTGAGTCTTTAAAAGTGCTTCTGGAATCCTAAACCACAAGAACAGCCCGAATCTCACTGTAGAGCATTGGTCTTCTCTTTTTCTGAGATAACACCTTCGACCCTCACTGCCAACCTTGTCCCAGAGCCCTTGGTTCAGAGCATCTGTGCAGCAATTTGTTCCTCTTCACAAACATAAACACTTACTTTATCCAAGAGACTTGCTGAACTTTCTGCTTGGGGAATCACGGGCCCTTCCTAGTGATTATGAATAGACAAAGAAATATAATAACGTTGCTTTTAGTCCAGCAATGGAATAGTCCTCAAATAGTCAGGAGTTGATGAGAGATGCTAGAGATTTCTACCAAGTGCTCTGGAATGCTAGAAGAAGGGAAATTCTGATAGCCTTGGGAAGAAGGGAAGGTGAGGGATACTTGTACTGATACTGAATTTCTCTGTGCCTCAGTTTATGCATCTTAAATCAGAGCTAATAATGGTACCTAATCCATAGGGCTCTTTATGAGATTTAATTACATATAATATAGAAGTATATCTTACAATCACATAATATATAATACTGTGTATGTTATATTCATATTTAGTTATATATACATAAGATATATATGTGTGCCTTTGGAAATATCTGTCGAATAGTCTATACTAATCCCTACTTGTTAATGCTATCATTAGTAAATGCTTCTTCATTTCTTTGTCATTTTTCTGTTGATGCGGATATCTTTCTCTTAATGGTTTGTAAAATACATTTTACTTATTTGTGTCTTATCACATGTTAATTATATGTAATCTGAAAAATAGAAAAAAGATGAATAAAGAACGCTGAAATGATCTTTTCTTTGGACACATGGAAGAATTTACCCATAAAACCAAATGGGCTTTATCTTGAGGATATCTTGAGGATAATTATTTGATAACTTTTGATTTACTTATTGAATACTCTGTTTTTTCTAATTCATTAATTTTTATTCTTTCTATTATTTTTATCTTGTGTTTTTTTAGGAGTACTTTTTTATACTTAGTTTTTTATTTTATTGAGTTTAATGATTTGTTCTTATATTTTATTCTTTGACTTTATTTAATAACAAGAGCATTCAAAATAATAAATTTGTGTCTGAGTAAGTTTTGGTTGCAGTCCTTTTGTTTTGTGTTACAATATTCTCATTTTGTTGCTTTTAAATTTAATATTCTGTAACTGAAATTCTGATTTCTCTTTTATTTTAACAAGCGTTTATACATTTCAGTTGCTCAAAGGTTTATTTTTACTTTTGCTATTAATTGCCAGTTTTGTTGCATTATGGTGATAGAATATAAACGAAATATTTTCTGCCTTTTTAGAATTTATTGAAGTTTCATTATAATTAATACCAATCAATTTCATTGTGGCCAATAACTGATTAATTTCCATCAGCTTTGTTAGTGCGTGAAAACTACATACTCTGTTTTATAAGAAGTTACACATGTATCTATTAAGTTAATACTTCCAAATTCTATTACTGAATCTTCTATGTCTTTAACTAATTCTAGATGTCTTCCTGTCCATAAGAGAGAGATTTCTTCCTAACATATCTTATTTACTAATCAATGCTCTATTATTGGAATTTTATATATTTATGTTTCTCTCCATAGATAGCATACCTCCTCTTTGTCCTATTTGACAGTATTTTGATAAGAATATATATGTATATTTATTTATATGTGTTTATATTGTGTGCATTTATTTGTCTTTTTTGATGTTAAAAAAAATTTTTTTTTTAAGATTTTATTTATTTATTTGACAGCGAGAGATCACAAGTAGGTAGAGAGGCAAGCAGAGAGAGAGAGGAGGAAGCAGGATCCCTGCTGATCAGAGAGGCTGATGCGGGACTCGATCCCAAGACCCTGAGATCATGACCTGAGCCGAAGGCAGAAGGTTAACCCACTGAGCCACCCAGGTGCCCCAGGCCAAATATAGTTTGGTCATTTTATTTATAGTTTTGGCTTTGACACTTCTTTTATATTCAGAATAAGGTTGAATTTCATCTTTTGATTCATTCAAAGAATTTAAAAATTAGGAAATATTAATTTACAGTTATTGTCTTGACATGTTTGTTCTCTTTTTTTTTTGCCCTTTGATCTGTTTCCCATTATTTAAATTTTTTTTTCTAATGGTGTTATAAGCCTTGTTTATTTTAAACTGTACTAGTAGTTATCCTCAAGTTATTTAATTTATTCTGAAAACAATAAATTTATTCACAATAAGAAAAAAAACCCTACAGACTTCCATTTATTAAGATAAGGAATGTACTAGAACCTTAATTCTTACAATACCTTCTCTTTTCATATTCCAATATTTGTTGGGATATCTGGACTCAGATCTAGCTTCTTATTATTAAATAATTTTCTGCATTATCTATCTTACATTTCAAAAATAATTTAGAACATTTAAATTAACTTTTGTGAACATATATACCACCTATACGAATTAGACATGTGTTTAATAGATTCGGTATTCCACACAAGTCCTTATACAATACTCCTTAGCCATTTTTAAGTTCTTTATGTTAATCCATATTTCTGTTGGTTGGGATACTTTAGAATTTTTTGTATTTTGAGGTAAGGTATACTAATATTATGCTTCCTGGGCACTTGCATATTTGAAAAGTAGCATGGCTATGACAGATGTATTAAATCACTTAAGCTTTTATCCTCTAGAATTCAGTATTCTTGTGAGGTAGAAGCACAATATGATTTTTGTTTCTTTGTGATATAGTAATAACAGTAATTTTTACCATGTATTAAGAACTTCATATATATTTCTATATAGGAATGTTATTTAATTCTGCCAATAAATCTATTAATTAATTGTTATTCTCATTGTATCAATGAGAAAATGAGAAGGAGCAATGTTGAAGAATTTGTGAGAAAGTGGCAGAGTGATGTTTCTAATACAAAACCCTGAGCTCTTGACCCTTATTTTTATATTTTTATTTTGGTACCTGTAAATATGTAGGATTTTTTATTTCTGAAATGAAAGAAAAAAATTTACAACATGTTTAGGCATTTATTTGTTCATTTTTTATTGTTAGATTTGTTACATGGTATGCTTTTATTTAACTGAAAACTTGGCCTTTTTCCATCTTAGAAAAATGTCCCATTACAGCTTTATTATTACTCTTGTTCATTTGTCTAGTTCCTTCTTAAGGAGCAGCCACTGTCCCCATTGCTTTGAATCTTGAGAAAGTGTCTGTTTTATTATACATGCCATTGAACAGGGTTTTTTTTTTTCTTTTCTTTTCTTTTTCTTTTTCTTTTTCTTTTTTTTTTTTTGGTGGTATGGCTCTTCTTGATTGAGGAACATCATTTTTACAGAATTATGACAGGGAATGAGAGTCTCTTGATGTTCAGGAAGGACTGCTTCACTCAGAGAAAACATACAGCCTTTCTGTGGTCACTAAGAAGAACTTGACCTCTCTGAGCCTCGGTAACCTCATTTCAAAATGGGGAGAATAACTGCCATACCCACCTCACAAGGTAAAGAGAAATGACATGTGGGTGGGCTGCAGAAGTTGAAAAGTACATTGTAAATAATCAAGATTTTAAAGAGGGGCGCCTGGGTGGCTCAGTCGGTTAAGCATCTGCCTTCTACTCAGGCTATGATCCCAGGATGCTGGGATTGAGTCCCAAATCGGGCTCCCTACTGGGTGGAGAGCCTGGTTCTCCCTCTCCCTGTGCCTGCTGCTTTCCCTGCTTGTGCTCTTTCTGTTTCTCTGTCAAATAAGCAAAAACAATCTTAAAAAAATAAGATTTTAATGATGATTTTAAGGTGCTACACCTGGGACAGTGATCAACACATATAAAATATCATTGCTGAACACAAACTGGTATAAAAAAATAATCTAGGACTGTCATTTTATGAGAAAACATGGGTCCAAGAATTTAAGGGACTTGCTCACAGAGTCCCAATTAGTAGTAGATCTGAAGCTATACGGTGCAAGTCTCCAATAAAGAGATTTGCATTATTTTTATTTGTGCTTGAGACACATTTTTCAACCAGGAAAACTGTGGTAAACTCTAGCTCATTTGCTATAAAGGCCCTTCAAGGCTTTGCGGTGACATTTTTCATATGCAGATGTCTCAGGGAGTTAATTTGGGGTGTAGGCAGTGAGCCAGCTTGGCCAAATGCTACAGGCCTTTTCCTTGGTTACTGTTTGGTGATTTTAAAAATGGTTCTCCCTGCTGGGGATAATAATGGCTTCCCCAGGGAAAGTGTAGTCTGTGCAGCTAAGCGGGTGCCCTAACTTTTTCCTGGGATATTCCTTTTAAAGTCAAACTTAAAAAAAAAGAAACTGAAAAAGCAAAACTCTACTTCATTAAAGCTCAAAAAATCGAGGAACATAATTTTAGTAATATTCTAAAATCGCTCAAATATTAAACTAACATTAAGTGAAGAGAGTCATACCCAACAAAGTGAAGGATAGCAAACTAGAGCAAGCCTCCCATTTAAAAAAAAAACACAAAAAAAACTTTCCTTCTTGACAAAACCCCCAGATGTGCACCAAGTGATCAGTGTTTCCATTAAAAGTTTAAAAGATGGAATCCAGATGTTTCTCTCAGCTCTGTGACCTTTGACCCCTGATGCATTTACTTACTTTTGGAGGTTTTGGTCACATGACTCCCTGAACTTTATGCTCTACCTAAATAGCTCTGAAATTTACTCTATGATAATGGAGCATAGAGTTGTTTGGACTGGGGATCAATTTCATGTCTATGAAGTGCTGCTGAAACTTTAAAGTTTTCCCTTTTCCTTTTAGTTCTTTTTAGAAAAAAAGTCTGTGTTTAAGTCACGTTATCATTATTCTATCTGGAATTTTAAGTGCTAAACATTTTAAGTGCCAAATGTTTGACCTACATTGGTAATAGAGGGTTGAAAAGGATAAAGGTACTAACAGAATATAAATTCTCTAAGTATTGCAAACAGAGAGTAAATAGACATCACTATAATAAGATGGACAAAATGTTCTAAGAAACAAATTGCTTTAAAACATATTTCTTGGCTTTCAATAACCAATCAAAACACCATCTACACTCGTACAACATAGATACAAAAATTGCTTTGAGGAAGATAAAGAGACTTCTATCCTGGACACAAATGTTAGCCCTTAGCCATAGGATGGCAACAGAATCTTTGGGGAGTTAAAAACAAAAGTGTGTGGAAAGATATACATTTATAGTGGTAAGGATTAAATGTGAAAAGTCAGTTGTGATATATAATGATAACTGAAGAATGTTCATGGGAGTCTTTTTTTTTTTTTTCTTTAGCTCTGCGGGCAGTTCCTAAATTGATTAGAAATAGTATTTATAAATTTAAATGCCTGCTGTGGAAAGTAATAGCAAAGCCATGTTCATTTTTAACATTTTCAAAGGTCCTTGAAAATGTCATTTTTCCACCATAAATCTGTGGCAGTTGAATGTTGGGTTGTTTTCTGAAAGGAATGTTGAATGTGGGGCTACAGCCTGCTGTGGTCAGGCTTGGTGGGAAGAAAGTGTTGCTAATGGAGACCCAAAGGATTCTTACAGTTTCTAGCAGTGCTGCTTTTGACAAACCATAATGGTATAATCGAGAAAGATCAAGAGAGAAAAACAATTCTCTGACACTAAAAGGATTTTCCAGGAAGTACATTTGGCAGTTTTCATTCTTTGCTTTAATATTTTGTTTCTGGAAAGGCCTATACTGGAAAAAGATAGATGTTTCTTGTCTATATAAGGAAGATCCCACCAGGGAAAGCCAAATAGAGTACAAACATTTCTCCTCCTCTAAGAATGCAAAATTAGCCACTAGATCTTCTGATGATAGTTCTGTTGGTTGGGGGACAATTGGTACTCTGGTTTCCCTAGCCACTGGGAGGCTAGTTAGTCCAAAGAATAGAAAAACAGATCTCTTATTTGTCTCTTAGGGCTGGATGGTGACTTGTCACTTGTAAATGTGAATTATTTCCCATCATTACATTTCTAGATGATGCACAGAAATTCCAAAACAAAAAAATGTTTAGTTATAGTTTTTACAGCCCAGTTAACACTTTTCCTTTCTATATAAGAATCAGCTAAGTATTTCTACCAGATTTGCTCATAGTTCATTTCATATGGCCCTGTGGCTTGGGTTTATTTCAATGAGATTTACTAATAAAGCCAGGGAGTAGCATACCAAAGTTGACAATTGGCAAATAAATCAATTTCAAATAACAGCATTTCTACAGACAGTGTTCTACTAGACAGGTAGTAAAATGGGGCAATTATTTGGACAATCTGGGCAAAAGTAAGATTCTATTTGTTGGAGGATGGAAATCAAAATCATATACATAATTGGCTACCTATTTTATTCATCCATTTATTTAACAAATGTTTATTAAATGTCAAAAGATAAAGTATGATTTATTGTCTTACAAAGCATATGATGGAGTTAGAATAACTAGATACATGTATAAGACATTACCTCTAAGTCTTCATTATTACCTGGATCAGGCAGGTTGACTATTGGGTCAAGTCCAGCACTGGGGGAATTTGCTAAACTGCTGTCATTTACGTTATTTCTATTTTGGCAAAACTTAAATGGAATTACATAACTGCCACTTCAAAAAAGCAGAAACTATTTGAAAATGACCCAAACATATTTAAATAGGCTTATCCATCAATTTACTAATAATTAGACATTTATCATACCCTGACTTAGCTTCTTAAACCCTACCATCCCCATTAGGAAGGATATCATTGTTAATAGTCCTGCCATTGGTAGAGCAATGGGCCGACTGAAATGAAATGGCAGTTTCTATTAAATTTTATTTCACTTTCTCTGCCCTGGATAAAAATTTGGCCCACCTGTAACAATTCTGGTCATCCTCTAATAATAAAGACTCCTTGACTCACTTCAAGTCATTAAGTCAATAAAGTCAAGTCACAAAATAACTAAAAATACGGAATTCCACCCAAACTCCAAAGCTTGGCTTAGCTTTGTTTTTTTATTTTTTTAAAGACTTTATTTACTTGAGAGATAGAGGGATAAAGGGTGGGGAGCACAATGCAGGGAGGGTCTGAGAGCTGAGCAGGGAACCTGATGCAGGGCTGGATCCCAGGACCCTGAGATCATGACCTGAGCTGAAGGCAGATGCTTAACCAGCTGAGCCACCCAGGCGACCCCTTGACTTAGCTTTAAAGCGCTTTTCAACTCTGGCTCTATCTGCTTCAAACTGAAAGCCTGCAGTGGAAAGGCAGTGTGGGGGCAGTGTGTCTCTCTGCTGTCTGTCCTGCCATAGCTCAGCTTCCTCCACTCTCCAACTGTGATTTTTTTCTCTATCCAAGGGTTGAAGGTGGGGGCAACACAGAATGAGGAGAGGTAAAAAGATAGGACAGATGTTACTCAGTTGGGAAGTATTATGCCCTCTGGGCCTGAACGATTGTTCAACCGAATCTTTCCCTTGTGGGCACTTTCTTGCCATAACACCAACCCTCCCATCCATGTATCCCTTCTATGATCCATGGGAAGCACCCTCATATCTTGTCCTGCCGACTCAGGGTGTGTGGGCTCCTCTCTTCTCTTTTACCATCAAAACAGACAGCCAGCCTTCCCAGCGATCTAGGGTCCTGAGGCTGGAGTCAGACCCCAGTTCACTATCCCAAGAATTAGGCACTAGTCAGGGGACACAGGCCAATCTGTAAGTAGTTTCCTACATACCCTCCTCCCGCCCTGCACCCCAAACATTTGGTTTGTATGATGAGGGGCATCCCAATCCCCTCATCCAAGGAGAGAGAAGGAGAAATGACAACACAGGAAACTTCTTCAAAAAACAAACAAATAAAAATCCTCCTCACTCCTTTCTTCACAAAAATTCTCTTTTGCATATATGTTCCCTTTTATTTCCAAAGTCCTGGAGCAGTTTCTGGGGTCATTCTCTTTATGAGTCTGTACATGAGTGGGGGTCTATCTCTTGTTTTCTGTCTAATCTTTACTATCTTACCTAACACGTGTCTCGGTGAAGATCGAGGCAGGGAGACTCCAGTCCAGCTTTCTTCCCAGTTACCTTTGGGCTATGGCAAACGAAGGATTAAAGTATGTGGAAACAGAATGTTCTTCTTAAATAAAGTGTATTTGCTACCACTGTGGTCCTGTCTTTTTACATAGCATCCCTTGAAAGTCATGTTCCACTTTATATTTAGTTTATTCCTCTATCTTGAGTAGGAAAAGGCAATTTCTTGAACTCTTAGAACAATGAAGCTTGAGGGCATGTGGCTTCTAGGCATGACCTTTAAGCTCACCGCTGCCTTGGGTAACCCAGGTTGTCCCTCTCCAATATGTTCTGCGGCTACCTCAGAGTGTTCCCTGGATTCAGCAGATTAATTGCCAGTGAATGGCCCAAACCCAACAAATGTTGGAAGAGAGGAAAAGAATGAAGTCTAGGCTGAAGTGGCCATGGAAAGCTTTGCTCAGATGGGGTCACATTTTAAAATCACATTTATAGCTCCAGGTGATGAGTTTCAAACAATTAACAACTCTCCTAGAAGGTCTAAGTTAGTGCCCAACCATGCCCATGAAACCAAATAGTAATGATTGACTCTAGAATCAATGAACATTTAAAGCTTCAAATAAGCCCAGTGTTTAGATTCTTATGTGGAAAAATATTATGATGTGGATTTCTAATTTTACACTCCCCCTGGTGCCTACAATCTGGGGTCACAAAGACTACCAATGAAATTCACAAATACTTACTCAGTGGGTGTTGATGCTTACAAAAGGTCAAATCATGTGTTGATTTTATATATTTACAAACTATTTTAACACTTCACAGTTACTTTTGTTAAGGCTAGCAATGGATACATCAGGCCTCGCTGTCTATCCCACAAGAAGCCGTGTAAATTAATTGGTCCCAGCTTGCACTGCTGTTGTCGAACCAACACAGTCTGGCCGCCTTCTGTGAAATGCCAGCTAACGGATCAAAGCCTCTGGAGAATGACCCCGATTTTCCCCCAAATATGTGTGGTTTTCTAGAAATCCATATCTTCTACCTCTTGAAATGTCTGTGGGTAATTGTGAGAAGACAGTTCCCATCATTTTTACCTGAGCCCATCTCATTCCTAATTTGCAGCCCAACAAACTACCTGAGTATCTCAAACCCATAAATTGATGTCTTTAGTGGGTTATCCAAGTTTCTGCCTGGTCACACATACTCTAACTCTTGCTAACCCACCTTTGCTTCCAACTCTCTCTGAAATGGGGTAAGATTGGTGCTTTGGTGTTGGAATCAACATTCCTTACCATGACCTGGCGAAGGAAGTCTTCTAGGAGAAGACGTGAAGATAGAGAGCACAGGTCACACATCTCAGCGAGTATGCTTTGCAATTGATATTAATTATTTAAAAATCAGATTAATATTTTATTGTGGTAAATATACAAACATACTGTTTAGCATTGTAACTATCTGTAAGTGTCAGTTCAGTGGCATTAAGCACATTTACAGTGTTGTAGAACCATCACCACCAACATCACTCAAAACTTTATCATCATCCCCGAGAAAGCTCTTACCATGAAACAACAACCCCCTTTTCCCCAAATACGATGACTGTTATTAACAATGAGAGATACCCAAGGGCGGTTGAGGTGACTGAGTCGCAGTCCTCTTGGCACTGCTTAGGAATTCCCTTGATAGACAAATAGGCAGGAAGGAAACAGTAGTCCGAAAGTCCCCTATGCTTTCTCCTGCAGTGTGTAAAGGAAGGGTGGGGGTACATGCCTTCAGCCTTCAGACTTCTCATGTTTGGGCCATTTGCTTTTATTTTTGCCTTCATGTTTAGGCAACTTAAGCGTGAGCAGAGACCAGAGAAAGACACCACAGAGGCCCTGACATGAAGGAGAAAGTGGCCGTTCTCAACGATGTAATCCATGCCTTGCTTTCAAGGAAAGTTACAAAATATTCTAGTTGAACAGACAAGATTCTCCAAAGACCCTGGCTCAGAACAAGGGAGCAGAATGACAAGTCAGGATGGTCCAGCACTGGCCTGCACCCCTTTCTCTGTCTCTCAGGAGAGACCCTCCCACAAGCACTGCAGTGCAAAGAGACAATTCATTTTAACCGGCCGAGTAGCTCCAGGGGGACAACAAAAGCAAATCAGCTCCATGTCCCACAGTAAATCGTCTCTAGCTGAATGATGTCTGGTTCCTTTCTGGAAGGAATGTTCTTCGCTGAGTTGCAGTTTGCCAGGGGTCAAATATGACAGAAATGAAGTGTTGCTAATAGTGATTGAAAAGGATTCCTACTGTTTGTGGCCAGTGCTGGGTAGTAGAAAGGCCAAATTTGTGAGCCAGAAAACAGCAGGAGCCAGTAAACTTTCCCCAAGACTTACTAAACTTTGAGTCACCTCTGCTCCCCCAGCCATTCTGTCAGCCCTGTTTGGGGGAAACTGATATTATAATTACTAATCTCAGCAAGGGCCTAATGTGCAACCTGAAGCTTTTTCGGCCTTTGGTGCAATTAGGGCGGGAGGGCAGGGCTGCAGACACTGGCGGGCTCCCCGCCCCCCCCCCCATTCTCAAATCACCCTGCTTGAGTTTCATCCACACCCTCACATCCTCTGTAGACAGGTAACTGAGCAGTGCCCGGCTCCGGGCCTCCAGTGAGGGGAAATTATTCCTGCCTAAACTGGCTGGGAGCTATTAAAGGTTTAAATGTCACCTCAAAAGAACTCTTTGCTAACCTTTAAGTGGTGGCGTCTTGAGGGCTGTTTAGGGCAGGATTTGCCCCCTCCCGGGGAGTCTGGAGAGCTGAGAACATTTGTGTGTGTTGTTTCTCCACGCCCTCCCTTTCTTTTGCTCCTTTCAGGGAATTATCACTGTACTTTCAAAGGGGGAATTTGTGGGACAACCGGCACCTGCTGGCCTGAGCTTCCCAGTGAAGGCTCTCTTGGTTGAGTGTATAATTTCATTTAATCCTAAATAGCCCCCTTTACCTATTGTCGACAAATTCCCTTTAATCCTAACCACCACTTAGGAGAATATTTACTATCAAAAGGAGACAAATCACTATTTAAATGTGGATTTACTCAAGTCTGAAACTATGACAGTGACATATGGGAAAATGATAATATGTAAATAAAAACTGGAGACAGATTTATCCCCCCAAGAAAGCTGGGCAGAGCGGTGGATTAAAGTCATTTGTGCTCTACTTTGAGTGGCCTCAATTCAGACCCGGCGTTCAGTTATGACCAGCATCGCCATTCATTCTGCTTACTTCAATTCATTTGGTTCTAGTTCTCAATGACCCTCTGTTACCAGGCATACACCTCTGATAAGTAGGCCTTGATGTTTACAGCACTTCGGAGGAGAATAAATGCAAACCACACATTATTTATGGGTGTGCACTCTTCGCTTAAGGGGCATTTGTCAAGAGTGTGAGTACAGGTAGAATAAGTAGATGTGTGTTAGCTCAGACAGCCCGGTTTCCAGAAGCTAACTAGAAAAAAAGAGCTAAATAAAATACCACCCAAAAGACAACAGCTTTCAATTATTGCCCATGATCCTGAATTCCTCCCAATGAGTTGAAAGGAAATCTATACCAGATGGCATTTTTCTGAATCAGCCAAGTGCAACCAGTCATTCCTGACTCTTGGTGATGGGCAGCAGTGCCAGAGACGAGCTGGCCCTCTGCTTCCTCAGCTCGCTGGTCATCGAAAGCAACATTGCTTTCTAGGGATGAATTTCTTAATTGCACTGAGATGTAATCAGAGTAGTTAGCAAGGAAGGTCTTTTTTTTTTTTCCCCCAAAAAAGCAGGAATCAAGCAAATTGTCCTGTGTTCTTTGGTTACAGTGGACTAAGGAGACTAAGCCAGAACTGGAAAAATAATAAACACATATCACATCACCTATACACATGGAGATGATCTTCCAAACTGAGACTATCAAAAAAACACATAAAATCAGTAACAACTCCTTAACATATATGATGTGGGGCATAAAAATCATTGTATTGTAATGCAGTAGCCAAATAAATTTGAGTCCTCTAATATATTACAATGAAGAGCTGGCCCATATTATTATATTCTCTCCTAAATTACCGTATC
The DNA here is from genome assembly GCF_964662115.1 of Mustela nivalis. Classification (NCBI taxonomy): domain Eukaryota; kingdom Metazoa; phylum Chordata; class Mammalia; order Carnivora; family Mustelidae; genus Mustela; species Mustela nivalis. Next base: position 55,213,614 of record NC_139027.1, on the reverse strand, counting down.
CCAAGACATTAAGTCTGAGAATGAAGTCCAATACATCCCTTTTGAAAAGCCAAGAATAGATTTGACATGTCTACCTCAGAAAGTACAATACTTGATATTTTTTTTTTTTTGAGAAAATTATTGCCTGTACAAAACTCATAGAATTGGGACCATTCATAACTGACTATGGGGAAGTCAAGAGAAGGATGTTATGCATATAATTCCTTGTGCTCAGGAAAATATCTTCATGAGGAAGAACTAATCAGCCAGTGAATTTATTCAACCAATTTTTCTTTGAACATATTTTCTGACCATATAGTGTCATTTTATGTTGGTTATTCTCTCGGCAGCTAAAGTGGATCCGATTTTTTTTAAAAGATTTTATGTATTTATTTGACAGAGAGAGAGAGAGATCACAAGTAGGCAGAGATGCAGGAAGAGAGAGGGAAACAGGCTCCCTGATGAGCAGAGAGCCCAATGCAGGGCTTGATCCCAGGACCCTGAGATCATGACCTGAGCCAAAGGCAGAGACTTAACCCATTGAGCTATTCAGGCACCCCATAATGTGGATCTGGTTTTAAGCTGGTGAAGATCTAGGACTTTTTTAGGTAACAGTTCAGAAAATTGTTTTCCAAAGATCAATCATTGATTTGGAGAAGACATGGGAAAAGAAAGGGATGAGGGAGGCAAGATAGGGATAATTAAACGTGATTGATTATGAATGATAGACTAGATTTTAGGCTATTAAAAACTCCTCTTCAACATGTTACTTAAAGACATCCATAGCTCCATTCACTTAAGTTAGACCAAATCTTTAGGCAATGCAAATCCATTGGTGTTTGTTTTATAGAAAGTAGACACCAATTCAATCCAAGAAGAATCTTGTCTGATGGATGAGGACAAATGTTCATGGTTCATTAAAGATACTTGTGTTTAACCAAATATAGGTATCCAGAGGTTGATGGTTGAGGTAGCTAGAGTCCTCCAGATGGTAACAACAAAGCAATTAATCAACCCCAACTCGGGGCCCCAGTGTCTTAATGGGCTTTGGAGTCCTGTTCTTGTATGGTATCCTCTATAAGACAAATTTTTTTTAAGGATCAATCATAGTTTCAGTTACTTCTGTTAATTTAATTTACTCGTGAGCGTGATGATGTATTCATCAGATAACCAAGGAGAGAGTGTTAGAAGAGTTCATATTTGCAACTCATGTCTGCTTAACCAACCATGCATGCCTCAACAACCCTCAGACTGGCTGACACAGAAAATGAATCTTACACTGAGATATATTAAGAAAAGGTTTTAAACCCAGGCCATCTGTGATGGTGACACAGTAGGAGACACAAGAGTCATCTTCATTTTGGACTGGGTGCAATATCCATTTTGGTTAGAACACTGTGCATGCGTCTTCTGGACTGCAGGTTCAGGGAGCAGAATGGTATTAATGGCACCATTAAAGTTAAATGAGCATCTTGAAGTTCAAGCTTCACCCCTAATAAAGTAGCTGAGAGGATCTCTTCCCTCGGTTGCCACTGAGAATCAACAACAACTGATGGTCATAAGTTAACAAGCTAATATTTCATCCATGGATACCAGAGCGTTAATGGCTAAATATGCCAGTTGAGGGAAGGAGCACATGTGCAGCTATTTGCCTGACACAACTTCTGCTGTCATGGCCTATTAAAACCAGTTTACATGTGCATGTCGAATTTGATGAATATGTATGTGACCCTTTTCAGAGCCATCACTCATTGGGCTATGGCCCCCATGGCAGGAAAAACAGCACCTCTCATTAAACACAGCATGAGTTACAGGCATGTTATGTTAATATTTCTTCAGAACTTTAGGGGGTTTTCTTCTTGTTCTAATAAATCCTGTGAAGAAAATAATTTAAAAGTATAATTGATTAAAAAAAAAAAAAACCTTTTTCTCATTTTCCCCTTAACTATTTTATTTGGTGTGTGAGTTCTGCAAGGCTCTTTCCTCAGGAAGTTGTAGGACAAGCTTATGAATTGTGCTTTGTATCATTCATTTGGGACTCCTGAGGCAAGCCCCCTCCTCAGTTGGAAGTTCAGAAAAGGCTAAACAAGAGACCTCCCTGCATGGAACTCTAAAACTCATGAAAGGCAGGGCTGTCTCTGAACTTTTGCAATATAATGGATCATCTGTTAGCTCACGGTTCTTACCCATGGGTCTCGCTCATAGTCAGTGTGCAAACAATGATAACTACCCTGATTGCTATTATTGTTACTATTATTATTTAAGTCAGAGAGCTAAAACAGTCTTTGTGGTGGAGAAGTTAAGAGCCTTGATGAGGATTCTTTTCTAAATATATAGGGTGAAAAAACATAACAGAGCTCCCCTTAAGGACGTGCTTATGAAAGATTAAAGCAATAATTCCATAGGTTATGTTAAATTACCTAGAAGGCTAAACATGGGTCCAGTCTGCTCACACAGCCTTCCTACTCCCAGTCTGGCAAGGCTTCTGTTGTGACCCTTTCCCATTCCACTCTGCTCCACTGGCCCTTCCATGGTGTCTGACCAATTCTCTTATAAGGTGTTTGAGAACAGAGATGATGGTACTCTTCCGTAGCATCTCAAAATGTCTAGCTCAGTGTCTGACATATGGATATTAATAGGCTCCCCAAATTTCTCTCCTAATTACTGACCCAGTACTTTGCGGATATAGTACCTAGAGAAGAGTGACCTGAAGGAATGGGCAGGAGATTCTAGTGAGGGGGTGAATCCATCAATTCACAGGGAAGCCAGCTGGAAGGTGGCAGAAGGTAATACAGACATTTCTAGGAAAGCCACTATGATACAGGGACACTGACTTAGGAGTTGGGAGTTGGAGTTCTACCCTTAACTCTTCTTTTGTCTGGCTGGGGGACCAGAAGACATGTTCATTTTGGACCTCAATTTCCTCATTTTCCCCCTCCCCCAAAATGCCAAAGTCCTTAAGATCCAGAATTTTCTCCACACAGAACTTGACTCTATTTACAAAGCATTGTTCTGGGTTTCAGCTACTACTGTATATCAGAGGACCAGAAAAGGTCATTTCTTCCTTAGCCTTCATCATAGGTCTACTCCCTCTGTGAAGAGGAGATGGCTATTCTCAAACAAGATTACAGAGCTACTCACATTTCCTTCCTCTCCTCAGCCCGGCCATCAAAGAGTTGATCATCTGGAGCTAACCTCCACAGTGTGCTTTCTGATAATCAAGTCAAATCTCCAGGCAGTGCTGAGAAGCCCTTTTGAAACTTCTCATTGTGATCAGAGGTCTTCAGACCGATTCCCATCCGTTGGAAAACCAAACTGTGCAAAAAGTCAGAAAGTGCATTTGCCCCAGTAACAGCTGCCGAATTTCACTGAGAAGCTACCAGTGCTCAGGCCCTGTGCTAACTGCTCTGCATTTTTGTATTTTATTTCCTCACTCAATCTGACCAACTAACATTATGAGGTAAGTGATGTCATGATTATGGTTTCTTTATAGAAAGAGAACTTAGATGGAAAGAAATTAAAAAGTTGCCCAAGTTCATACAGAGCTGGTGAGGGAGGCATGCTGGATTCAGACTTAGGCAGCCTGGCTGCAGAGCTTTGTTTGTTTGTTTGGTTTTTGTTTTTGTTTGTTGTTGTTGTTGTTGTTGCCATTCTATCAGAGCCTGTGTCAAACGTTTCCTCACAGGCAGACACCCCCCTCAGGATAATAGATTTGGAGGCAGATGGAGCAATGTCTTCTATAAAAGAAAACCACCAACTCAAAGGAGAACAAGTAACAAAACAGACTTCATCGCTCATCAGAGAAATCTTTTTCCAGCTCCAGCCTGGTGTGGATGCCAGGTTTCATGAGTATTGTGGGCACTGACAAAGAGTAGCTAGAAATTTCGGGAATGTTCAACCTCTGTGCATGAGGCCAGTCTCACTGGTGCATGCCTCTCCAGCCTGAGGGAGGATCCTGAAGATGCCATTGGGAGAGCTTAGGTAGAATGCTCTCTCACAGGATTCACGCCATTATTCTTCTATCACTTGAGAGGCCCCCAGCTGGCTGAGCAGCAGGCTCGATAGCCAGAGCCATCTCCACCTCTCTCTATAAATCTAGCACCAGAGCTGCCAACAGACGGTGTTGGATAAAGTCTGTTTTGCTCCCTGCCAACCAAATGGCCCCACAGCATAAGGTTCCAAGTTTTCTCAGTCTCATAAAACTTGGCTGAATGAGGCAGCGGTGCCATGAAATTTGCATTTATCTTGTGCACCTGACACTTCCCATCATGATGATGGAGTGTTTCCCTCATGTTGGAGGGCTCTTGGCTCTTAGGGAGGACAGGAAAGCAGGGTGGAGGTTGGTTGTGGGGCAGGCTAATCAAAGCCAGGAAGAAGAGTAAATCCATTGGCATGAGGGATGGGAAACAAGGTATGGGAGGAATGGAGGGCTGGGGGCTGGTGGGGGGAGTGCTGTGACTTAAGATAAAAGAGCATTCCAGAGCCCCTTGTGCATTCAGGCCATCCGTCATCTGTGCTTTTCAGGGACAGCCTTTCTGTTGACCTCTAGGCCCTGGCATGCAGCACCCTTATAGCTGCCCCAGGGAAGCTGATCCCCTCTTTCATAGGCCACAATTGTGTGCATGCTTAGAGCAAGCCTGCAGAAAAATCAACCTATAGGCTCTACAGGTTGTGGTAATGATATAGTTTTGCTGAATTTTGTGTTAGGACTTTGGGAATGGGGGAGGAGGTAGGGAAGATGTGAAGAGTTTCAGCACAGTGTGAGAAAAAAGAAGAAAAACTTGTACTCAAATTAAAGTCCCCTCTTTGTTCATCTTGTTTAAAAGTCCTCAACCTCATTCCAGGGCCGGGGGAGGGGGGAAGCATAATAATTAAAGAGTTTGGACCTTGGAGCAGAGGGTTGAGATTCAAATCCTAGATCAAAAGTTTACTGGTATCCAAGATTCTGAGTCTTTCTTTGCCTCTATTTCCTCATTTAGAAAATAAGGACAGATATATGTTTATAAAAAATAAAAAATTTTAAAAAAATAAGGACAGAGAGAGGAAGTATTTCATATAGCTGTTTTCAGGTTAAATGAGAGATGTATATTACATGTTTGGTGCAGTGCGTTGTGGACAGTAAGTGCTCCCCAGATGTTGGATAATGCACTGACCTCAAGATTTGAAGGGATACCAGCTGTTCTTAGAAGGACTGTCAGAACCCATGAACCCCAGGGCTCTTAGTCATTCAGTTATAACCATGCCATGAAAATCAGTGCCTGATGTATGTTTACCTTTCAGTGTCTTAGTAATGTTCTTTCTACCTCTGGATAACTATGGGTTGGTACCACCTTTTAAAAATTATATATATTTTTTTCTGTAGCTCTTTTGTTACTTTATGTCTATTAGTCATAGTTTTCCTAATTAGATCTGAACTTTTGGGATCAAATGTCATGATTCCCTTCATTCCTTGACTCCTTCTTAGAGACAAAATGTGAAGCAGAGATTTATGATACTTCTTTTGAGTAAAATGTCTGGCTTATATTCTCCCTGTACGGTTTCATGATGGTGGGCTTGAACATTACTGTATGCTTGGCAATCCAGAGCCATACCATATTCCTTCCCTGTGAAAGTTTGGTGACTGTTCTTGGACTTCACTACCTTGATCCAATCCACCATCCCAAATGCTCCTCTATTGAATTGTTGCTCCTACCTCCTCTGGAATTTGAGAACTTCTCCTAAAGTATTGCAGGATACATGACATCAAAAAGAGCATCACCAAATGGAAGTGTCATTCATTGTAGTGGACAACAGAAGTGGGAAGAGGATGATATGTAGAATCCCTAAAAGGCTAACACTGGTTAATGGCAAAGCTTCTGTCCTCCTAGATTTTAAAAGCAGAAGCAGAGAAAAGTTCTTCCTTCTGGTGATAAATCCCAAATTAAAATATCAAAAATGAATTGTGAAAGCCCATCTTTTTACTGAATTATTAATTCATTTATTCACTTTTCTACCAAATATTTATTTCATGCCTATTTGTGTTACACATGATTCTGTTTAATTTTTTTAATTGCTTATATCTTTCAGGAAGATAGATAGATAGATGCATTTTATAGTCTATGAGCTAGTTGGATGAATACAAATAAATAAACAAGTTAATGAATTAATTAATTATTTAAAAAGCTGTCTTTGTTGGATAGCCATCCTGAGTTTCTTTTTTTTTTTTCCATCCTGAGTTTCTAAGTTCCAAATATTTCGTGTGATATAACAAAAATGGCAAACAAATCTGTTCTAAAATATAAGTACTAATAATTGCTTTGCCTATTTCCTCATTGTTTAGAAGAGTCTTATTCTGGGGGGTGCCTGTGTGGCTCAGTTAGTTAAGCGTCTGCCTTCACCTCAGATCATGATCCTGGGGTCCTGGGATAGAGCCCCACTTTGGGCTCCTTACTCAGTGGGGACTCTTGCTCTCTCTCCCTCTGAACCTTCCCCTTGCTTGTGTTCTCTCTCTCTCAGATGAATAAGTAAAAAAAAAAAATTTTAAAAAAGAAGAATCTTATTTTGAAGAAGAATAAAAAGGGATGCTGACAATATCAGAAAGAGAATCAACAAAATTTTCCAGGCAGACTACGGGGATCAGTGACAAGAATCAGCATTTCTCTGAAAGTCAGAAAGCACCTAGTTTATACCATGAGCTAATGCAGAAATAAGAAACAATTAGTGATAAAATATAGAGCTGAGGAAAGTCCTCATGTTTCAGGTTTCAAAGTTATTTCGTAGTCTTCGCACTGCAAATGTAATTTTGAAGTGACATATAACTACCAGCAAAAACTAAGGCAACATCAATGATGTTTTCAGTCAGGAAATACATGTGTAGGTTTTGTATATTCATATGTAGATAAATTAAACACATACATTAATGTCAAAGTTAAATAATATACAATATTAAGATAGTAGAGAATGTTATTGCTACAATTCTTAAACCTTTCTTATTTCAAATCAAGAGCATAAATTATGATTACAATAAAATATAAGTTTTGTATTGGATTTATTTTTTTTTAAATTTATATTCAATTAGCCAACATATAGTATACTGGCTTTAAAAAAATGTAATTTAAGATACATCTTTTGGATAAAGCTAGAAGAGTTATCAGTTATTTGCCAACCATCTCTTGAAAATAAACACTTGTTGCAGCTCTCATGAATTAGACCAATTTCAAATAAAAAGTTGTTAGAAGATGCAAAGAAAGAATGGGGTGCCTGGATGGCTCAGTTGGTTAAATGTCTGACTCTTGATTTTGGCTTAGGTCATGATCTCAGAGTTGTAAGATTGAGTTCCCCATTGGGCTCCACCCTGGGTGTGAAGCCTGCTTAAGATTCTCTCTCTCCCTATCCTGCCTCCACTCCCCCTGCCTCTTTCTCTCTCTTTCCCTTTCTAAAATAAATAAATAAATGAAAGCTACAATGAAAGAAAATGTCCATTTATAAGAGTAATGTATAAGATAAAATATCAAGGAATAAATCTAACAAGAAATGATTCAGTCCTATATAGGAAGACATATTTTAAATACTACTAAAAACCTCAATGGAAGATATGAACAAACAAAAAGGTATAGCATAATCTTGAACAGAAAGACTCAACATCATAAACATGTAAATTTTCCCTAATTTCTAAATTTAAATAAAACAAAGTTCTGTTTTAATCTAATAAGTTGACTCTAAAGTTCCTGTGAAGAAAGAACAAGAGTAACAACAAAACCAAAAAAGAAGAAAAAAAAAAGAGTAACAGTAAAACCATGAGAAGGAGAAACATGAGGGTAGACTAGCCCTAGCAGATATTAAAACAAGCTAAAAAAATCCTAACAGTGGAGTGGAGTGTAAGTAGACAAGCCAATAAGCCAAATAGAAAGTCCAGTAAAAAGTCCAAACACATATAGAATTTTTTTTTAAAGATTTTATTTATTTATCAGAGAGAGAGAGGGGGAGAGAGCGAGCTCAGGCTGAGGCAGAGGGAGAAGCAGGCTCCCTGCTGAGCAAGGAGCCCGATGTGGGACTCGATCCCAGGACGCTGGGATCATGACCTGAGCCGAAGGCAGCTGCTTAACCAACTGAGCCACCCAGGCGTCCCCACATATAGAATTTTTTAAAAAAGATTTTATTTATTTATTTGAGAGAAAGAAAGTGAGCAAAAGAGCATAAGCAGGGGGAGCAGCAGGAAGAGAAGGAGAAGACTCCTCAGTGAGCAAGGAGCCCAACGTGGGGCTTGATCCCAGCACTCTGGGATCATGACCTGAGCTGAAGATAGCCGCTTAACCAACTGAGCCACCCAGGCACCCCTAAACATATATAGAACTTAATATCTGATGAAAGGTATTGGCGAGGAAAAGAAGGACAATGCAATAAATGATGTTAGGGAAATTAGAAAGCCAGACGAGAAAAATAACCTATACCTATACTTTGCACTCTACATCCAAATGAATTCCAAATGGATTGAAGATTTAAATGATAATAATGAAGATATAAAAGTTCTGGAAAGAAACAGGGAAGTTCTTTTATAATCTCAAAAGAGAAAATCTATATATAACTATGAATCAAAATCCAAAACCATAAAAGATACTGGCAGTTTTGGTCATGTAATATACAAAGAAGTTGACTTAGGAATAAATACTTTGGATCAAATTTAACAAAGGAGGTGCAAGCCTTATATACTGAACCCCAGGAAACATTAGTTAAAAAAAAAAAAAGTTAAAGAAAACCTAAATAAAATGGGAAGATATTTTATATTTATGGATTGGAGGGCTTAATATTTTTAAGTTGGCAATATTCCTCAAAATGATCTACAGATACAATAGAATCCCTACTAAGATTCCAGTGACCATTTTTGCAGAAATGGAAAAAGTGATCCTCAAATTCATATAGAGTTAATTACAAGAGGCCCTGAATAACCAAAATAATATTGAAAAATAAGATCAAAGTTGGAGGACTTGTACTTCTCAATTTCAACACCCAGTACAAAGCTATAATAATCAAAACAGTGTGGTTCTGCAGAATTACAGAAACTATTGACAGACTATATATAGTCTGCAAATATATATATATATATATATATATATATATATATATATATATACACATACATACATACATATGGAACACATAAAAGAACTCTGGAAGACATAACGACCTCTTACAACTCAACAGCAAAAAAGACAAACAACCCAAGAAAAATGGCCAAGGGACTTAGATAAGCATTTCTTCAAAAAAGATATATAAATAACCAAAAAGCACAAGAAACGATGATGAACATCATTAGTTATTAGGGAAATGCAAATCAAAACCACAATAAAATACTACTACATAGCCACTAGCATGGCTAAAAAAAAAAAAAAAAAACAAAGCAATGGAAAATAGTAAGTGTTGTTGAGGCATATGGAGAAATTAAAACTGTCATACATTGCTGGTGGGAGTGTAAAATGTGGAAAACAGCTTGGCAGTTCCTCAGGTACTTAAACATATAATTGCCATATGATCCAACTAAAATGTCCATCCATGAATTAATGGGTAACAAAATTGTGTATATACATAGAATATTACTCAGCCATAAAAAGGAATGAAGTACTGAGACTACAAAATGGATGAACCTCAAAAACATTATGCTAACTTAAAAAAAAAGAAAAAAATTATCTAATTAAGAGAATCCAGACACAATCATTATATTATGTAAGATTCCATTTATGTGAAATGCCCAGAAAAGATAAACCTGTAGACACACAAAGCAGCTGGTGGTTGCCAGGGACTAGAAGGACAGGGGAAAAGGAAGACTGCATAATGAGTATGGGGTTTATCTTTTGAGTTGATAAAAATGTTTGGAACTAAATAGAGGTGGTGGTTACACAACACGGTGTTGTACACTTTAAAATGGTTAACGTTGGGTGCCTGAGTGACTCAGTAATTAAGTGTCTGCCTTCCGCTCAGGTCATGATCCTGGGTCCTAGGATGGAATCCCATACTGGGCTCCCCGCTCTGTGGGAAGTCCACTTCTCCCTCTCCCACTGCCCCCTGCTTGTGTTCCCTCTCTCACCGTGTCTCTCTGTGTCAAATAAATAAATGAAATCTTAAAAAAAAAAAAAAAAAAAAGAGGTTATGGACTCTGAAAAACAATCTGAGGGTTTTGAAGGGGCGGGGGGTGGGAGGTCGGGGTACCAGGTGGTGGGTATTATAGAGGGCACGGATTGCATGGAGCACTGGGTGTGATGCAAAAATAATGAATACTGTTTTGCTGAAAATAAAAAATAAATTTAAAAAAATTAAGCATGTTCAATCATATTCAAAAGCAAAAAAAAAAAAAGGTTAATGTTATGTTACCTAAATTTTTTCAACAATAACAAAACAAAATTAGCATAAATTATGGAGTTAACAGTAATGTATCAATATTGGTTCATTTATTGTAACAAATGTACCATGACAATGTGAGATATTAATAATAAGGGAAACTTGATATGGGTATATGAGGTATACGGGAAATGTATAATTACCTAAATTAAAGAGTTAATTTAACAAAGAAAAAAAGAAAAATTAAAAGACAGATGACAATCTCAGAAATAAAAAACCTGCAACTCATGTGATCAACAAAGGATTAATTAAAGGCTCCTAAAAGTTAAGGGAATGTTCACACATCCAATAGGAAAATGGCAAAAGGAAAATTGATAAAAAATAAAGCAGAAAGTTCCTCCACAGCTAAACACAAATATCTCTTAAACACCTGAACAGACATTTAACTTCTCTCATAAAAAGAAAAATACACATTAAAAACTATCCTGTTGTAAAGTTTTTGTCCTCCAGAAGACAGAAATCAAAAAGCTTGATGACTTACTCTTTATTAAGGCTGTGTAGCAACATGATGATATGTTTGTAAACTGGTATAACTCAATGAAGGATAATTTATCAATATCTATCAAAAATACAAATGAATATACACACTGACCCAGATATTTCACTTACAGTAATCTACCTTACAGATATCCTTACATACATAAGAAATGACATTTGCACAAGTTTATTCATGTCAGTGATGTTTTTGATAGCAAAAGACTACAAAAAAACTAAATTCCATCAATATGGGATGGACAATTATTATTTATGGTACATCCATATAATGACTTACTATGCAGCTTTAAGAAACAATGAAGCAATTCTCTATGTATCAGCATAAAAAGATTCCAAGATTTACTGTTAAGTGAAAACAGTAAAACAGTATGTATGAATGCTAATTTTTCTCTGTAAAAAAAAATATAGAAAAACTACCTATATACTACAATTATATATTTGTATTTAGTTGTATATGAATCATGAAATTCTAAAAGGTGGTTACACAGTGGAAGATGGATAACATACTTTAGTTGAATAGGGAAGCATTGAATGAATAGTGTGGAAGGAAAGCATTTGATTAAATATTTAGTATGAATCATGTGAAAGTATTACTTATATAAGGTTAAATTTAAAAATATTTAAGTCATGAAGCCAAAAAGAACTGATGATATGCATATTAACTTAGACTTTGTCAGAGAAAGATATACAACAAAGCCACTTCATCTAAGACTTCTAGTTTGACAAAAGTGCCCCAAGAAGTTGTATCTTCTTTGACCTGGAAACCAAGAACATGGGCTTTTCTGGGAGTTGCTGAAATGGTCTTGTTGGACAGATGGTTTTCCCTCCTTAGACTCAGCCCTCTCTATTATGTTCCCTAGAACTCAGCCTGATACCAACTAAGGGCTAAAAGAGTCTGTTGAATGATTGAATTTAGGAAACATCTACCACTATGTAAATGATGTTAGTGGTGAACATTGGGTTAAAGAAGAATGAGAAAGATTTATTTTTTAAATGAAATGTCCACTTTAATTTGACAGAAGTTTTTAGCCTAAAAACATAAAATATTTCTCATCCACTCAGAAATCAAATGTTACTCCATGAGTCAGCCTTAGAAAATACTGTCTATCAAGGACCCACTAAAACCCCCAAATCTGATTTCCACCTACTTGCATGTTTTTCCTGGATTCCTTTAAATGTACCTTGTATGAGGAGCAAAAAAAAGGCTATATGATTGGGGGAAATGATGACTGTATCTTGGGGGAAGAAGAAGTGAAGAAAGCTTGATTCTACTAAATGGTTTTTTTCCCCCTACATGGAGATATTTTGCTTTTTTTTTTTTAAGTTAATATTTGACCAATTTTGTGTGTATTCTTCATGTCCTTGGGAATTTGATCTGAATATAGCATAATATGAAATTAGAACTAAATCAGAAAATAAAACAGCCATAGGACTTCTGACATGAGAATAGACAGTAGAAGGGAGATAAATATATTTGGAAGTGTTCTACAATTCCAATTCTATTAAGAGTCTGTTACTATAACTCATAAATCTCTCTCACTGTGAAATGCCAAGAAAGTACCTTTGGATCTGACTTTTAAGTTCAGAGCCTTTATGATTCATCACTGGGCCTTGAGATGACTTAAACATATTAAAGAGAATTGGCTCATACAACTATTTGCTCTGATTTTTTGGTGTTGTGTAACTGAAGGATTTTATAAAATGTTATACTTTGGGATGAAGAGACATCTTAAGCAGTACACCCATCCATAGGAACAGACTTCTCTCTCCCTTTCAGAATAGTATGATGGGCTTTGAGTTGGGATATCTGTATATCCCATATCTTGGTATGATGGGCTGAGTTGAGATATCTGTATATCCGGGTATCACACATATCTGTGAGGCAAGAATGTAATGAATTTAAAGATGCATGCAGGAGCTGGGACCCTGATGCAGGATTTTATCCCAGGACCCTGGCATCATGACCTGAGCCAAAGGCAGACACTTAACCAACTGAACCACCCAGGCACCAGAGAATGTAATGAATTTAATTCGAGATATTCAGCTCATTTCGTAAGTACTGAACTCATTTGGGGGGTCAGGGAGAAAGCAAAGGCTATGAAATGTATCTATCCACAGTATCCAGTTGCATAGTAAGATATGTCAGTTAATATATGTTAAACCAATTTCTCAGGTAATGTTAAAAAAAAAAACCCAGCAACATTGACAAGTGGATAGAAATCACTCATCTTGACAAGTGATTATGTAGATTAGGAAAGATGCTCTGTACCGCTAAGGAATGGGGACTGGGAATAAATCCCCTGTTGATAGAGTAAATATCATGAAAGTTGTGTTCTCTTGTATGTTAACTCTCTCAGAACTCGCATTTAGGCCCCATCCCATCACCGGCAAAGATGGGGAAATGTCATGAGAAATGGTTTGAGGTAGCAGCTACTTGAATGCTCAGAGGTACTGCCAAATATATATGACATTCAGACCTCCTGAGAGCATATCGTATCTTCTTAGACTTTTCTCTTAGGCTTTTGTAACTCAGATCTCAGTTGGACCTTTATAATAACTTCATTTTGTCCATGTTCACACTCATGTCTACATTGATAAAAGTTGGCTAATACAAAGTGGAGAATGTTTCTTTGCAACCTTGACTCTGAAGTTTGACCATCTATTCTCACCTTCAAAAGGCCTTTCCTCTGGAATCAGTAGCATTTATAATTGTGCACTTTGGTGTTGTTATTTTTTGAGCATTGTCATTTCTTGAGCATTGTCATTGTTTCCTCAATGGGATAGAAAGCTTTTTAAGGGAATGGCCTCTGTCTGGCACTTTCAGGGTTCACCCAATTTTAACTACGTAGACCACTCCCACACAAGTAAATCTATCACTTTGGGTGATATGACACTAGTGACATCTTGCTGTTATCTGCACTTAGGAATGTATGAAGAACAAGATTCCAATAATGCAACCAAATATTTCCTGTGAACCAGAAACTACATCTCACACTCACCTTTTGAATGGGCTGTATATTTGTGTTTAGAAATGTAGGCTATTTGTCCTTTCCTATCAATGGAATGCATTTTTTTTTTTTTTATAAATTCCGATCCTGGACAATTTAAAGGTGGATGTGAAGCAAAATAAATCATGAGTGAAATCACGATTTAATTTTCCACATATTTTTTTAAGTAGTGGGGAAAGGCCCCAAGCCTCTGGTGGTATAGAAAATAAGGTTCAGAAAATGAAACTCTTTGAGGTACCTTCATGGCTCAGTCAGGTAAGCGTCTCACTCTTGATTTTGGCTCAGGTCATGATCTCAGAGTTGTTAGATCGAGCCCCACGTTGGGCTCTGGGTTGGGTCTGGAGCCTGCTCAAGATTCCCTCTCTTCCTCTCCCTCTGACCCTCCCCACTGTGTGTGCATGCTCTCTCTCCAAAATAAATAAATAAATCTTTAAGAAAAACTGCTGCTTATGTGAAAGTTTACTTGCTTGCAAAATGTTTACTACCGAATTAAAGTAAATTTCAAGGTGAAAAAAAAAAAAAAAAAAGAAAAACTGCTGCTTTTCTCAAGAGCCTTTGTTCTTAACTTGAACTCCATGAATGGGCTTCAGGGGGTTCTTGAACATTCTGCAAATGTTTATAAAACCCATGTTTACAAACAATTTACTGAGGAAAAGCAGGAACTTTTATATCATACTCTCAAAAGTCCAATGACCTTCAAATATTAAAAACATTGATTTGGAATCTTAGAATCCATTCAAAAATTATTTTAGGTGGATCAAAATAAATATTACAAGTTCCTTATTCATTTTAGTACACATTTGTGGAGTACTTCAAGATGTCAAATACTCCTCTAGCACTGGGGAGACAATGATGAATAATAAGCACAGAGGAAGAGAATGGTGGAAACATTTCCTTAGTAAAGAAAACCAAACAGAATTGGTCAATAGTGACTCTTCAAGTTTCTGACAATATTTGAAACTTTGTTCTTGTGAAGGTTGGTTATCGCTACTAGTATATACTTTTAATTGAGTTACTATAATAACTATAAATCATTTCAATTAACATTAACTTCTATTGTGGCAGATATAATTAAGAATACATATGTGACTATTTCTGCCTTTTATAATGAGCTTTCATAGTAATCACTATTGGAACTACAGTATTAAGTATAATTACTAAGTAATCTACTAGAACACAGAATTACTTTATAATTATATGATATTTTCCTAAGCATATAGCATGCAGTTACTTTGGGAGTGAAGCACAGGAGTGACATTTAGCAATCTATTACATAATTGATGAAATCTTGCTAATAAATGTGAATTAACATCCATAAATGCTGGGCATTTTAAATTCCAAAATAAAACCAGTCACTCAGCAACCCCCCATTTCTTTCTTTCTTTTTTTTTTTAAAGGAAGACACTTTATCTTAAAACCTTAATTCCAAGGAGGAAAACTTTCTGAATACACAAATCATTTGGTTTTAGAGTCCAGAAACAAAGCAGATGACATTGTCTACATTGAAAAGTGTGTGTCTAATACACTAGAATGAGATTTTGGAAAAAAAAAAAAAAACAGTTATAGCTACAGCTAACTTTTTGGCAGGTAGGTCAAAATGGTTCCAATAGAAGCTTTTGGATATGTTTTCCAAAAGATATTTTTAGCTGAGAAAAATGTATTTTCTAGAAAATGCTAGAAAACATTTATTATTTTTAAGGAAGAATCCTTGAGGGGAAATAGGGTTTTCTCAAGGTCTGTGACTTATTATTTAACAAATCATACCAAAATATTAGAGTAATCTATAAGGCAGGAAAAAGTAAAGCAGATGGCAAAACTCCATTTTTAGTGACATAGAGAATTAAAAAACCAAACATATTTAATACAGTGCATTAAAATTATTTAACAAGTGTTGTTTTAACAAATTACCATAAATTTTTTTTTAATTTTTTATTTTTTATAAACACATATTTTTATCCCCAGGGGTACAGGTCTGTGAATCACCAGGTTTACAAATTACCATAAATTTTTGATGGCTTAAAATCACAAAATTTTATTTTTTCCTTGTTCTGGAGACCAGAACTCAAAACAAATCATTACCAGGTTGGTTCCTGTTAGAGGCTTTAAAGGAGAATCTGTTCCATGCTTCTAGCTGTCTTAGCTTATAGATACATAACTGCAACCTCTGCTTCTATCTTCGCGTGACCTCTTCTTCCATGGGTCTGTTGGAGTCTTTTCCCTCTCTGCTTCTTTTATGGACACTGTCATTGAATTTAGACTCCACACTAATCTAGGATGATCTCCTCTTGAGATCTTTAATTACATCTGCAAAGACTCTTATTCCAAGTAAGATCACATCTACATATCTTTTCAAGAAAGTATTCAACCCACTACGTAAAGCATCAATGTACATATGACATTTCCAAAGGAGTCAGTGTGGTGAGATGTCCACGTAAGGCTAGAGCCTCAAGAACAAAGCTCTTAGACCTGGACATGATCTCTGGAGATACTGTAAGCATTCTTTGGCCATTCAACTTATAGGAAATTACCATCACTGAGTAAAAGCAATGAATGTCAGCAAAGCAAAATGATTCAACAAGCATGATCACCCAGGATGTGATAAAAGAGAGGTCAGGATGTAAGTCTCTGGCTTCCCACAGAAGTGCTTTTTTCACTTCTCAGTGAAAAGGAAAAGGGTCAGTGGAGGTAAAGGGTCCTGAAGATGGCCTTAGGGCTAGGTCAAAGAGCAAAGAGTAGAAGAAACTTCAGAATATAACAGGCAAAGGAAAATGCGCTCTATTCAGTGGTATTCCTTGCTCTGGCCACTTTGACATCTCAGTAAGGTTGTAACTTTATTTTTTCTCTTCCATCTACCACTTTTCCCTGCACTCATCACTGCTCATTTAACCCTAAATACAGTGTTATATACATATTTGTGAGTTGTAATGAACTAAATGGATGCAATTATAAGTGCCTGTCTTGGGACCCTGCCAGGGTTAGGCTGGTTTACACATAAAATTTTGTATCAAGGGGACCTGTTTTGAAAGTGTGTATCTTGGTTTCAGAGTTGAACAACATTGTTTGATTAACTGAGCATTTAGAAACATACTTGTACACTTCCAAAACCTGGTCAAGGACACGCACATGGGATTCCATAAAGTATTTCTAACAGTCTGTTGGAATTTAATCATTACTTTTAAGCAAAGGTAATAGTGAAGACTACTGGTCTTCACTTCAGTCATATGGTCTCTATTCCAACTACTGAACACCACTATTGCACCTGACAAGAAGCCATACCCATAGACTGTGCAAACCAATGGATGTGGCTGTGTTCCAACAAAACTTTATTTACCAAAACAAGTAATGGACCTGATCTGGCCCATGGATTATAGTTCAGGACTCCTGCTTTTGAGCCAACACTTCAAAAGCTGTACTTACATTGTGCACCCCAAAACTGTATATTCTGGAACAATTTTTTTAAATTTCGATCAGCAGTACCTCCAGTCCCTTAGTCAGCAGTGCTTAAACCATTGGCATGATCTTTCCATGCTTTCTTATCCATAGCTAGATAATCTTTGTGATAGAGCATATTATTTCCTCTCATATCACTTGGCTCAAGGAAATCCCTATTATTCCTATTTCTCCAGCTCTTACTTGCTCTCTTCCTTTTAGTTCTTCCCTTTTTTATATCTCTTACAAACCACAGATGGAGTCATCCTTCTACAATTATCTCAGAAGCATTTGATGAGTGAGGAATCTATGGAGTGATCTATGTAAGGAGAAATATGAGTATTGGGATCTATAATAAGGGGGAAAAAGACAATAATATTTAAGCTGGTAAGCCTGTTATTCAAAACTTTCAAAAAAGTCTGGCTGAAGTTGAACTCAAGTCAATTGAGCAAACACACATTGAGTAGGTTAGCAAAGTATTTTAATAGGGTGTTTCTGAAGCAGGCCATTGCTTTCAAATCTCAGTTCTGTAAGTATGAGCTTTGTGCCTTGTGTGAGTTACTTAACTTTTCCTCATCTGAAAATGGGGATAGTAACAGTTCTTAACTCAGAGGATTGCTATGCAGATTAATTTTTTTTTCAGATGTGAAATGGCCCATAGAAAGTGTCAGTATGTTCTCTTTATTATTGTTTTAATTATTAGTATCATCCTCATACACGGTCACACTGCTGGTGCTAAATATTTTTTGAATGCCTTCTATGAACCAAGCACTATTCTAGGAACTGGGGAGGGAACAGTGAAAAGACAGACTAAGTCTCTGTCATTATTATGAACTATTAGTCACTGGCTTATTCAACAAATATTCACCAGGCACCATGGCTGTGTCAGGTACTTCTGGGCACCGTGACAGCTGTTTGTGAAGACTAACAAAGTCTCAGCTCTCATAAATTCATAGTTAGTCATTTAGATATGCTTTCTTCATCTAAACTATGTGCTCCATGGGGTCTGTATCTGGATTTTCATCAGCCTCTGTCCTAAGAGCCTCAAGGGGATTATCACATGGAGACTCATAAATATCAAGCCAATGAATGGATTAATGAATGAGAGAATGAAATGAACATCTACATTCACCAGGTGCAGAGAGGTTAGATTACCAACTAATCTTGAATGCAGTTGAAATCAACCATCTTTGCTAGGAACGTACCACACAACATCCCATGAGATTCACACTGGGGATCCTGACATCTATCCTGCTTTCCAATCTGGAGGCTCAGCCTTCCTAGGCAGTGTGTGAGCACCGCAGAGAGTAAGGTGGGGAGGCATCTTCCCAAGAAGCAAGACGTCAAAGGGATGTATTAAATAAAACATGAGGACTCTCTGCAGGAGTTGAAAAATAAATAAATAAATAAATGTCCTGGATAAATTACTTCAGTCAGTTTTGCTTTCTACTTTGGGTAGGAATGAAATCCTAAAACGTGTAAAACATCTGGAATTATAAAACAAACCTGGAGACCCTGTCTAAAGGACCTTCTGAAGTCTTGGCTAAATTAATAGACTTTTTTGTTCTACTTGGAGTAAGAATGACATTGAAAGTCATATTTTAAAAATCTGTAATTTAAAAGAGAGAGAGAAAGAGAGAGAGAGAGAGATGATACCTAATAATACTTATCTGGCTATAGAAAGTAAATTCTAATGAGATATAAGATCACAGAGTATATGTAGGATGAAGGCCATGTTCAGATACTGGTGGGAGAAAGTCAAGATATCTGGAGTTTCTCCAGTGCATGACTTGAGGAAAACTTGAGCTCTTCAGATGTTTCATTAAAGCCTAGAGTGTACTGCTCAATCTGGAAGATGCTTCCTTAAACTGTTTCAGAAATCCAATCTGACCCATTTTCCTCAGCCATGCTTATGGGAAGCCTTCTCAGCAAGGAAATGGCGTTATAAGGAAATTATTCTGAGACCTTTTGGCTGCCCCCCCACACACAAATCATCGGACAGTATGCAAATGGAGAACAGAAATACATTCAGCAATTGCAGAAAAAAAAAGACACACCATTTCTATTCCTCCTCTTGAACAAAAAGAAAAGGAGGAGCTAAACGTGTCCTAAATCCTAGAAACCTCACCAGTAAAGCAAGAATTACGTGAGAGACCCTTGTTCTAATAAGACCATCAAGCTGATGTGTCCCCATGGCAAGATAGCCCACAATGAGCAAAGCTTCGAGCTTACTGGGCTCTATTTTAGCAGGGCCCAAGCACATACTGTGCTTTCTGGTCAGAGTGGGGGAAAAAAAAGAAATTGCCTGGAAGGAAATCTACTTCATCCAGAGATAAAATTTACATGAAATATGGCTATAACAAGATTATTTACATTCTATAGTCATTAGGGATAAAGAGGATACTTGCAGATCTATCTTCCTAAACAACAAATTGAAAATCCTTTGTGATAAAAATCTCTCTGAGCTGTGATTTTCAGTTCTGTCAGATACCATAGAAAAATGGTGCCAAGTTAGCCTATCTATTCACTCAGCAACTGATGCATATTCTTTGGAATTTAGATACCGATGCTTTCTTTCAACTCTGTGTATCTGTTACATTTTCTACTGACTGTATTATGTGAATTTGTTTTGGGGAGATCAGACTGGACTGCTCTGGACTGAAGTCCAGAAAACCAGCCTGTTTGAGGATATGATTTTTAAAATGATTTCTATAAAGAGTATATTGTTACCTTGGAATGAATTTGGTGCTGATTGTTTCACACACACACACACACACACACACACAGCAGCAGCAGCAAAAAGATAGGTTTGATGATCACTGTTTAAAATGATCCACAGCTTTAATTGACTCCCAATTGTCTTTTTTCATGTCACAGTGCCACTGATGTTCAGATATGTCAGTTATTTTTTTTTTTTAATGTGTATTATGGGCTTGTATAGAAAGGTAAGTGGAAAACAGTTGTCAATGAAGATGAATATAATTAAGCCAGGATTTTGTATGTGAGAAAAACATTATGGTCCAGCTTCTTCTACCCTAGCATGGAGGGGTGATGATCCATTCTCTTTTTTAGCACAATAGGATAGGAGATACCACCATTATTGGTAGATGCTGATCGCAGACTCTCCTTGTGAGAGCATGTCATGCCAAATGGGAAAGTCTCCAGTTGGAGTCTGCTTCTACCTGGAAAAGAAAGCTCTCACTGGTTGTGTGAAGACTGGAATTGTTGTGTTATCCGGTAATTATGGACTAGCCCGTCAGTGACTTTGGAGGAAAGCTCAGGTTTAGAAAAGGACAGTCATTAGCAATGGCTGTCTAAATCATGGTGAGGTTTAACAGGCCGGACAGGGCCAGGGCTGCTGTCGGGTTTCCTACAATGATCTTTGGACAGAGTACTATGGTCAGAAAAAGATAATAAAGAGGCTAGAACATGCACCATCTGGTCTAACAGAAGGGAAGATGGAAAACATCAACAGGGAGTTGGAATT
Organism: Mustela nivalis; assembly: GCF_964662115.1. Lineage (NCBI taxonomy): Eukaryota > Metazoa > Chordata > Mammalia > Carnivora > Mustelidae > Mustela > Mustela nivalis. The sequence continues at coordinate 55,192,845 of NC_139027.1, read as the reverse complement.
GTTATGGAAAGCCAGACGGTGAAGCATTGATTAAGATTATTTTGTCGATTAGGTGATATCCTGTGATTTATGCCATGGACAAGGAAAACCAAATACTTTTTTCGTGAGTGTGTGAAGCCAGGGTATGGTATAGAGCTACAATTATATCTGACCCTGGGATTCAGAAAAACTCCTTGTCAAGCAGAAGAGGCCAAAGTAAGAAACAGGACCCCCCTGAGAACATGAAAAGGCTCTCTTCTGTGGAGAAGAGGCATGGTGGCCCAACTGCTTTGCAAGTGTGGCAGAGGGCCAGGTAGTGGGGGGAGTAGGTTATCACAGAAGGGCTTCCTTTTTTTCAAGAAGTCCTCAAAGTTGCCAACCATTCGTGGCACTCTAAAAGACTAGAATGGGAAAACAAGTCAATCAGGCTAAGAAGATGGATCTGATGAAATGCACAGAGACCATTTGGAACATTGCTTGCTCGGATTAGACTCAGTATATGGGAAAGTAGATCTGAAATTTCCCAGGTTTCTTAGGCTAAGTAGAGGCTATTTTCTAAAGTAAATTTCTTGGGTTCAGTTTTCTTAGTGCTCTCTCTCTCTTATTCCTCTCTCTCCCAATATGATTTTTAGTCCTTTTTAACAGAAGTAGTTTCTTTACAATGATTCACTTCGACCTCCAGAATGAAACAACACACCTTACGGACTGGCGATCATCACAACCCTGTCACAATAGAGGAGATGTTCTTTTTTACCAAGCACTATATTGCACGACTGCCCCTCCTATATCAGAGCTAGCCTCTGTTATGTGCTTACCATGTAGCAAGAATGGGGCAAAGCATTTTACATATTTTCTTTTTTTATTTTTTTAGTTTAATCTCAAAACAGCTCTATGAAGAGGAAATATTATTATGTCCATTTAAAAATATATTTAGGAAACCAACAATTTCCCTAAGGCCATCAACAAATATGTGGTGGAGTCCAAATTTTAACTCACTTGGATTCCCAAGTCCTCACAGCATTAACAACTGCTCAGTGCTGCCTCAATAATTTATCTCAAATGTATAATTTCGGTGTTTAAGATGAGAATAAATAGTTCAGAGAGAGGGATGATTTCTATTCAGCAACACAATTGGACGTGACCTCAGAACCTTGGGCTCCAAATCCAGCTCCCTCCCCCTTATGACATCCTTCTGCTATAAATTTGCCCGATAAATAATAAACATATCCTCTGAGAGAGAAGACCATGAATGTATCTCATCTCTTACTTCGATACCTCATTTTTACGAGAAGCAAATTCCTTGATGATCCAAACCTGTCATTTCTTTCTTTACAAGAGATTTGTCACATGGAAATATTTATAAGGTGTTAACTAATCATTAGAAAGTACTTGAAACACCCATTTTCCTTCTTGATGACAGCAAATGTCAACTGCTTCTCAGACTAAGTACTATGTATTTTAGATTGAGAGCTGGAGTTTGAACAGTATGAGCAACTGTTCCATTGCTTTGATCGGGTGTTCAATCTGAGTAAGAATTATGAAGGATATATACTCTTATGAGGTCACAGGTCAAGCACCTATTTCATCAGTGAGAGGGCACATGCAAGCATATCCATTTGCTTCCCCATTTTACCCCCAAACAGTGGCAAGAGGATAACATCAAGCATCCAACGTGTTACCTTCTGCAATTCATAAAGTTGCACTGAATAGAATTATCACCTTGAAATTACAGGGTAAAACTCCCTATACAAAAACAGATTAAAGACAAATTAGACTGTGGGCCAGGTCACTCTGATTGTTAATTAGTGATAATGGAAATACAATTAGCATAATGAGTTCCAATTACTGTATATGGAGAAATATGAGCATACTGCTTTCATAAATCTTGGTTCCAGGAAAAATAAAATGCATCTGGTTTAACAAAGCATGCCCTTCTCTTCTGCAGAAAGCTTCCTGGTAAATATCTTTTTGTGAAGCTAAATCCTTCCTCTGATGGGTTGTGATTTGGGGGGGAAAAAAAAAAAGGCAACAGAATGGATTTGCCCCGTCTGATAGCTGAGCAGTTTTATATTAGCTCAGCTTCTGTTTTAAGCTTCCTAGAAAATCTAACCATCTGTTTCTACAATTGCAGGTTCAAAACATTGGGAAGAATCATAGACCGTTGAATCAAATGTGCTTATTGTCTTTGAAATGTTGGTGAGCCCCCTTTCTGCCTTTGATAAGCTGTGAAATTGGAAAGCCAATTATAGTTACATATTTACACAAATCTGAACAGCTTTTTGAAAACCCTGTGCAAGAATAAGTGGATGAGAAACAACGCCTTTACACATAGCTATAGCGGGATGCCTGTGGGTGTGTTAATGAAGTTATTTTTTAAAGAGTTGCACTACAGGGTCTGGGTATTTATTTCCACCTTGGTCTTACACTCACACCTTTTCACCGCAGGCACTGATCTCTCCTACCTTTCTTGGAAGGTCCATCAGCTGACAGCACAATATGCCAGCTGTGCTGTCTTCTCTCTACAAACCTCCTTTGCTACTTTTCTTGCTATGAATGCTCAACTGTTGACGGATTACATTCTACCGCTGGTTGAAACCCAGGCCCTTTGGCCAATGAATGGAAATGAATGTGGACTGCTCAGCCCACACAGGTGACATTACACCTCGTACCGAGGGAATGTGCCAACTTCCTTGTTGTACCCTGTAAATCTGATAGATGCCATTAACCTTTTCAGCAAGTCCCCATGGATCACTGCAATGGTGAATCTCAGTAGTAATTGCTAAGACAAAAATGCCCCAGCATGCCTATATTCTCTATAAGAATCTATGAAACAGGCAAGTTGGCTACTCAAGTGCCTTTTCCCCAACTGCTCCCTTGATTTACTTTCAGCTGTCTGTCTGTACCCAGGCTTCAGTGCTTCATAATCTTCCAAATACGCATGAGCAGCAGATCTTACAAAGTACTAAGAGCAATTTAACTCTCTCCTTTTATCCTGAATGGGATTTTGCTATAAAGGAGAATGGTTATATAACTAGACCAGAGGATCTACTAAAATAGCAGAGTTCATTGAGGAGAAACCCTCTCATGTCTACCTTTATAATTCCCAGCACACTTTCCATCTGGGCTTTGACTGCTGTTGTCATATTTTTAACCTAGTCAGGTCTCCTCAGTCTGTCTGGAAGCGTTTGTAAACTGGATTATTCAATAAAAGAAATGCTTGTCAGGCATCATTCTCCTCCAGCTGTTTGAGATGCTTTCTCTAAAAATGGCTTTCACACTATCACTATCTATCCTTGAAGCATGTGCGCACACACATACACATGCACACCCCAATGGAATCAAAATGATCATTGACTGTCAGCCCATATTTTTTATGGGAGGTTATGGTAGAGCTTAAAAAGACAAGCTTCTCTCCCCAGTATTTTTGTTAGTAAAGTATATATTAGATCTACACTTCTTTATAGATTTGAAGGAGGAAAGGCAATGAATTGAGAGGCACATGAGGTATCCCGGAAAGAAGACTGACCTCTTGGGTACTGGAAAGTGTCTCATTGACAAGCATAACAATGTGTACCTGATAAATGCTGATAATAATGGATACTTGATAAGTTACTCCTGGCAGGGTCTAGGGCAAATCACTGGAACTCTCTGGGCCTTGGATTTCCCTTTCGGCTCTAAAATTTTATGATACTAAGGGCCAAACCACCAAACCAGGAGATGTGACATAAAGAAATGTTGAACACCTATAAATCTATCTAAATAGTCACTAACATCTAGCCACCCTATATCGCTTAAAAGTAGATTAAGTTGTACCTAACAGAGCAGCCCCATGCAGAATAGATCCCTATCTGTGCAGGATTAGCAGTCCTCAAAGGGCTTCCAGCCTCAAAGACTATTCATCATTCAAGATGGCAGTTTGTACTCGGGCCATCACATCTACGTTCTGCACAGAAGGAGAAACATGGGTTGGAGACAAGGGTGAAACACCAACATAGTTAGCACTTCTATGGAGCTGTCCAGGAATCACCACATAATTAATTCTGTTTCTGTTTCATTGGCATTAGTGGTTGTGAGAGAGACTGAGAGGCACAGTATTTTAGCTGATACATCACAGCCCAGAATGAACTCGAGTTCTTTTATTAGTAAGAAAGGAAAGAATGGATTCAGATAGGCACTGGCAGTAGCTGCCATGTAACCCTTTTTCTGTCACTTAAACTATTTTTGTGCCATGCTCCTCAGTCCTAGAAAAGACTCTGTCCAACATATAGAAATAATTTATTTCAGGGGCACCTGGCTGGCTCAGTCATTAGGCATCTGCCTTCAGCTCAGGTCATTATCCCAGTCCTGGGACTGAGCCCCACATTGGGCTCCTTGCTCTGCGGGAAGCCTGCTTCTCCCTCTCCCAGTCCCTGTGCTTGTGTTCCCTCTCTTGCGATCTCTCTCTCTCTCTCTGTCAAATAAATAAATAAAATCTTTAAAAGAAAAAAAAAAGAAAGAAAGAATTTATTTCATTTTATAACCATGTCTGTGGTGAGTCCTATGCTAACAAAGATGTGTCAAGTCCTAGTCCCTCTGCTACTACTTCTTGAAAATCAAGCGGGAGGCCCTCTACCATCTAGTCTATCACAATGCAAATTTTAAAAATCAGGTAAGATTTGAAAAATAATTCTCACTTGTAGAGGACACTAAAGTGAAAAGAAAAGGATAACTAGTGTCTTTCTTAATACAGACTTAACAGGAGAGTCATATGTAATTGCAAATCAGTAAGTTCAAAAAGTCTAGTCATTCTTTTAAAATCATCTGTATTTGTAAACACTGATTAATTTTCCCATAACTAATTTCACTGAAGTAAAATAACAGAAGAATTATTTTACTATCTGCCAATATTCATCTGAGTGAAAAAATTCATTAATGAGTTTTTATTTTTTATACATAGAGATTCCTATTGTCTATGCATGCAATAAAAAAAATCAAAAATCATCTGTGGTCTATCAAACACTGGTCAGTCTTCTGTCAGAATATGAATTTTTGTCTTCCCAAATCTAGCCAATGTCATACTTTCCTCAGAAGGACTATTTTATAATGTGAGCAGGCCACTCAGATAATAGCTTGCCAGTCTATTGATTCCAAATTAACTTTACTTCTTGGCAGTTGACTTTTTAAGGATTCCTACTGGTCTTCCCACTTGTCATTTTTGGGTACAAAGAGCAGTAAATGCGAATGGTCTCACCGAGGGCAGTTACTTTATGGAGGATAGACTTTCTGGCAGGTTTCTGACAATAGGGAAGTAGATTTGAATGTGATCTTCTGTATTGGTCCTTCATGTCCCATGAATCAGTTTTCCCCAGCCTTTAGAAAACAAAAGTACAGAAAGGTTTTGGTCATGCAGTGAAAACTGCATTTAGATTCCTTAATTTGGGTGAGTCGATACAGAACATCCGTTGGGGATCTGGGTTGCAAACAAGAGAATCCAAACCTAGATAATGTAATCAACCATGAATTTACTGGGAAGATACCAGGTAGCTCACAGAACGTGAAGCAGGAGTGGAGAACCAGGCCCCCCAAATGGAGAAATTCATGGCAAGTGAAGAGATGACGGCCGCAGGAGGCATGAACAGTTTCCTCTGCTGCTGTCACTGAACGCTGGAGCCTTTGGGGTTTTCAACATTTGCTTCCTGCATTCCAGGACAGACCATCTGATTGGCCTAGCGGAGGGATACGCCCTCTTGGGCGGGTCCTTTGATTAGCAGCAAGTTCAGGACTATGCGAGGAGAGGGGAGGTAATCCCCCTCAAGGATTCTTCCTGTTTTTCCTGTTTCAGGGAAAGATAGGACGAAAGGATTGTGGTTTTCTTAAAAACAAAAACAGAGAGACGGACAACCACTATAAGGATACTTCTTAGACTTTCGTGTGTAGAGTAGTATTCGGGGCTTCATGTTATTTGCACAGTTGCACAGTCGGACTGCAGAGGTCTGGGCTGGGGCCTGAGATTCTGCATTCCTATATCATCCCGGTGATGAGCCTGTCCTGCAGACCACCCTTTGAGTCGTAAGGCTTTATAACTGGAAACATCAGGGAGACAATTAGCCTCACGGTTCTTATTCTCCGTATATATTTTGTTATAATTGAAGTATAATTACTTATATTAAAATGAGTAGAAATTAGTCTAAAGTTTAATTTGTGTACACGAACCTGTGTAACTAGCAACCAACACCAAGCTTCACTCTCTCCTTAGAAAGCTTCCTCATGTCTCTCCTTTGCCCCCCTCTGCTCTGAGAAAGAACCACTGTTCCGATTTCTATCCCCACAGACTGCTTTTGCCTGTTCTTGAGCTTCACGTAAGTGGAGCCATATGTTATTTAATTTTTGTGCAGTTTATTTTGCTCAACATAATGCTTATGAGAGTCATCCATGTACTTTTAAGTATCTGTGATTCACTCTTTTGTATTACTGAGTACTATTCCATTCTGTGTCTAGGACATAATGTTTATCACTCCTCCTTTTGATGGAATTCTGGGTTATCTCTAAAATTTTGCTATTATGAATGAAACTGCTATGAACACATATTTTTTCTTTTATTTTTTTTTCAAAATAAATACCCAGAAATGAAATAGCTGAGTCATAAGGTAAGTGTGTGTTTAACTCTATAAGAAATTGACAAATTGCTCTCCCTAGTGTTTGTACCATTTTACACTCCCACCAGCAGTGTATGAAAGCATTCCAGTTGTCCTGCATTTGGTGTTGTCTGTCTTTTACATTTTAGTCATTCTAGTGCAGGGATAAATCATTGTGGTTTTAAGCTGCATTTCTTTGATGATAATCCATATTGTGCTATTCTGCACAAACACATTTTCTTCTCATCTTTTGTCTCAGCTTATTTTCACTTTTAAATACAGTCTCCCTTTGAATCTATCAAACGTCTTGTTTACAACCTGGACACGTGATACAATTTCAGCCTGACTCTTACTTGCTCTTTTAGATTATGCTTACCTTTCCACAATCACAGCTAACTGAGAATTTTGGTTTTGAGTATCTTAGCGTGGGCTGCTGGACATGGTAACAATATTTTCTCATTAAAAATAATGCCTAGTTCTTCCTCTGATGGTATTTAAATTTGCCATCCCAGGCTCTTGTAGTCAAATATATTGATAATGTCCCATGTGTGTTCTCTGACACTTGGGTGTAATTGTGGTGAACTTTGAATTCCCATCTTAAGGTCAGTTATTAACTATTGATGGATTCTCCTTTTCTCCACTTAATGCTAAAGTATTCATACTAACCAAGACAGATGGGAGCGGCTAAGGAGTTTTTCAATGCCATTGCTGTGTAAGCTGTCTTTTGCTTCCCTCGTGTGAGAAACTCAAAGCACTTTTGTAGAGAAGATCATTTATTCAAGGTAAAGGAAAAAAAGGAAGGAATGAACGAAGGAAGAAAAGAAGGAAGGAAGGCAGCAAACAAACCCCTACATTCATTGTCTACACCCCAGTTTTCAAATCCCCTCTACTTTTTTTTGGAACTGACTTTTCTTGTCATTAATGATGAGAAAATGGCACCTTTGACAACAACCTTGGCTGACCCACTTTGGAAGCAAATGGGATCTGGACGTAAGAAGGATAGCTAGGCCCTCAACATCCTGGACAAGTCACCCTGACAAACAATGGCCCCGTTTTTGGATTTCCCAGGGGGCGGAAGAGTGCCCTCTGAGATTTATAAACACATCCATAATAAATGGGAGGCTGAAGTTTAAACCCTTACGGAGCCTCCTCTGCGGTGCCGCCGAGGTCTCGTGTGATTTAGAGAGGTGACATTTACTGTGTGCAGACCTATTATTCAGAGTGACTGTTTGTGTATAGACAATATTTTAAAATGGCTTGCTGTAGATGAAAAATTCTTATTAAGTCAGAAAAACAGTTTAAGTAGGTAACACTCTCTCAGTTTAGTCTGCTATAAGTCTTACTGTCTTGCCACATGGAAAGTGCTTGGGGTGGGAGGTAGTGACACCTCCCAGGTGCTGGCTAAAATACTACCTCCAGAACGAACAGGATGCAGGGCCTCAGCTGGGACCACAAAACTAACTGTATGTCTGAAGTGAACCTAGGAGGCATTTCTGCAAGTGTCATCACAATGGTTCAACCAATAGGATTTGGGAGGCAGGGCACTGGTAGTCTAGAGACTTAAGAATTAGGTTCTTCCACTAACTAGTAGTGTGATCTCACAGATGTCTCTTAACCTCCCCGAGACTCAGTTTCCCTAATCTGTAAAATTTGGGAATTGGATGAGGTGACTTCTAAACCCCCTGTAAGACATGTCTGCTTTGTGTGGCCTAGTCTTAGGGAATTGTGCCTGTGAGTCCCTAATGGCTACATTTTACAGTCACCCAGAACATTCCCCTAGCTTCCCTTTTTCCCACTTAAACCCAATAGTAATCCTGAGAAGGAGGCAGAGCAATGATTATTGTGCCATTTCTTCAAATGAGGAAATAGGCTCATGGAAGTAAGGAACCTAAACCCCACATTTTACCCTCAGTCTCAGACTCTGTCTCATCACATTTCTTATATCTCTGCCAGCCCTAAGCACTCTGTAAACCATTACAAACAGCTCAGCAGGAGAATATAATTGCTGGAATATAGATATGAACAGAGGACAGGAAGAGGACAAACGTCAGTGCTCAGGAGGCTCACAATCTTCTGGGACAGACAACACATCCCTGCCTAACCAAACTCGACCCACGCTTAGAGTCCAAACTCCACATTCTCCTCCCCCAGGAAGCCTGCTTTGTTCCACCTTTACTCCAGCCTTTGGGTATCCTCCTTTCTCCACCAATGGTCGAATTCCATTGTCAAGACCAGTGCAACAGACACGCTCTTTCCTCCCCGTTTTCCTGTTAGCATGTGTGTATCCCACTTCTTCTAATTCGTTAGTAAACTTTGTGTGAGGAGGACTTGTGAATTCTATTAGTAGTTAACTCATTCATAGGGAGAAATCGGTTCATGTGGTTCAGCCATCAACGAAGACACCTACACTACCTTGGGTAAGGGCAGTACCAACCAGATGCTGCACTGCTCTGCTTCTTACAGCTTTAATCTAACTAGAAACTGATATGGCAGCCTTTTGCACCTGCGAAAGCTGCCATCTTGTTTCCTTTAGCACTCTATCTTCACCTCCATTATTCTACATCATAGTACTTACACTGTAAGAACTTGAATGTTTCTTTGTTTTCCTATCTCCCGACTTAGAATGTAAGCTCCATGAGGGCAGGGTTTTGTCTGACTTCATTGTCTGAGAATGCACGTTGTAGGTGCTCAATCAATATCCACAGACGGAATGCCTGCATGTATGCATTTTAGGCTTTGTGATCTCCAGTTTATACATCTATCCTCATTCCATGCATTTTTCTCATCAATCAAGCACTTCCTATTCTGGAAATGTAAACGCTAATAAATTATGGTACTTGCCTCTTAGAATTGTTTCTGTCTTAATTTTTTCAAGGTTTTATTTAAATTCTAGTGGAATTGTTTTTGTTTTAAATTACTAAAGAAAGAGTAACCTTTGGGGTGCCACTATGGGTATTCATGGTCATTATTTTGGTGAACAATGTTTTGTTTTGGATAAATCCTTCGCTCCTCTCTTTACAATCCAGTCATGAAGTACTTACTGAAGAGTTATCTCCTTCAAACTCGTGGGACTTTTTTTTTTTTCCTGTTAGTGCTATAGTTGAATTCTGTTATGTCAGATTTAACATTTAAACCTACTGTTAGCTAATTAATAATAAGAGCATACCATAAAACATTAGTTATAAAGTCAAATATGCCAGGCTTGAATCTGCTTCTACTGAGTAGTTCTGCAACTCTGGGCATGAAATTTTGTCCTGTCAAGCCTCAGTTTCTTCATATGCAAAATATTATACTATAATAATAGTATCTATATCACAGGGTTGTTGTGAAGATTAACTGAGATAATCTTCTTATTTACTGACACAAAAAGAACTCAGTAAATGTTAGACTTTACTATTACTACATGGTGTTAGAAAAGAATAGCACACAATTTAAATGCAAATAGTAATTATACTATAGTGTTCTGCATTTTTATTTTATTCTCCTAGAATGCCTGATTGCTTGTGCTAATTTAGCAGTAACGATGTTCAAAACATATGTTTGTTCTTCTAAGAATTAACAATAGACAGACAAGATTATTTGTTGACTTTGGACTGTTTGGATCATTGTAATAAGGTACCCCATATGTAGAAAATACTATGAATTTCTACAGCTGATTAAAAATATAATTTTCTGAAGAGTCATGGTAAATCTCTTTCCCACAGACACCTTTTAATAAAAAACATAAATTATAAACCTACTGTTATGCAAACAATATTGGCACAACAAGAAAATGATTAAGATGCAGACAGGGTAGGTCAAAAAGACTATAAAAGGATTAATTCACATTGATATATATTAAAACAATTGGTCAAAGTTTAGGTAGCTTTTTAATTTTTGGTGTCCACATATTTAGGGCCTATTCAAATCTTACCAAGAGCAAACAGAATTTTTTTTTTTTTAAAGTGGGAGTTCAATAGAAATTACTAGAGCATGTTAAATCACTCTACTGCCACTATTGTATAAAAAGTGTTTCAAAACAAAGAGAAGAGCAGCTCTGTTTTTAATTTATGGAATAAAGTAACAGCTATTTTCTTCCGTTTTTAGCTTGATCTTTCTCAGATGTGGAACACCTTAAGTGACGCTTTGATTTCTCTCTCTGGCTACCCTATGCTTCTCCCCATGTTTTGAGTCACTGTGGTCTCCTGAACAGCAATTTCTATTGCAAAGTTTAAAAACAAAAAACAAAAAAACGTTAAAAGAGAATTTCATTTGCTCAAACTTCCCGAATGGCTGTTTTGGTATTTTGAACCTGTTATAAACTTGAGTGGGACACCCCATTTGGCAGCAACATGACAAAGTCTTGTCTCCACTTGTTGTTGTGAAACCACACCCATTTAGCCTGAGTTTCCTGATACCTCACTAGGCCCTGAGAACAAATGGAGTCATCCTAAATGGGGTCATGCAAAATAGTAATAAACCACATTTTGACCTGGGTCCTGCCATCATTTTTATGAAGGCACATCTTCTACAATATTCTCTGTCTCAAAATTTGGAGAAATCTTGAGGGTGTCTCATATCTTCACTCATTATCATGGTCAGTTATCACTGGTCACTACCGCTGCTTCTCCTGGAGTCCCATCAGTCTATTACTAGGCACTGCTACTGCTTCCACCTTCTTCTCTCACAGGAACCCAACTCTGACAAATGGTGAGAAATTTTATACACTATATCCTGTTTTGAATTGATCTTCATGAGGTACCTGGGTAGCTCAGTTGGTTAAGTGTCTGACTCTTGATTTTTGGCTCAGGTCATTAGCCTACTTAAAATTTCTCTTTTCCTCTGTCCCTCCCCCCACCTACACTTACCCCACACTTGCCTCACTCTCTCTTGAAAAAATAAATAAAGAAAGAAAGAATCAATCCTTACCTCTGATGATTAAATTTAACTGGATGACTCACCTTGCTGGAATTGAATTTTAGGAGGCTCCTCAGTTCCTTTTTGTTCTTAAACTATAGACTTGCTTTGTCAAATTTCCAGAAATACGTAGTTATAAATTGACTTCCCATGCAAACTTATGATGAGATCATTGTTCTGCTTGGAATTATGCATTTTAACAAGTTTCATTAATACCTCGTACCTATTATTAATATAATAAAATATAACATCTAGTCCATGTATTGGTCAGCTAATTTCATAATGATATTGTGTAACAAACCATCCCAGAACTTAGTAGATTGAAATAACAATCATTTATTCCCATTCATGCATCTGCTGTTGGGCTGGCAGGGAGTCGAGGTGGTTTATTGACTGAACCAGTCAGTGCTCAACTGGGCATGGCTCCAAATTATAGATTGGGTTCAAATCTTCACCATGTGTTTCTCATTCTCCTTGGACTGGTGAACTAGCCAAGGCGTTATTTTCTCATGGTAATGACAGAAGTTCAAGCAAAAAAACTGAACTGTGCAACCCATTTCAAGTCTCTGCTCATATACTGCATGGTTGTAGATGATGTTTGCTAATATTCCATAGGCAATATATATAGGTCAAGTTCAAGCTCAATGGGTAGAGAAGCGCACACTCTGCCTCTGGAAGAGGAACAGTGCAGTCATGTGGCAGAGAATGTGGATGCAGGAGTGGTAGAGACTGGAAGCCATAATTCAACTACCATATGTATTAGTGACCTAAGTTATAACATTCACTTAATGATGCATTCTTTATTAGAATTTATGTGGCATAGAGGTACAAAGTACACTAGAGAAAGAATTTCATTTTACTCCATAACAATTCATGGAGTACCTCTTCCATATTATAATGCACAAATCAAAAAGTAAAAGTACACATTGTATGCAGAGTACCTAGTACCTGAGAAGATAATGGTGGGAACTAGGTGGAAGCCACTTTCAGTGCCCAGTGGGTCAAAACTTGATGTGATTGTTTGCCCCACTGCCTGTGAGACCTGCACTGGCCAGGGGTCTTCTCATTTTCCTTGAGCATTTCTTGCCTTTTTTTTTTTTTTTTTTTAAGTTACAAAAGCAACACATATTGAGAAAATCAGGAATGTACCTATGCATAAAAAAGAAAACAAAATATATCCATATGTCCACACTCATAAGCAACCAATATTTGTTCTAACTGAATAAATGGAAAGATAGGTAGAGATCCTGCAGATAGGTAAATAGACAGTAGACTGACTGAACATGGAAGAGTGTTTTGCAATCTTCTACTTAATATATCATGGTTATATTCAATATCAGTAAATACTCTTCTCTAGTATATCATTAATGCTAGTTACCATTCTGTCATATTAATATAGAAAACTTTATTTTTATCAACCTTTGATAAACAGCTTAATGTCACATTTTTGTTATTTAAACAATGTTGCTTTGAACAGGTTATATATCTCTGAACACTCGAGGAAACATTTCCTTTGGATAATGCTAAAAATGAAACCACTTGGGCCAAGGGCCTGTGTGGTTTTTCAGGTTTAATGTGTATTGTGAGATTGCCTATACAAAAGTTTGTGCAATATACACCTCACCAGAGTGCAAGGGGTTATCTCTCCCCCACCCCCTCACCCACCTGGGGCTTTTTAGTCTCTTAAAAATAAATAAATAAAAATCCTTAACTAAGGACTAGTTTAATTTGAGGGAGTTTTCTAGGTATCAATAAGCAGAGGGAAAGTAAAAGGATTACCAGTAGTGCTGATTAACAGGGAAGATAGATTTTTCAACAGATTGTCAGGCTAAAATCCAAGGGTATAGTTAAGGTTTCAAAATGGGAGAAACTCTCTAAAGAGAACAGAGATCTGATTATGTGCCAGTAAGGGAAATAAAGGGACTTTCCAATTAGATGTCTGAGATAAATCTCCAGAGGACAGGGAGAACCATGGGATCCCAAATTCAAAACACAACAAGAAGTACATGCACCAGGGTAAAAGACTTTCTAGGACTGGTTGTTAACATATGTGAGGTGGGCAGTAAACAACAAGTGTTGGAAAGGATGTGGAGAAAGGGGAACCCTCTTACACTGTTGGTGGGAATGCAAATTGGTGCAGTCACTTTGGAAAAAAGGGTAGAGATTCCTTAAGAAATTAAAAACAGAGCTTCCCTATGACCCTGCAATTGCACTACTGGGTATTTATCCCAAAGAAACAGATGTAATGAAAAGAAGGGCCATTTGTACCCCAATGTTCATAGCAGCAATGGCCACAGTCATCAAACTGTGAAAAGAACCAAGATGCCTTTCAATGGACGAATGGATAAAGAAGATATGGTCCGTATATACAATGGGGTTTTATGCCTCCATCAGAAAGGATGAATACCCAACTTTTGTATCAATATAGATGGCACTGGAAGAGATTATGCTGAGTGAAATAAGTCCAGCAGAGAGAGACAATTATCACATGGTTTTGTTTATTTGTGGAGCATTAGAAATAACACGGAGGACATGGGAAGAAGGAGAGGAGAAGAAGGGAGTTGGGGGAAATTGGAGGGGGAGAGGAACCATGAGAGACTGTGAACTAACTGAGGGTTTTGGAGGTGAGGGGGTGGGAGGTGGGAGGTGGGGTAAGCCTGGTGGTGGGTATTGTGGAGGACATGTATTGCATGGAGCACTGGGTGTGGTGCATAAACAATGAATTCTGGAACACTAAAAAGAAATTTTAAAAATATATAAATATATTTATAAAATATATAAATTTTTTTTAAGTTAAAAAAAAAAAAAGATATGTGAGGTGGGGAACGCTGGGAAGCAAGTCATTCCAAACGGAAGAACAACTCTGTGCCAGGCAACGTGAATGTGTATATCCAGGCCTGCCCTCTAAAAACTATAACTCTATGGCTAGCTTCAGATGTGGAAAGACGTTCAGCCATCAAACTGTGCAAATGGAAGTAGGTTTACAGGTAAAAAGCACAACTGTCAAGGCATGTAGGGCAAATCTATGATGTGGCACTGAGGCAATGGGTCAATTTGATTAATAGGAAAACAAAGCCAAACTGGCTTACTATCTACATTTTACAGCCTTGCAACAAACACAAGTTAATACTCAGTATTAATACAAGTTAATAATCTAGGTGTACCAACCTGATTTTTGAAGGTGGTAAAACGATAAACTCAGTAACATATCACAGTTCTTTTTTTAAAGATTTATTTATTTATTTATTTGAGAGAGAGAGAGAGTTAGAGAGAGAGAGCATGAGAAGTGGGAGTGTCAGAGGGAGGAACAGACTCCCTCCTGGGCAGCGAGCCCCATGCGGGACTCGATCCCCGGACTCCAGGATCATGACCTTTGCCGAAGGCAGTCGGTCAACCAGCTGAGCCACCCAGGTAGCCCTCATATCACAGTTTTAAGAGCTGTGGAGAGTGGGACTATTAGTAAGGCTGGTTTGTGGTGGTCTGGATGGGGCTAGGAGAATATTCTAAAACAAATTCTGGCAACTAAAATGGAATCTGCCTTACCAGTCAATTTGCTATCAAGAATACTTTGATTTGAATGCTAAAGTCACAGTTTTAGTATCTTTTTTTTTTAATATAATTTTTTATTTTTTATAAACATATATTTTTATCCCCAGGGGTACAGGTCTGTGAATCACCAGGTTTACACACTTCACAGCACTCACCAAAACACATACCCTCCCCAACGTCCATAATACCATCCCCTTCTCCCAAACCCCCTCCCCCCAGCAACCCTTAGTTTGTTTTGTGAGATTAAGAGTCACTTATGGTTTGTCTCCCTCCCAATCCCATCTTCTTTCATTTATTCTTCTCGTACCCACTTAAGCCCCCATGTTGCATCACCACTTCCTCATATCAGGGAGATCGTATGATAGTTGTCTTTCTCCGCTTGACTTATTTCGCTAAGCATGATACGCTCTAGTTCCATCCATGTTGTCGCAAATGGCAAGATTTCATTTCTTTTGATGGCTGCATAGTATTCCATTGTGTATATATACCACATCTTCTTGATCCATTCATCTGTTGATGGACATCTAGGTTCTTTCCATAGTTTGGCTATTGTGGACATTGCTGCTATAAACATTCGAGTACACGTGCCCCTTTGGATCACTCCGTTTGTATCTTTAGGGTAAATACCCAATAGTGCAATTGCTGGGTCATAGGGCAGTTCTATTTTCAACATTTTGAGGAACCTCCATGCTGTTTTCCAGAGAGGTTGCACCAGCTTGCATTCCCACCAACAGTGTAGGAGGGTTCCCCTTTCTCCGCATCCTCGCCAGCATCTGTCATTTCCTGACTTGTTGATTTTAGCCATTCTGACTGGTGTGAGGTGATATCTCATTGTGGTTTTGATTTGTATTTCCCTGATGCCGAGTGATATGGAGCACTTTTTCATGTGTCTGTTGGCCATCTGGATGTCTTCTTTGCAGAAATGTCTGTTCATGTCCTCTGCCCATTTCTTGATTGGATTATTTGTTCTTTGGGTGTTGAGTTTGCTAAGTTCTTTATAGATTCTGGACACTAGTCCTTTATCTGATATGTCGTTTGCAAATATCTTCTCCCATTCTGTCAGTTGTCTTTTGATTTTGTTAACTGTTTCCTTTGCTGTGCAAAAGCTTTTGATCTTGATGAAATCCCAATAGTTCATTTTTTCCCTTGCTTCCCTTGCCTTTTGCGTTGTTCCTAGGAAGATGTTGCTGCGGCAGAGGTCGAAGAGGTTGCTGCCTGTGTTCTCCTCAAGGATTTTGATGGATTCCTTTCGCACATTGAGGTCCTTCATCCATTTTGAGTCTATTTTTGTGTGTGGTGTAAGGAAATGGTCCAATTTCATTACAGTTTTAGTATCTTAGGGAAGTGCCTAAAATTAGGGCATTCTTCTAAATTGAGAATGTGCTCATTTGTATGGGATCAAAGATCAAAGAGCTCTTTTCTAAAAGCTGGGTTTGAAGGCACAAAACTTAACTTTGCAGGGCTCCTGATTAACAAAAGATGCTGGCATAATCAATTTTATTTGTATAGCACTTTTATTGATATCTATACTCAATGACATACAGAAAATAGGTGATAAAACCCCCATTGAAATGGATGAGGCAATCATCAGTCATGCACACGAAGTGGTCAGGGTCTCTTGGAATACACAGTGGTGTCAGGCTATAGTTGCCATGTCCTGATTACCAGAGCAAGACCTTTCTCTTCTACCCTGGATAAGAAACCTGGTCATGGGTATTAAGGAGGGCACTTATTGCATGGAGCACTGGGTGCTATACACAATGAATCATGGAGCACTACATCAAAAGCTAATGATGTACTGTATGATGACTAACAATAATAATAATAATAGTAAAAAGAAACCCTCATATGTGTTTTTCAGAAAATTTGACATTCTGGGTAATTCAAATTACTGTTTAAACTCCCAAATCATTTGGTTTTATTCTTTATTGCTGAAAATCTTTTTAAAACTCTTTGTAGTATGTCCATTTTCTTGTTTTAGTTGTCAAGTCTAATGATTGTATTAGAATCTTTGATGCTCATACTGATGGAACAGATAATCAGTTCTTATCATCCTAAGTTGTAGTTTAAAGATGATGCAGGAAATTGAGCTAAAAAACACACTGAACCCTGTAGCTTACACTTGAGGATTCTTAGGTTCTCTGCTGTAAAAGAAAAGGGGCTAGATTTGCTTTTTTCACTCTTCTTCTATCCTAGGTACCTACTAGATGTCTGACAGGAGAGAAGTACTCATTGAATGTTGGTTGAATGAAAAAATAAATACTCTATACATGATCTTTGGAGTATTGTTGCTTGTTATTGAGGTCTTTCTCCAGAATGTCAAGTAAAATAATGGAAAAAAGAGAGGAAGGAAGGAAGAGAAAAGAGGCAGGAAGGAGGAAAAGGAGAAACCAAAAAAAAGAAGGAAGGCAAAAGAATGGAAAGAAAGAATTAGGAAGGAAAAGGTAAAAAAGTAAGAAGGGAAAAAAACGGAGAAATTAGAAAATTCTGGGATCTCAAGTATTGATTTGACTTAAAAGAGGCACTAATTCATTTAATTAATATTTGTGTCCATTGAGATCTAAAATTACATTAATCAACTTTCTTGTCCCTGTTTCTATCTCCATGTCCTTCTCTGAAAAGAAAATAAGAGATCCCCATTTTGTATCTTCTGGTGCAAAATCCAGACCTCTGAGGTGCACCGGTCATATCATGCCCTAGCCACTGGGATCTTCCAGAAGGAGACTCACCAGTCTCACCACTATGGGCTTCTCAGGGATTGATGGCTGTGGACAGACTTCCAGGCTGTGCTCTCTTTCCTGACCATCTGAGTGGTTTCTGACTAGTTTGGCATGTTGCTAGTTAAAATTCATTCTTTTATAAAACCGAGTATCCACTTAGCTCCTCTCCTCTGAACTTTCGTCATTCATTATTAACAATGAAAGCCAAAGTGCATGAAACAAGTTCAGCCCTATCTGTTTCTGGCATGAAAGTGATGTCTTGGCATATTAGTGGGACACGGCTCTATCTTACATAAAATGATGCCCGGGCCCACAACAAAGGCGCCGTCTCTCAGCGCCTAATAGGATCACCTACTTCAAATGTGAAACTTCCTTCTTTGAAATATTTGTTGAGATTTCCTAAACCTATGAAAATTCTCGAACTCAAACAAAACCTTCTAGGCTTCGGTGCAAGCTCCGGCTCTAAAGAGCTTTCTGTTCTATAAACCGGTTATTGGATCTGGGTCCCAAGCCTGGGCAGATGGGGGAAGTGTGGGGGCGTCAGGGGAGGAAGAGCTGGCTTTCCACTTTCTCTTTTTGATACAAAAATAAAAGTCATCTGGTTTTGACTGCAGAAAATGAATCATATTAAGCATTTTAAAAGCACTATTCTTTTTGTGAGACCTAATTTCAGACCGATTAACACTTTAATATGAAACAGAAGCACATCATTTCATTAGGAGACAAAATAAGGCCTCTCAGCTACCATATGTTGTCTCTTCTTTTGCAAGGAAAAAAAAAATAGGAAAAAAAAGAAAAAAAATCTTTGAAACCTTAGATTGTAGATTTGAGCCACAAGAGGAAATGTAAATTTGGCACCACTATCCATTCCAGGTGAGCAGACTCTACACTGCAAAGTTCCACAATCATAGATTTCTTTTTTTGGCAATGCTCATATTCACTCCATTCAGTAATGAAGGACCTGGTCGCTGCCCTGGAAAGCTGATGGGCAAATATTCTTTTGTGAAGAGAGAAATCAAAAGGATCTTTCAGTGTGTTCTTCTTAAGAATGTCTATGCTGATACAAAGAGCAAAGAGATACTTTGTACCCCTGATTTCACAGATTACTTATTTATTAAATAGATGAAACAAAATTATAGCTGTCCCTTTTCAATATTTAAATTTTTTTAATGATAATGCCTTTAAAATGCACAGAACATGAATGCAGGAGCTGGTGTGATAGGAGAGAGCCTTATTGCACATAATTAACAGACACATAATGTCTGGTAACTAGTAATTTCCTTCTAGCTGAGTAAGGAAATAATTTAATCATGTTGATCAAATGAATCCCAGGAGCCCAGTGTAACATTATGCCTTAAAAAAAAAATCTACATTAACTGATAAAAGACTACTTGGTTAAAAAATATATATATAACATGGTTTCCAACCTTGTTTAGGTATCTTTAATAGTATTCAAAATGCAAGCCTGATTTTAGTAATTGCCTTAATCTGACATTTCAGGAACACTGTTTTCCAACGCAGGCTGAAGCTACAAATATTGGCATAATATACTTTTCTAGAACTGACTGAAACCTAAGTGTTGCAAGATGTATACTTTCCTCACCAACGAAAACGGTTCCCCTACCCCTGCTTAAAAGAGTGTGTATGGGGTATGAAGAGGGGGTGTGTGGCAGGGGAGTGGTTAGACCACACATCTACTTTCTTTTTTTAAGACTCTCTTTCCTAGACTAGCATCCAATATTCAACAACTAAATATAAACCCTCATTGCTCTTCTGTAAATTCCAGCTTAATATTCAAAACAGGCCAGGGAGAAGTTTTTATTCCATATCATTCCCCCAGACAAATTTCTCTTCAATAGAGTCTATCCTCGTCCTGATAGACTGGTGTTTCCTTTTTTTGAAATCTTTTGTGGTCTTTCCCATTGTTCTTCGGAACTACTTAGAAAAGGCAGCAAGCCACTTTCCTGCTATCTGAAGTCAGCTCACTGTAATGAGGTGATATAATTTAACACTTACCATAATACATTTTATCCATCTATTGTTTGCTAAATAATTCTGGCAATAACACTTTTATTCTTTCCATACTTCTTCAGGGCAATGCTGGGGGAATAATATTTTTACTGCAGTGATTGATGATAGGTCCTGGTGCTATATAGCCCCCATGAATGGAGGTTATTGATAAGCATCAGGAAGATCGGAGGGGGGTGGGCAGGGAAAGCGTCCTGAGGCTTCTGCTGCGTGGAAAGAACATCAGGGATCAGAGGGTTAATACCATTTTATGAGGTTGTAAAAATCTACCCCAAGATTCTTGTGTTAGCAATATTCTTTGTGTAAGATGTATGTTATTAAAACAAGTAGCAGCATCTGAATTAAAGTGACAGTATGATGGATGACTACTGAAGGGGAATCGGAGCCGTTTGCAGCATTTTGGGCTAGATGTGGGAATTCTGCCTCAGAGGCAAGGAGCTTGGCAGACACATTGATTCCGGGCTGACGCATGTTCATAAATATGCCCCCAGAGAGGTGTGGCCTAGCAGAATTTACAAAATTATGTTCATGAATTATTTAACATTTATTTATGGATGCTATATTTAAACAGTATTTGCCAAGGCGAATGGACCATAGCTTACAGAGTGATCTTTAGATAATGCAAATTCTGCACAAGGCAGAGGTGGCCGGTGCCTTGCCCAGTGATGCTAAGCCTATCAAAACTACATTAGAGGAGATGAGTCCAGCGACGACAGAGCTGCCCTGCCGAGACTCAAGGTGTTTCCCTGATATAGCCGAGGCACAGATAGATCTTGGGGAAGAAAAGAGGTCAAGGAAGATTTTCCCTCTTGGGGAATTCAGTTACATCAAAAGACATGATTGTGTTAGTGCTGATTCAAATTTTAAGACAATAATGAAACTATTTATTTATAACGACGCCTTTAAGAATTGTAGGATGTAATGCTACCCTTTTGATATTGAAAAGAAGAAAGGAGAATATTTAGGAATTCCGATAACATAGGCACCTCTCTAATCATGCTGAGTGCTACAGTCAAACATATGAGGGAGTGAAAGTTATGACAGATAAATACATAGTTTAGAGCCATCTGATTTGGCATGGGGCATATGGCAAAGATCCTCGTGATCACCAACCACTCTATCTGCTCCCTCTACTCTTCCTTCTCCTTGCTGGTAACTGCGGCTTTGTGGTTCGTTCTTGCCAATGAAACGGAAGTGGAAGTGGCATGTGTTACTTCTATAGCTAAGACCTTCCAGATTGTCAGTTGTCTCTTTTCTCCTGTCGTGGTAATTGAAGAGACCAAAAATTTCAGGAAGTTTATCTATAAGATGTTGGAGTCTCCCAACAGCCCTGATCCTACGTGTCTGCTTGGAGCTGAGCCCTGTCCACCTGCTTGGGGTGAGTTGTGTAACTGAGAAATTGTGGTTGGGTTGGGTGAAGCCACTGAGATAGGGGGGTTGCTCTCTCTGGAGTGTTACAAAGACAATCTTAACTCATGCACTAGATCAGAGCTCTTCAAGCCATCTTACTTGATGAAATAAGATGCTTACGTTAGAATGTAAATCAGTACACTACTCACTTCCAGAAATTCTTACCATGGGAAGACATCAGCTAAGCTAAATGCTTGGTGACATAGTTGATTTGTTTTCTGACACAAGCACCTTAACTAATCATACCTGATAAGAAATAGTTCCCAGACATGCTCTGAGAAGCCCTATAGTGGACAATGGCATATGTTCTCAGGTAGTTCCATTTCATATTTTATTGTTTTACATGGATGATTGACATGTTTTGATGTTTCTTTTGCCTCTTGTTAGGCCCAAGCCCTTCCATCAAGGCCAAGGGAGACTCACACAAGGAAAGAATAGTGCAATCTGAAATGGACGAGATAATTTTTTTCAGGAGACTGCTTTACAACTTTGCCTTTCAGCTGATTTGAAACCCACATCTCACCTGAAAAAGAAACAAAGCTACTCTTTTCCATTTCTACTCCTCTTATAAGATCACCAGTATTTTCCTCCTCCAGCAAAATCACTATAAATGTAATAACCTGACCAATGGCATTATCAGAGTATCCACGGCTAATCAAGCCAGGAAGCTAGCAATACCTAGAAAAAATAAAGCAAATAATCTGATTTTATCAATTCCAGAAAAGACTTAGCAGCAATCAAGAGAAGCAAGACAAGGGGATTAAGTTATATTCCAAAAAGGGGAAAACAGAAAAAAACAAAAAAACAAACAAAAGAAAAAAACTGTAAGTATATATATTGACAAAAGACTCTGAACAAGTTCATACTCATCAGTCAATACAAAGGTTAGAAATTAAACCAATAACTTGACTGTCATGTGTTTTAACTATCATTTAAGCAAATATAAAAGCTACGGTTGTGATCAACAAATTGTGTTTACATGGTCCAAATGTAGATTTTGAGTGTGATGCTGTTTTCAGTCTTTGTCTGATTATGAATTCCCTCAGGTTGGCATATGAGTAAGCATGTACACACACACACACACACACACACACGTATTTATTTCAATACCTAGTATAGTTA
The DNA here is from genome assembly GCF_964662115.1 of Mustela nivalis. Taxonomy (NCBI): domain Eukaryota; kingdom Metazoa; phylum Chordata; class Mammalia; order Carnivora; family Mustelidae; genus Mustela; species Mustela nivalis. The sequence continues at coordinate 55,170,527 of NC_139027.1, read as the reverse complement.
TAGAACTTGCTAAGAATTTAACCAATGAATGGGTGCCTGGGTGGCTCAGTTGGTTAAGCAATTGCCTTCAGCTTGAGTCATGCGTGATCCGGGAGCCCCAGGATCCAGTCCCGCATCAGGGTCCCGGCTCCACAGGGAGTCTGCTTCTCCCTCTGACCTTCTCCCCTTTCAAGCTCTCTCTCACTGTCTCTCTCTCAAATAAAAAAATAAAATCTTAAAAAAAATAAAAGAATTTAACCAATGACTGAATGAGTGAATAAATCTGTGAATTTATGTGTATTATCGAACAAGCAACTATTGGAAGCACTAACAAAGCTAATAACAGATGATTAACTATGGTTAACTATGATTCTTCTCAAGAATGGTAGTGCTTACAATCCAGCAATTGCACTATTAGGTATTCCTCCAAAGGATACAAACGTAGTGATTCAAAGGGACACATGCACCCCAGTGTTAATAGCAGCAATGTCCATAATAACCCAAATATGGAAAGAGCCCAGATGTCCATGGACAGATGAGTGGATAAAGAAGATGTGACACATATATTTATGTAACACACATATTTCATATATGTAATATATATGATGGAATATTACTCAACCATCAAAAGAATGAAATCTTGCTATTTGCAATGATGTGAATGGAGCTAGTGGGTTATGCTAAGTGAAATAAGTCCGTCAAAAATAAATACCATATGATCTCAGATACATGTGGAATTTAAGAAACAAAACAGATGACACGGGGAAGGGAAGGAGAAGTAAGATAAGATAAAAATAGGGAGGCAAATCACAAGAGATGCTGAACTCTAGGAAACAACCTGAGGGCTGCTGGAGGTGAGGTACTTGGGAGGATAGGGTAATTGGGTGATGGACATTAAGGAAGGCACTTGATGTAATGAGCACTGGGTATTTCATGCAGCTGATAAGTCACTAAGTTCTACTTCTAACACTAATAATACAATACAATACAATACAAAATAATAGAATTTAAATTGAATTTAAATAAACAACAAACAAAAAAGAATGGTACTAGCATCCTCTAGTTAAAGAACTCTAGATCTTTAACCAGACTTTTGAATCAAACAGTATATGAAAACTCCAGAGAATTCTGTGGCTTGGTCTCAAGTACTGACTTTTAATAGACTCTTCATAAAATTTTTCAGGATTTTCAAGGGGTTTGGTAAGAAGTTGCTAGAGAACGAAGGATAGATAAATGCACAGACATATAAGAAAACACATTGTTTTTGCCTTATCCCTAGCCCTTTAGAAAGCAGAGCCCGAGGCAAGGATTAGAGTGCTTATCCCATATACATGAGAGGCAGAAAAGCTCATGGTGAAGGAGAGGGAAAAAGAGAAGCAAAGCAAGGATAGATGCATAGCAATGCAATGCTATGAGTAACTGAGTTGACATCTGCTTCCCAGTGAACTGCACTGACACAGCAGGTTCTTCAGCATGTCTCCTAGGCACTCAAGAAACTGAACCTCAGAAGAGACCCTGGAGGGAAGAAAATAAAGGGAACCTACTTGCCTCACTCCCCCACAGTCTTCTTTTATTCACTGATCAAAGTTGACACTGGAAAGCTACCTCCCCACACTTCTGGATTGTGTCCTTCACAACCTAGGACACAACCAGCCAAATCCCCAGCCTCTCGATGTGGCATTTCATCCAAGTTTAGAAGTGGGGAGGTGTCTCAGCACTGATAGGGCTTGGCATGAGGGGGAGAGGCCATGCGTTCTTGGGACTTCGACTGAGACTATCGCCAACTTGGGGAGCCCAGCCAAGTCATCGAGGGTACAGGGGGCCGAGAGGAAAGTTAACACCTCTTTAGAGAAATGGGCAGTGAGCTCTGCACACATCTCTAAGGCTTAAAATATATTCATATGGAAAGATTCTAAGGCAACAATGTTATTGGTGATATTTTCCACAGTGAATACTCTCCTCGTCATGCCCCCCACCCCACTTAGGCTCAGTGTTTACCCCACCCATGTTTCCCACTACATTCCTTTCTTTGTGAGGTGTGATGCTCAAAGCTGGGCATGCTCAGTAGCCAGTGGTCATTGTTCTTGGAGAAATGTTCTCTTTTCCCAGGTGCTGAGCACAAATACAATCTTTTTTCTACAGCCCTCCCTCCATCTTCTCCAACCGGATGTCTCTCGCTTTGCTGCACTCACATCCTCCTTATATTTTTTGTTCCGGTATCTGTCACCTTCCCCTATGCCCATAATTACTTATGTGTATTTATCTATCCCACTTAACTGTTAGTTCCTTGAGAGCCTAAACCAGGAAGGACAGTGAAATCTAGCTGAGTAAGTTTGATTTTGGTGTCTGACAAAGCTGAGTTCTCTGGGCCTCATTTTCTCTGCCTGACTTTCTGAGTCTTATCTTCTCTTATGTAAAATTGCAGTAGTTACACCTATTTGGTTCTAGTGCAAAATAAAGGTCAATCTCCTGTCCTTACTCACTCTTTATATCCTCCCTCTCCTAATACCAATGCCGTGTGTGGCTAGTGGAAGATGTGTTTTCTGATTTGTGTAATGTTGGTGAGTATGTGTAGTACTTACTATATGCCAGGCACTGTTCTTAGCACTTATAAGAGTATTTTTATCTAATTCTATTAGGTAGGTATAATTTTAATCTCCCAAACATTTGCACAGCACTGGGTACATGCCAGACACAGTTCCAAATGCTTAACATATATTAATTATTTTAATGTATATAACAGAACCATGAGGTTAAAACTGTTATCATCATCCCCAGTTTCCAGGTGAGAAAACTGATACACAGACAGGTTAAATATTTTGCTCAAGGTTATATATCTCGTACCATCTGAGTATGGTTCCAAGCTGATTCTATATAGTGTGATTTAGTATATTATAAAATACCTTAAAAGTAAATAACTCTCTTATAACTTAAAGAGTTCTTATTACTATTAGATAAATAGTAGTGATCTTGAAATTCCTCAGTCTAGGACCAAGACGTCTTTGTATCTACCACTTGGCTCAATAGATCAGTTTTAAGTTATGGCAGCCTAGATGGCAGGAGTCAATTAGAAAAAGTCGCCAGCACTAATTACTACCCAAGAATGATATAACGTCTGCACAAATACAAGGGAAAAGAGAGGTAACACTTGCTTTTGAAACTATTTTCATTACATATCCTACTGTTGTTCATATCCGTATACTGCAGTATCATTCTTCCTAGAGATTTCTCACTTTCACGGGCAGTTCTTGAGCTATTTATTCCACAGACCTTACCAGGGTTGATTCTGTGTGTGCGTGTGTGCATATGGAAAGGTGAAGATAAAATAAAATTCTCTAGTCCATAAAAAGATATAGTTACGAGAATAATAAAAGTAAGAGAACATTTTCACAATAAAGTGCCCTGCTAGCCTTGCAAATGAATAGAGATTGGGACGAGTCCCAGGTCACCATGATTTCATGAAACATCAAAGAATGTTCGTACAATGTCGAGCACATTCCAATATCCAGAGAACAAAAGTAAGCACATATTAAAAAATCTGAAGAATTGAATTTTTAGTTAAGGCCTCCGTGGAATCAGATAAATTTCCCATATCATCTCTTTCTTCCCATTCTTCCCCTCAGGCAACAGTATGAGACCCTAACGTAAACCTAACCTTGTCATCATCTTAAAGGATATACTGTTCTTCCACTTATGCCATATTTCATACAGTTTTTAGCTCTGAGCAAAAATGGTTCACATTCCAGGGAAATGTTATTTTGGCATTATCAGGGCCCATCAGAGGAGTTGTTTAGCTCAGGTGAGACCAGAAGAATTAGGAAAGCCCTAACTTAACACTCTTCCTTTTGGGTTAGAACAGATATTAATCATGTCTGACCTCTTACAAATGAAAAGGAAATAATCCCCTATGACATGGCATGCATTTTTCCTACCCTGGGGTCTTTCCTCTTAGTTTTGGTATTTATGTATTTGAAAGAGATGTTAGCATAGGTGGTATTAGTTTTAAGAGGTCACATTTTCCCCCTGAACCAAATTCTAATGCAAAAACAAAACAAAACAACAAAAACCCCCGCAGCTCTCTGATAAGGATACTGCCTTTCATTCATCTCACCAAGGTCTAATTATCCTTGGATGACAAGGATACAGGTACATTCCCCTGTGATGAACTCTCATTCTTTTTCATCTTTTACCGTTGTGGGTTTCAGCCAGTTTCCCTCCCAGTAAGCTGTGCCTTTGGCAAAACTGTGGGGCAGACAGGAAGCAGGGGCCGGACCCAACTATCCCAGGCTCTGCCTTTAGCAAGTGAAAACAAAGGCTCATTCTGCAAGTGTTCTTGGTCGCTTTGAGCACCACCTTACCCATTTTCAGCAATCACCAGCCTGGACTTTCTATTCCCATTAATTGTGTTAATAAAAAGCCCACTGCCTTTTTGAGACTAACATTGTATTTGTCTAGATGCTTTATTCCATCAATTTTTTGTAAGACAAAAATTTGCTTAATAGAGCAGTTTTGAGAGGTAGACCTAGAGATAAAAGAACGACCATTTTCATTAAAAATTAATTTGGGAGACAAACAAGAGAACTAGAAGGCTCAAATTCACTTGAGACTAGCAACAGCATGTGAGCAAGGCACGTAATTTGGGGAAGAAAGATTGAATTGGTCCCATCTTACATAGATTCTTTTGGACTCTAAGTAGTAAGTTGTGAAAAATTATGATTACTTTTAGAAAACACTTAATCTAAAATTTTGAACATGGATTTTCCTCAGTTCATTATAGGATTTTCATCTATGAATTTATCCAAAAGCATATCCTGATAAAATTGTATATAAACTACATACACAAGTTGTGTGAGAAAACACATAAATTTATGTGTCTATTTCCATGTTTAAATTCATTATAATATTCAGGTGTAGATAATATTACAGTTCTTTAATATTTTACTCCCCATTAAGTCTTGCCTTAAAGCATGGCAACTTTGTTTGAAGAGAGAGTATTCTAGGACCGAATATTCCAAGAGGCAGGAGACTGACGAGTGAATCAGTTGCCTGGCCAGTTAAGGGCTACATTGGAAATGGCACAGTGTCACCTCCGCCACCTTGGATAACAAAAGCAATCATATTGCAGGAGAGTTTGGAAGATGTGGTCACCTTGGAAAACAGGTTTTTAAAGGTGATGTTAGGCCTTAAAAAATAACAGCATATTACTTTTTTTCTCAGGGAAAATTCCAGATATCCAGGATACAAATTCCTATTGATCTTTTGGGAAGCTAAAGGGGAAAATAGCTCAATTTCTTCTGCAGTAAATCTATAGCCAGAAGAGGAGCCCCAGTTATTTTCTCAAAGGATTTCATCTGCCTTTAATGTCACTATCTTGTCATGCCTGTTCATTTCAGCAGTTAATACGGTAACCTTAGGAACTAGATTTGTAAATCATTCACTCCAGTGTCTCCCAAATGCCTAACTTCCTCACCCCTCTCTCAGTGATAGTGGTAGGGTCCCAATTTGTCTCCCAATTACTTCCTAGCAGAGGTAGTGAATTGACATACTGTTCCACAATAAGTTGGGTTAAGGAGAAATCATCCAATTTCCTCTCCCCTTCACTTTACAAATAGAAAACCTAAGACAACATGTCTTTCCAGGGATAATAACACCTAGACTAGAACCAAGGCTTGAATCTACTAAATATGAGTCTGACTCCCAGTTCATTGCTTATTCCAGCAGCATGAAAGTTACACGTATTCACAGAGATAGGTAAGGAAACGAGAACCTCATCATCATACCCCCATCCTTGCTCTCTGTGGACCGCTTGTCTGTACGCCCATCATGGCAGCAGGTAGTGTGCTTGGAAAACAAAAACATTTCAAGTGCCCTCCCTAGGAGGTCATGTATCCTACAGACGCTAAAGAGCTCCAGGATCTCCATGTGGGATTCTCCTACCTAGAAGAGGTTAGGAGGCTAAAACCACAGAGAAAGCAAGGGTCCAATCTGCAAAGAGGAGAGAGGAGTTCCATACTAGAAGATTTATAGATTGGTGGACTACGTGCAATGCTTCCCAGTGAAGAGGGTCAGGGAGCACAGAGGGCTTAAATGGTGAAGAAAAGAGCAACAGGTCCACACCTAAAATTTCCAGGCCGGGGTAAGAATACAAATGGAGGACCGTAGACTTATAAACAAATATTTAAAGGATTTAAATCAAGTTAACAAGCTGTTAAATAAGCTATATTTCCTTCTCAAAGCTCTCAAACCTTGACATATGTTCATTTATAATAACAAAAAATAAAGAATAAGGTTAGTGTTTTTATATCATTGAAAGTTGGCAAAATATGAAAGACTACTGTATTCAATTATTGCACGTGTCTTCATATTCTAATGATGGGACAATGATGTTGGATGATTAATAAAACTAAGGAATAAATGATTCATAAATTATTACATATTTTCCATAAAATATATTTCTTACCTTCATCTCAGCAAAATCACTGATTGTGTTACTACATCAAGATTTTTGCATAATTTATGTGCTACTGACAATAATGCCAAATTTGACAAATTCTTGTCTCACTGTAGTTATTAGAGCCTTCTATTCATTTCAGTTTTAGAAATTTCACTCTGCTGTAGTAGTAGCATCTTGAATTGCCAATAAAATTCTTGAATCAACACGTAGAAGAATTTTATATACCATGTTTGAATATTTAAATGAACTGCTTATGATAAATTAGCATTATAAAAAGATCATTATAAATTATTTTAGCTTCTTCATATAAGTTATTAAATTACATTACAATTTTACCACCTCTTAAAATAACATCTAGATTTATACACTAATAGAAGGAATTTATATTATATTTCATGCATGTAACATGCAGTTACATATACGTACACACACATAGAGACACACACATACACACACACTTAAGAAAATTATGAATTGTTTCATGCTGCAAAATGTTCCCACACCCATCATGCACAATTCTTGCAAATACTGCACTATTTTTCCCAAACCTAAGTTGGAGGAATTGGAAATTGGAAAACAAAGAGAAGCAAAAAAATGAATACATGGAAATAATACTTTGTTATGCAAGAATCTATTGCATTCATGCTATCTTGGAGGAAGGATTTGACAAGTTAATTAATTTGTCTCTTCTCTCACTAAATGCTTTAGTTGCTTAAATAGTCCTTGCACTCGATGCAGTGTCTGTCTCTGAAGTCAGCAACAGCACCACCCACAAGCCTTCTTAGCATTCAGATGAAGCTGCCTTTTGTTTTAAAGACATAAGAAGATAGATACGGAGAAGCGTTTCTCCCCCTGGGGCTTTAACCGTGGTGGTTAGAGCAGTGATGTTTAGGATCATGCTGAGCTCATACTGGACATCAGATCTGGAGTGACAGAAGGCTCCTGAGCTCCTGAACATGTGTGTGTTTATAATATGCAGGCCCCTCTGAAGAGTGGAGTTCAGGGCCCTCTTTCCAGGGACCCAGCATACTATCTAGGATGGTTTGGCCCTCCCCACACCTCATTATTCACTGTCTCTGCTGCCTTATCTCTCCTGCTCCAAATCTTTCTCATTTCTCTTAGTTCTCCTCTCCACAATGCACTGTGCTCCTTCTCTCTGTTTTTCTTCTTTTCCTTTTTTTCTTCCTTCCCTTTTTCTTTCTTCCTTTTGGCATTGAAATTTCTTTTTTAAGTAAATTTTCTCAGAAGTACATAGCACATGGTTTCTTAAAATTTATATGTGTGTGTGTTGGGGGGGGGTGGGTAATAAACAAAATCCAAAAGAGAACATATAAATGTATATTCATTCCCTTTACGCTCCCCCAATACACATCCTTCCTATAGGAAATCCCTTTTAAGACTTTAGTTTTTATATTTCTGGGTCATGTTCTATACATTTAAAAATTATAACATTTTTGAAACAGATATAAACAACTAGATACATATTGTTTCACAATTTATTTATTTTTCACTCAATAATAAATTATGGATTTGTCTCCATGTCAGTATATAAACATTTAATTTGTACATAGTATTTCATATTGTGAATGTACTATTTATTTAACCATTTCTGACAGTTGCTAACATAGATTGTTTTCAATTTTTGGTATTATTAGACACTGCAATAAATACACTTGGACATTAATCTTTATGTACTTGCATGTATATAAAGATGCATGACTAAATTTGGAGTGTATGATTAAAAGAGTATTTTAAAATTTAATAGATCCACAAAATATATTTCTAGAACTCTTGTGTACTCCAACCACCAATGTAGGAAAGCTTCCCCACCACACAGTTTTCCTAAAACTATGTTATCAAATCCCATTTAAATTTTTTTCATCATTTACAGACTAAAACTAACAAAAGAGAGATCATCTATTGTCCTGATGTTTATTTTTCTGAGTCTACAATGAAATTTAGCTTCTTTTCCTGTTCATCACTTATTTCTTAAAAACTCTTTAAGATATCAGGGATTAAACTGGGCTATAAATGTAATAAATAGTTTTATTCCTGTGCTTTATCCATCTATACACTACTTATGTCACAAATCGTTCTCTCACTCTATACTTTGTTTTTACAGTTTATTTTTTTAAAGATTTTACTTATTTTTCAGAGAGAGAGAGAGCACACCAGCAGAGGGAGGAGCAGGCAGAGGGAGAAGCAGTCTCCCAGCTGAGCAAGGAACCCAATGTGGGACTTGGATCCCAGGACCCCGGGATCATGACCCAAGCTGAAGGCAGACACTTATCCCACTGAGTTACCCAGGCGTCCCTATAATTTGTTTTTATTCTTTATTTATAAAGTATATATTTTTTAATTTTTTTTATAAACATATAATATATTTTTATTTCCAGGGGTACAGGTGTGTGAATCGCCAGGTTTACACACTTCACAGCACTCACCACAGCACATACCCTCCCCAATGTCCATAACCCCACCCCCTTCTCCCAAACCCCCTCCCCCCAGCAACCCTCAGTTTGTTTATAATGTATATTTTTAAATAGAGATTTTTACTTTGTACATGGTCTAGTCTGCCAACTTCATCTTTTATGGCTTATGATCATGATGGAATTATATCTTGAGGAAGATATAATCTACCACAGTAATATAAAATCTTTATTTTCTTCTGGCAAATTTAATATTTTACACTATGTTTATCAGAAATTTATTATACCCAGAATGCATTACAGAGATTAAACATTATTATATTTTAGATTATATGCAACTGTGACAATATTTCATTAAATCCTATACCTCCTGATTTAAAATGACTCCTATGACATTAAATTACCATATTCTGGGTCCCCTATTTTGTCCCATTGATCTGTTGGTTAATCAATATTGTTTTAATTATGAAAATCCTATGATTTATTTTAACATCTGAAGATGTTCTCCCTCTAATTTTAGTTTTTATTCCAATTAAAAAAATTTTTTTAATTCCAATTTTTTTTTTCTTTACTGTTCTTGCCTGTTTGCTTCTTAAAATACACTTTGGGATCAATTTTTCATGTTAGTAATGTTTCCATTAGGTTTTTTACATTGAAATTGCATTGAATTTATAGTAGTTTAGCTTACATTTACATCCTATAATATTTATTATATCACTCATTTTACACTGAGATATATGAGATACCAGGTCAGGTTTTATAAATTTTTTCCATATTGTTCTTACACATCATCAAATGTATCCCTATGTATGTTATAGCTTTTGTTACTATTATGAATTGAGTCTTACAGATTTTGTTGCTTCAATAACTTGAGTCTTAGAGCTGTTTTGCTATTATGAATTGAATCTTAATTTTCCATTACATTTTCTACTTATTTTTCTGGGATATAGGATAGTTCTTTTGGTATATTTATGCAGTATCTAGCACCCTTTGAACTATGTTATCAGAGACAATCATTTTTAGTCATCTTTAGATTTTTAAAAAAATATATTTTCTAAGATTTTATTATTAAATTTTTAAACATTTGGCAAAGATGAATTTTACAGTTAAAATTTATATATTTACCGTTTAGAGTCTACCATTAATGGTGTACTATGTCTGCTTTATCAGATATATTTTTCATCTATACAGTCCTTTTCTATCTATCAATATACTGTAGATTTTGAATTGTTTCTGAGTAAACTGCAGACATCAGTACATCTTCTCCTATACACTTCAGTATTTATAGCAATAACCAGAGTTATAAACTTATTTATATTTTCCTTTTGAAATTAAATTTACATTCAATGAAATGTACAAATTTTCACTGAGAGCTGACAAATGCACAAGGCTGGTGATGTGGGCTCATTACCCATAAAGTTTCCTCACTCACCTTTCTAGGCAATCTGTGCTCTCACCTTCTAAGAGGAAATCACTATTCTGATTGTGACAGAGGGAATGGAGTGGACTTGACTACATTACAAAATAATGTTCATAATAAGATCTGAAGAAGCAAGAAGCAGTCATTGAAAGAGGCAAAGGAAAGTGTGAGTACAAAGTTCCTGAGGCAGGAGTGATCCCTTTGTGTTCAAAGAAAAGGGAAAATAACTATGCCTATAACAGAACAAATGGTGTAGGACACAGCATGAAATGAAAGAGGAGAGTTAGACATGGGCCAGATCATGCAAAGATCTGTAGGCCACAATGAATTGTTTGGATTTTATTCTAAGTGTGACCAGAAGCACAGCAAGATTTTTAGCAGAGAAGTAATGTTATTTGAGTTACATTAAAATAGATCACCTTGGATGTTGTGTACAGAGTAAGATCAAAAGCAAGGAAACCATTTAATAGGCTATTGGAAATTAGAAAGTTAGAAAAGACACGATGCTGGTTTGCATGAAGATCACTGGGCCAAATCATTGAGGAGGATGTGCTAAGAATTAAATATGACTCATAAGGCTTTGATTTGAGCCACCTGAATGAACGGTACACTCTTCACTGAAATGGGGAAGACTGAGGACAAAAATATGTTTGGAGAAGTAAGGTGTGAATGTGTATAAAATGATGACTTGGAGGGAAGGGATCAAGATATGTTTTAAAAAATGTCGAAGATGAGATCCTTACTAACATAAAACTGGAGAGGTCAAGGAAGCAGTCGGATATATGAGACTGGTACTCAAGGGAGTGGTTAGGTCTGTAAACTAAAGTTGAGGGTAAATAGCACATAGATAAAGTCATGGAATTGGATGAATTTGCATAGGGACTTAGGGTAGATAAAGAAGAAATGGGGGCCAAGATTGGTCCTGAGCCATTGAATTACTCAAAAGAAGGTAGAGGAGAAGGAGGAGCCAGAAAAGGAGCTTGCTAGAGCAGTCTGATTAACTGAATGGAAACCGAGGGAAAGTAGAGTCCGACAAGACAAAAGGACACAGGTTGACACAAGGAAGAGATGATCAAATGTGTTGAATGCCTCGGGGAGGTAGGCTAGGATTAGAACTGAAAGGTTACCACTTCTTTTGGCCACATAGATGAGGCTGATAACCTTGACAGGGGGAAATTCGAACCAGTGTTAGGGACTGAAAATAAATGCAAGGGATTTGCCCAATGAATGAGAAGCAAAGAGGTAGGAATAACAAGTGGTTTTAGTTTATTTCAGAGCAATAAATGGAAACAATCAGAGTTAGGGTATTTTTCATGGCTGGTACTCAAGTTAAAAAAAAAAAAAGGAAAAGACATGACTTCTGATAAATTCAATTTAAGATATTGAAGCAACCTTACCCATTGTATTTAATTAACTGCCTCATTTTCTTCCTAGGACACTCCAGGTTGATGGAGTGGATTGAGTATTTAAAGCAGACAAATACAAACCTTGACTACTTTGAGTTGGTGTGAAAAATATTCCCATGTCTTTCTGGGTCTACCCAAACTGCATTGCTTCTATTGTGAAATACTGCATTGCTCATTAATTATCCCATTTAGGAAATAGTTCATTGCTGTTGAAACTTTCCCACCAGAAATTCTGGACATGATACAGGTCTTCACTTTGGCTCCATTAAGAGTTTATTTTAATTCCTCTAACCTTCTGTCTGACAAAGGTGACTTTTTTCCCCTTGCTCTACTCTCTTCTTTAGTGTGGTGCCAAAGAGGAGGTTTCTCATGCACAATTTTATTACTGGTAGCAATTGTACCCTATCAAGTGGCTTTTCTGGCAGCCAGCAGCAAGATTTAAAAAATAATAGTAAAAAAAACTTTCTTTTCACTTAGAAAGTCCCGAGAGGCTTGCTCTAATGTTTTCCGTTTCTTTTTACCAATGATTTCATGAAAATGGAATAGAAATACTTGGTCACTTTACAGCTATCTCCTTTCCTTATGAAACAATGACATATTAAAAACAGTATCTTCCATATGTTCTCTCAATGATCCCAATGTGTGAGGGATAATCGTGGAGGGAATCTTACAACTAATCTTTTTAGACGTATTAATTCATGTTTCAGTCCAAAATTTTGGTTCTGTAGAATAGAATTAGAGTAGGGGGAAAATAGTATTTGTGTTAGTAGCTAGAGCCCCTTTGGAAAAATCCCTTAGGAAAGAGACTTGTCGCAAACTAGACAAAATGGACAAAGCCATGATTTTGAAGGACATTTTGGTAGGCTTTGTCAAAAAGAAAAACAAATAGGTACTTTGATCACATCACATTACCTCTGAGGCCTTTCCTGATTTACCTATAAAACTGAGCTTCCCCATGAGGAACATGAGTATCTGGCTGTTCAAAGAGGCATTCAGTGGGGTTTTAGAGATGAGCACTTATAATAAGGGAATATTCTTACACGCTACATGCCCAAACTACGTAGGTTATATACCCAGGCACTGCCCTGTTATGCCATAAGTTAAAATAAGCATGAATTAGGCTTAGATTTCAGTAGCTGTTGTATCTAAAGAAGAATATATATACTCAGAACAGTGACTGGCATTCTTGGTAGTTGGAGCAAAATTTGAAGAATTCTAAGAATAAAACTGCTTTGAACCTTGAAAAAAAACCAAAAAAACACCAGAATTTTGTGGATTCCACACTGGGAAAGAATTGCTTACTTGAGTATCAGTGTCAATAGATCAAGATTTGTGTGCTCTCATCCTTAATTGAAGATAAAAGTGGTTACCTGTGTCTTAGGTGTTGTGTGGTGACAGACAGTAGGATAGCTAAACTGGAGAGCACAGCATAACATGGAGAGAAGCTGAAACATTTTGTTTTATACCTGAAACTAATGTAACATTGTGTATCAACTATATTCAAATGAAAAAAAAAAGACTACAAGCTATTTTGTCTATTCTGGAACATCATTTAAATAGAATTACACAATACAAACCCCTTTCTATCAGGCTCCTTTCAATCAGCAGAAAGCTTTTAAGATTTATCTAGGTTGTGGGGCATGTGGTTGGTACAGTTGGTTAAGTGTTCGATTCTTGGTTTCAGTTCAGGTTGTGATCTTAGGGTCTTGAGATCAGCTCTGTGCTTAGCATGGAGTCTGCCTCTCTCTCTGCCTCCCTACTTGTGTTCCTTCCCTCTCTCTCTTTAAAAAAAGATTCATCTAGGTTTTTCCATTCACAAATATTTTATTCTTTTTATTATACCACATTTTGATCTCCCATTTTTTCTGTTAATGGATTACATGTTTTTTTCATTATTTGCTAATTATTATTAAAACTGCTATAAACAACCTTGCATTAAAAAATTAGTTACCTGTGTATAACTGAGTTAGCAAAGGCATGTGAATTAATGAAAAGAATGCCTTCCAGAAGGTAATCCTGGAATGCAGAACTTGAAGAAACATTGTACATGAACCAGTCTTGTCTGGTAGATACATGGTAAGGTAAACCAGAAAGAATTGTGTCCAAAATCATCCTGACTTGACAACAGTGGTCAGAAATGTAACTCAGTGAAAATACTTCCTCCTAGTTTGGGGTCAACCCTAATATATTATGAGGGTTGATGTCACCCTTTCTTTAAGAAATAATAAAGAAGCGGTTGTATCCTCATCCCAGAGGAAGTCCAAAGGGAACTTTGAATTGCTTATAATGATTGCCTACCATTGGCCTGAATGAATTAACAGCCTCCTCAGGGAATGATGTTCAGTCTGTGCCAAAAAGATAGAGAACTTTAAGCTTGTAGCTAGAGAATGTATCATGAATTAAAGAGAGGATGTCAGCAGATACCAAGATCTGCTGGAGGGGAAATGAATAGTCCATGATTATTCAGGAGCTGATTATCCACACTCTTTGTTTATCGTATAGTTATTTTTGTCATGCAATAGGGTAACATTTTATTAATGCTATTCTCTATGCCTGGCTCTGTGTTGATGCTTAATGTGTATTTAACTCACTAGGATAGGCACTACTGATATCTTATTCTATAAATAAAGAACTGGTTCTAACAGATGTTAAGAAACCTATCCAAGCTTCCCAGTTGGCAAGTAGCAGAGCTGGGATTTGGAACCTAGGCAGTGTGACTTTAACTCACATATTCTTAACCATTAATCTATGCTATCACCTCTAACCTCAGGATTGGCCCGTGACATAAAAAAGGAGACAAAGTTTAAATCAATGAAGAGAATAAAGAAATTGTGTCGGTTGAAGACGAGCTTTGCATTTTCAATGAGGTGCATTTTTCCTGCCCTCTGTTATCAAATTTAAGGGAATTAGCTATGTTCTGATTTTATTTTTATTTTTATTTTTTGGCAAAATTTAGAAATCATCTGGTGGTTAATTAAGGCAGTCTACTGCAAACTGTGTTGCGATTACTCTCTGGGTCTAGAAATTGCCATCGCATTTATGAAAACTTGGATCAATCAGTACTCAATAGTTATTATCCCTTTTACTGTAAGTTTGACAATTAGGAAAAAGCACTAGAGATGAAGGCCCCTCACATAATCTTTATGCATGAGTAATTCCCGGAATAGACTCCAAGAAAGATAAAGGAGGATAATAGAATAGAAGGATATGAGGAACTTGAAAACCCAGTATGTAAAAACTGATGAGAGAGTGAAATACCAGAACATTTTATTCACACTTTAAGCTTCTGGGGAAAAGTAATCAGTGGGGATCAACTTGTCCAAGGTTATCCAATTGTGTTTCTGGCTGAGCAATTTGGTATTTGAGATTTTATTGTTTGTCAAAACCCTAATACTGTACTTAGAATATTCCTCAATCAGCTTTGCTTTATTCTTTGGGATTGGAGGGGCAATTCTACATTGTAGGATAAGTTACTACTAGGCGTTTCTTTTTATCAAATAGTCATTTATGAGGAATTTAGTTTTGATTAAGTAGAAGGTATTAAACATTTTTCCACTAAGAACTGTTATGACTGACACTAAAACTCTGTTGAATGACATACAAAGCCTTTACTCATTTATTTTCTTCACTTTAGTGTTTGAAAAGCTGATAATACCCTGCTCAATCTTTAGTTTGCTGTCAAAAATATGTTTCTTCTGGCCAAAGATAGTAATAACTGTCATTTTACCAAAAAGCCATGGTATATTCTCGTTTCTTTTTAACTATGGGAATATAACCTTAAGAATTAAGATCAGGCCATTTGCCTGCCAGTATTACAATCAGAGAAAGCACAGTAATGCAAGAGGAATTTTGTAATGCCTTGAAAGTCTATAAGAAGTTGTCATAGTCACCTAGAAACTTCCAAGTGACTTAGTATCTCAAATTCCAAGTCTTCTAGAAACTTTTACCTCAGATGGATTTTTTGAGTTGTTCTGTCTTATTTCTTGATATTTGAAATAATAATAGACATGATTTTTTTCATCCATCTGCCCTAGGAGTATGATAACTTTTTTAAAATAAAGGTTTATTTATTTATTTTAGAAAGAGAAAGCATGAGCAGCGGGGGAGGGCAGAAGGGGAGCGAGAGAAATCTCAAGCACACTCCCCAGGGAGTGCAGAGCCCAAGGTGGGGCTTGATCCCAGGACCCTGAGATTATGACCTGAGCCAAAATCAAGAGTCAGATGCTTAACTGACTGAGCCACCCAGGAGCCCCAGGAGTATAACTTTAAATTTATTATCCAAACTTGTACCTAGCCCAAGTGAAAAATGTACTATTAGTAATCACAACATGTGTGTGTAAAACACTATTATCCAGGTAAATTTTGTTACCCAACTTCAGAGCAATTGCCCTACATATGAAGTAATTCGTGACTGTAGGAACCGAGAAGTCTTAAAATTAAAAGTATTTTGAAAAGCAATTTGGCTTACTTCCCTGGAGGATCTTGAGAGTACATTGAATATCTGTGGGTTTATGTCAGATGTTTTCTCTAGATGGCCAGATTTTGAATTCTGATGTTAAGTTGATAATTTATGTATTATTTAGCTCATTTATTAGAACACGCTGGTTCTAAAAATCCCATTGTTTCTTTATGGCACTTATTCAACCTCCTCAGTTTAAGACTGCATCATTTCTTTCCTGGATTACTATCTGTCTGTAGGAAGGGAAAGGTTTACAAGACAATCACCACAGCCATCTGTAAACAAGATAACTAGTTGGTTACCTCTCTGATAACCACTCCACATGTCCTCTGGTTCTTTAAAAAACAAGCATTTAAAAACCATGAACTAATCCTCTGAGTTTTTTTCCTTCCCTTCATTCCTGGGTTTTTAAAACCTACCTTCTATCTGAAGCATGTTCCAACCACCTCACTGATCCATTAAAACATTACTGTCTACTTCCTGAGCTTTGATATTAATGTCCTTGATGTAAATTAGAAGCACCTCTTACTATTTCATTATATTTGAGCAGTATTTTCATGCATGCATATCTTAAGTTCTGAAAGTGTAAGCACCTTGAAGATAAGGACCACATTTTATATTTATGCATTTATGTGTTTCTCTTCTCTCCCGTAACTAATTATCTTGAGATGGCAAGAATCTATTTGTATGTATTCCCATCCCATATTCCCCTTCTTCTCTAGAATAAATACTCCATCTGCCCATAGCAATAGAAATTTAAGTCAGATGCACAGATAACATAGGTTGATTGCCCACGGCTGATTTTTCCTGAGAATCAAGACTGATCTTTCCCGAGATGCACCCTGACCCAAGCTGGATCAATCAGATTCTACCATTTAGGAGTGAGGACCCAGGTCTTTCTTGATGCCTTGTGCTAAAACAATATGTAAAGAGAGATGGGCTGGTCACGTTTGGTCATGTGGTTGGAGAAGGCAATATGGGATGAGAGCAAGAGGAATACAACTGGTCTTCCAAAAGAAACAGAAGTGTGGGGTCACATGCAGGAAAGATGGAGAAAATAACCTAATCTCCTGCCCTTCTGGCCAAAGCAGCTTCCTAATTCCTCTCTTGCATGTGTCCCAATTTTTATCATCTCCATAGCACTTACGAGTTTTGGGATTTATCTTTTTAACTTAGTCATGTGCATATTTTCTATGTCACCTTTCTAGAATGTATACTTTTGATGGCAAGGATGTCACTGTGCTTGACGCCATCTCTCTGGCACCCAGAAAGATGTGTGTACTGTAGTCACACTCAATACTACTTGTTGCCAGAATGAATTCATAAGTAAGTATTTAAATTAATTTCTGTTTCTTGGCAGTTAAAGGGACTAGGACGATAGAGCATGTGGTACTATCAGAAGGAAAATCAGAAACATGGGCATGACTTAGAACAGAGGAACCACTGAGATCACACAGCGGTTTTGGAAAGAAGAAGAGGGGAGAAATGACGGGAAGGAGAAGGCCCCAAAGAGATAGTGAGGAAATCAGAGAATAAGCTCTCCATTTGGCGATTCTGCTATGTGCTGCCCTTGTGTGTAAACCCAGCCAGAGAAAGCACCCCAAATGGCCAGCTGCCAGGAGAGCCTGAGAAAACAGAGGCTGGAGATAACAGAAGACTTGGGGCCCTTTACAGCAAGTGCAAACTTTCGCACCTGTCAGCAATAAATCAAGAGGTTTATGGGGCTGCAATATTTACACTCTAATTAAAAAATCATAAAGCAAGCACCCTTTCAGGTTGCACAAAACAAAACTCTAGAACTTCTACAGCAGGAGCTGTTAATCAGTTACTCCTAACGACCTGCTGCCCAGCACTGAAACTGGGTGTTTACTCAGCCACAAACAGCAAACAAGACAGCCAGAGAAAGTGGGACTGGCACCAGAGAAAGAGCTTTAGCAGGTGGTGGCCATGACTTGGTCAGAAACCTTTCAGTTTACGGGACAGTCTCCATTTAGAGCTTGGGAAAATGTTTGGGACAAACCTAGAGGCAGCTTAGTCATGTTTTTGTCCTGTTTCCCATGTGGAACTGAAGGTCATTTTCCACAATGTAGATATGGAGGCGGGATAAATTGCCATGCGTGGAGTCAGCGGCAGATAGAGAATTCCCAAGTCGGGGATAAATCACCTATGAAAGTGTCAGGCCCACCATGTATACCTGGGATTGCATACCTGGGAACTGGCTGAAGTTGAAGTTCACCTCAGTCCTTTGGGGTCCCCCGCCCTTCTGGTCGTTGCCCTCTCCACTCCAAGGCAGGCCCCCCCCATTTGCACAGGGAAGCCCAGCCTGGTCTTCGGCGCTCCTGCCCACCATGGCCGCCTGCCTTCCTCTCACGGTGCCCTTCCCTCATTCCAGCTCCAGGAGCCTTCCTTCAGCTGCTGGAAAGGGCAGCTCCTTCCCGGGGCCTTCACTCAAGTTCTTTCTCTCTACTCTTCCCCTGCAGGGTCTCTTCTCATTGTTCAGGTCACCACCCTACATAAACTGGAGAAGCCACCTGTGTTTTATTCTCAAAACCCTCCACGGCATTTTCACAACCAGTCATTCAGCCCTTCGCCTTGGTTTCCTTGTTTCGTGTTGGTCTCCCCGAAAGGGTCATGAGTCCCATGAGGGCAAGTACCACTTGTCTTTTATTCCCCACTCACCCCACATGCTATCTAGCATATTACCTGGCCTACAGAAGTATAACTTACATTTTTTGAATGAATTTGTGAATGAATGGATGAATGAATGAATGAATGATAGATGTCAATAAATATGCTTTCCAAAATGGCTTTTCAAGATAACAACCAGGATGAAATACCCAGAAAGAATTGGTCCCTTTTTCCTTTCCCTGCTACTATGTAACCTGGGTTATACAATCCATGTCTCTTTCCAATCCTGTTTCTTTCCCTAACCCCCAAGGGGATGCCAGTGGTGAGAATTTCAATAGCTGTGCATATGAGGAAGAAGGCCATATTTTGGTTGGTATTAATTTACAACACTCGGAAAATACTGCTGGGTTTAGGGGAGGAAGTCCTGGCCCTGCTTCCAGGAGATCTGATGTTGAATAGTGCCTCTCGTGTGCATTAGAGTAAGTCATTTCGTCTTGATGAGTTTCAATTTCCTCATGGATTCCATGAGTTGAATTGAACTGCTCACCATGTGTGGAAGTCCTTTGCATGACCCAGAAGGCCTGATTATCTCATGATTCTCACTCTACCGATGGTATGCTGTCCCACATTAGGGAGTGATGTGGGGTGACATATCTCCAATCTGGATCACTAGGTTCACACCTTCTCCCACGGTTTGGTCACCTGGCTGGACTCTTCTCCATCCGTGCCCTTTGGGGTGTTTCTCCCCTGTTTTCACTCACACTGGCACCATGTGGCAGTTTGATTACTCGTGAGAGGTGCTTCAGAGCCTCTGGGAGGATCACCGAAAGCACGAACCCCGCCGCCCTCCACCGTTCTGGTTTCTTGGGCTGTATTAGTTTTATTAGCAAAATAACACGGGCCCTGTGAAATGTAATGGACTTCTACCTCCAAGATAATTAGAGCCCCATTCATTTGCCGATTCAATACAAATGCGACCACAAAAAGAAACCGGCTTTTATGGGCACATTCTCCCAGCTCAGATCCTGCTGGTGTTGTGCTGCTTTGGCACTTGTGAAAAAATAAATCCTGAGGAATCACTGGGTTGCAATAGGCTTCCTGTTAAACACAGGAAAGAAACAGCTGATGTCTGAATTTGCTAATTTCCGCTGATTCAGTTAGAGGTTGATGCACACAGCTAACGAGGGAAACATTCAGGTATGTGAATTAAGGCTTGGAAACAAAGTGTAGGCTGTGATCAGTGCACCCTATATCAGGCTGGAATCATTACTTAGAGAGTGCTTCCCAGAGAAATTAGAAAAAATCCCAAACCTACCTGAGCTTTCTATATTCTTTCTTCTCATTGATACAATATAACAAAAATACCCTTCCCTTGCCCCTCTTTCAACTCTGGAATTTACAAACAATGCTCAAGTGACTTTGTTTTCATGTGCGGTGGGAAAAAAGCCAATATGGTTATCTTGTCTATATGAACAAGGAACCCTGCATAACAGAGAAGTTGTGTGATTTATCAAAGATCACACAGTGAGTCACTGGTGTAACTACAAGGCAAATGCTCATTTTCTCATTCCCTGGGCAGCAAATGTTTTGTTCTATAGGCTGGATTCTCTCCCATAAACTCTTACCATATGCCCTGCCTTCCCTTGCCATTCTAAAACACATGCACATCGCTCAACTTCCATACACATACCCACACCTGCCCACCCATACACAAACATGCACACACTCCTAAGAGTTCTGTCCCCAAACTGTTCATCCGTCTCCCCCATCTGCCCACCCATCCACTCCAGCCATTATTCATTCCATCTAGGATAGCCAGATTCAACAATAAAAATACAGGACACCCAGTGATATTTGAATCTTAGATAATCACAAATAGTTTAATTAATTAATTAATTAATTAATTAGTATTGAGTAAGTCCCAGGCAACATTTAGGACTTAGTTTTACCAAAACATTATTTGTTGTTTAGCTGATGTTCATATTTCACTGGGTATCTAGTATTTTTAATCTGGAAATTTAATAATATTGTAAATATCTACCTCTTCCCTTTTTATTTCCTAATCCTATGATTTCTGGATTCCATCTTAATCCCTGTCATTTCAGACTTCTACTAAACATACTGCAACCTATTTTCCTGTTTCCAATCCAGTCTAGAGCCAGAGATAACTATAGAGACTTCCTCTGGAGGACATACTTGTGGTTTCTAGCCTGAGTCCCCAAACACTTTGGGAAAGTGTTGAAATCTCTCTAAAGGTCAGTGCCTGCTCTGTAAAATAAAGGTTTCCACAGTCTCTGTCTCATAGCCCTTTTGTAAGCACCCAATGACAGAGCGCACAGTCCCTGGCCCACAGTGTGAGTCATTATATGTCATTAAGTGTTGGGATTGCTGCTTTTGTATTTATCATCATTTCATAGACTAAGAACACCTTTACTTAGTGACAGTGCTGCTAAATTTTAAAGAGACGGTTTATGAGACTGCTTCAAATATCAAATTCAAAGTTTAAGTTCAATATTTTAGACCTAGGACATCTGAAGAACAATATGGCAGACACTATTAGTCACCTAATTGCCATTCCCATGATCTCATTTATTCCTTGCTGGAAGACTCCCGTTGTTAGGGTGTCTCTGTCCAGTCATATGTATGTGCAGGGAAATGGTTTTCTTTGTAGCCTATTAATGAAGTTGATGTGTGACCCCTTCCTGGTCAATGGCACCAGAAGGGAAATATGCTAAGGAGCTTCTGGAAAATATTTTGTTGTTGTTGTTGTTAACAAAACTATATACATGAGCAAATGCTTTTCTCTTCTGGATATGACATTGTCTAAACATAATGACTGGGACTCTGCAGCCAGCCTATAACCAGGAAGGGAGAACTGTCCAGTGCCCTGAGATGGCAGAGTAGACAGACGGATAACATTTGTATCCTTGTTAATGTTGACTTACTGAATTTCCCATAACTCTCCTGACCCCAGATTTCCTATATCATGAAATAATAACTCCTTTTTCTATTTTGGCATTCTTAGTCTATTACTTGCAACCAAAAGCATCCTCAGTGATACAAAATTCCAAATTCACAGGAAAGAGACAGAGTGAAAAGTGTTCAGATTCCTTTAGATCTCTGCCTAACTACACATCCACTCAACATATTTTTGAAAGAATATTAGGCAAGAGATTCCTTTCACCTCGAACATTGATTTCTTTAACTGTGAGCCATTTCTCACCTGTGATAGTATTCTTCTCTGATATGGCTTTGGAACCATCCCTCCCAATAACAAATGGGATATTCCCCTGGAAAACTTCAAAGAAAACTGCTTCTTGCCCATATTGTCAGTATTGGTTACATGGAATGATGATACAAAATAATATCTTAATCTAACATTTAAGGCATATCAGTAATGCTCAAATTTTATAGTGCATCAGAATAACTGAAAAGAAATTGCTAAAAATTCAAATTCCTAGGCTTCATCCCTCACTAGGAGTTTGTTTCAGTAGGTCTTGAGTGGGGACTAGGAATTTACTTCTTCTCAAAAGTGTACATATGATTCTGATGCTGAAGGTCCATAAACTGTGTGTTGAGGAACAATTAACGTAATAACTGCAATTCTTAGCCAGGAACTGGTGAAACTGATGTTGGCTTCAGGCGGTAGTTCTCAAAGTGTCGTCCCTGAATCAGGAGGGTAGCATCCATTGGAAACTTACTAGAAATGTTCACATTTGGGCCTCTACCCCAGACCTAAATCAGAAACTCTGGAGGTGAGGTCCAGCAATCAGTCTTTTAAAAAGCCCTCTGGGTAGTACTGATGCGTGTTAAAAAATTAAGAACCATGGACTTAAACATCTGGGAAGTTTTCTTGGAGGAAGAAGAACTTGAGATACACTTGGTTGAAATGTGGTTAGGGTGAAAGAAATGAGACTGTCGCTCTCTACCTTAAGTGAAAGCAGGGCAAAAGTCATGAGTGTGGTGTGTGAGGCATTAGGGGAAGCCTGGCCTGGCACAGTACAATTCCCACTGAGGACTGTCTTATCATGGTCATCCTCTCACTCTAGGATGGCATCATCTTTTCCTGAAAGCAGGTTACTTCTTGGCCACAGATGCAATTTGGGTCTAGACTAGTTGCTTCTCTGCCAAAATAGACTATTGTGATGAGCTTCTTTGGGATGCCTAGGAGCCCCTGATAGTCCTTATGACTTTTGACTTGCCCATCTCTAACTACAGATGATCAAGTTGGGCACAAAGGCAGTAAATTCATCTGGTTTCATCCTTTTGTGCTTTTTCTAGGAAGGGATTCTTCTCAGACTCCAAGAGTTTCAGTTTCAGGCACATAGACTGGAGCACTTGAATAGCTTTTATTTATTTATTTATTTTTTAAAATAACTTTTATTTCTATCATCACTCTCAGTTACCTCAGGGTTTCTTTGGTTGGATTCATTCAGTCTACCATTTTCTAGGACAATCTCTGTGATTACTCTACCAAACAATCCTAGGCTTCATGGCTATGGGGTAATTTCTCCTGTTGAGCACCTCTTCACAATTAGAGATCTTAGAAATGGATCTTTGCCAGGCCAGAGATACAGAATCTTCACAGGTGTGATAGCAAGGGTTGGACTCCTCTTACTAAGGTTTTTGGAGCCTTAACCCCAGCTGTGTTCTCTTGGCTGAGAGAAGCGGGGCTTTTTCAGCACTGACGTCAGAAATTCTTCCCTTGGCAGTAGCCCTCATGGAAGTTGAAGGAACCTGTAGCTGAGCTTTGGGGTTTCTCCACGCATGGGAGAGCTGCTCCTCAGACTTCTCCTTTTCTAGGAGAGAAGGTTGGACACTGAGATTTCTGGCTGGTGTCCAGGCTTCCTCAAAAGCTAGGAAAGGTGTCTGAGAGGCAGCTCCTCTTCGGAACCA
The DNA here is from genome assembly GCF_964662115.1 of Mustela nivalis. Classification (NCBI taxonomy): domain Eukaryota; kingdom Metazoa; phylum Chordata; class Mammalia; order Carnivora; family Mustelidae; genus Mustela; species Mustela nivalis. The sequence goes on along the minus strand of NC_139027.1, from coordinate 55,146,856 downwards.
CTCCACTCCTCACATGCATCCCTGAACCTGAGGAAATGCCTTGCTTGTCTTCAGCCTCCTGACCCGCAAGGACTGGAAGGGCACCAGATTTTGAGAATCTCCTCTTTGCAGCCTGAAAAGATGTGGTGCTTGACTTCAAGCCTAACAAAGACTTGGGAGGATGATTTGGAGACGTCTAGGCCTCACTTAAGTCTATCCCTCAAGATCAGAGCTTTCTGAACCTGAGACCTGCTGTCCTCTAAACCTCATGAAGACTGAGAAGGACCCATAGAAGGCAGTTCTCCATAGAAATATACCCCACGATGGCAGCTTTCTCGGGACGTGAGGAGATTTCCTGGACTTTGTTTCTCACTAAGGGTGAAGCAGGACATCAGGGAAGCTGTAGCCCCACAGACATGCGCCCCACAGTAGCAGCACTCCGCTCGGAGATTGTCAGGCTCCACAGTCTTTCAGACGCCTGTTGCTTGATTTTCGGCCTCTACCAGGGCTGGCAGGCAGCAGAGCAGCTCCACACAGATTCCTTCCTTAGTAATAGCATTCTCTGGACCTGAGGAGATTCACAGGACTTTCGGCTTTGTCAAGGAATGGAAAGGATATCTGAGGGACCACTGGCTCCACGGAAATGCCTGTCTCGGCAGCAACTCCCACTGACCGGACTATACTCGGGCCTGGACATTCAACCTCAGGAAGGGCTGGAATGGCGTCTGGGAGGCGCCCTGTCAGCAGCAGCCCTCTCGGGCCCAGGGAGACCTGCTGCTCTGCTCTCCAGCTGGTCTCCCCAAGGCTGAGGCCAACCCATCTGGGAGGCAATCTCCTTTTCCAGCATAGCACCGGCGGTGGCATTCCGACTCCACTTTATGTCACACTGTTGGACACTTACAGTTCAGTCAAGGATATAAAACAGGTCGAGGAGCCTATGTTTGTCCAGCCATGAAATAGGCCAGTTAAGCAGAAGCCTAGAGAAAGAGGTACTCTCTCTTCCTTATGAAGCACCCAGAGGACAGAATGGATAGGTTATAGCCCTGCGGCCGCAGCCGCTGCTTCCTCCAGCATTTCTTTCCAAAGGCAGCTCTCCTGTGGAATGTGGCCTCGGAATTCTCTTTATCCCCAGCACTGCCCTTGTGAGGGCTGCCGTGGACCACATAGCATTTTGCTCCTTAAAACAGCATCCCGTCAGTATATGCACGAAAAGGAATAAATTCAGAGTGCAAATTATTTATGTATGTTAACAAATTATATGTGTGTGTGTGTACACATACATACATATAATAGTTAACTGACTTATCCATAGGTAAACTGTAATGACTCGAGATAATTCCGGCCGCCTCCCAGTCTAATGCTGTTCATGAGCAAGTAGAAGATTTCACATTTCTGGAGCCACGATTACAGGAAGATTCAACATCAGTCACGCACGTCTGCACCTTCAGAGAGGCTAGGAACTGTGAAGCCTCTCTAACCTTGTTTTCCCCCCAGGAGCAGGGGGAAGCCCAACTTTGTCACACCCACAGAACATTTTCAATAACCTGAGTGAGGGAGCATGGCTTTGCTGTCACTCTCTGTTTACCAAGGTCACTGAACTACATTTACCAACCCTGTTTAATGCTTGATGACTCACTTCCTAAGTCCTCAAATGTTTTTTATGCTACAGGTGCTGTAAGGATCAAGACTAGGCATCTAAACATGTTATTCTTCTACAGAGCATGCCTCTCATTCGCTGACCAGAAAGAACATAAAACTACTAGCTGAAACTCACCAATCAGTATCAGAATATACAAGGCAAGGGGAGTCAGGAAACGACGGGTGTTGGCGAGGATGTGGAGAAAGGGGAACTCTATTATGCTCTTGGTGGGAATGCAAGCTGGTGCAGCCACTCTGGAAAACAATACGTGTGTTCCTCAAAAAGTTGAGAATAGAGCTACCCTATGACCCAGCAATCATACTACTGGGTATTTACCTTAAAGATACAAATGTAGTGATCCGCAGGGGCACATGCACCCCAATGTTTAAGCAGCAATGTCCACAATAGCCAAGCTATGGAAAGACCCTAAATGTCCATCAACAGATGAGTGGATAAAGAAGAGGTGGTGTAGGGCGCCTGGGTGGGTTAAGCCACTGCCTTCGGCTCAGGTCATGATCTCAGGGTCCTGGGATCGAGTCCCACATCGGGCTCTCTGCTCAGCAGGGAGCCTGCTTCCTCCTCTCTCTCTGTCTGCCTCTCTGCCTACTTGTGATCTCTGTCTGTCAAATAAATAAATATAATCTTTAAAAAAAAAAAAAGAAGAGGTGGTGTACACACACACACACACACACATATACAATCGAATCAAAAATGAAGTCGTGCCATTTGCACTGACATGGACGGAACTAGAGGGTATTATGCTAAGCAGAATAAGACAATCAGAGAAAGACAATTATCATATGATCTCACTGATGCGAGGAATTTGAGAAATAAGATAGAGGATCACAGGGGGAGGGAAAAATGAAATAAGATGAAACCAGAGAGAGAGGCAAACTATACGAGACTCTTCATCTCAGGAAACAGAGGGTTGTTGGAGTAAAGAGTGGTGGGAAGGATGGGGTGACTGTGTGATGGACACTGGGGAGGGTATGTGCTACGGTGAGTGCTGTGAATTGTGTAAGACTGATGAATCACAGACCTGTACCCCTGAAACAAAGAATACATTATATGTTAATTAAAAAAAAAAGGCAAGGGATTTTGTCTTTAGAATGTGCTGTCGAACCCTTACGTCTCAACTGTCTCGAGCTCTAGGTAAAGGGGAAATGTACATCCAGGCACCGAATCCAAAATGATGGCAGTCACCTGTTCTTTGTTCAGGATTTTGTGAATTTTATTAGAGAGACTGCTGCCTCTTTGAGATTCTGTGCCTCTCAAAACAGACTTTTGTTCAGCTTCATTTTTCTGGGTAGTTGCATCAGCGGTATTCCATTTATTCTCCAAAAACATGCTATGTCTAATTCTCATAATCCCAGCTCAGTAAATGGTTTATACTTGTTATTTCAAACCCATTTTTCCACCAGCCTTGTATTGCCAATGCTTTATTCATTAAAGGCTCATTAATTAAGAGTGTGCATTACCTCATCAAGTTTGCCTTTACCATAAAGTGGCAAGATATGTCATTGTCATTGAAAAGGTGACAAGTAGAGACTTACAAAAACCCTCGAGATCATAGATCCTTGCCCTGCATTTGCTCTGAAAATTCTCCTCATCCCATGTATAAAGTGGCAGCTTCCATGGCAAGGCAAAACAATCTTGTTGAAATCCTCCCTCCGTCAAACAAACTCTGACCAGTGACTTGTTTGAAACATATTTATGCTTATTTAATAAATGTTATGCTTAACATGTTAAATGTTAAATGTTAAAAAACATAACATTTAAATGTTACTCTTTAGAGCTTAAGAATTTGGTTCAAATTTTCTGGAGGTATTTTTTAACAAGTTTGATGAATGTGTGGGTGATTAATGAAGAAGGATGTGGAAAAAGAAAACAGGGAAAACAGGGACCAAGCTTGTTTTGGCCTTGACAACCCTATTTCTCAACCGTGCACACACTCATCCCTTGACTCCACAGCGTTTGGGGCCTCCCTGCTACTTACCTTCAAACCACGTACACTTGCATTTCACAAGAACTAGCACAACACAGGTGGCAGGCTCAGCAGGTGAGGCACTGCACCCCAAAGACTAGTATCCTGATGTCACATAGTAGGATCCAGCCTCCCACTGTTGGAGCGGAATCTCCACTCTGACCTGACCCAGCCAGAACCATTCTCCCATTAGTGTTTTACAAATCGTGGGAAAACTCCAGTGCTGCCCATTCTGTGTAATGTTTCTAGAAGTCTGTGACTGGGAAGAATTACATGTTGTCTTTTATGGATAAACAAACAGAAGGGGCCAGTCCCAGATTTGACGGGACATCTGCAAAGGCCCTTAGTGGGAAGGATGTGTAATGAGCTGGCAGAAAAATGCACCAGGCTGACTGTTTGACGCTTGTCCTTGGATACGTTCTTCTTTCTTCCCGTTTTAAGCAGGTAGTTGGGCCTTTCTGCTCAGCTGACTCGGGAGCATTTGTGTTACCAGCAGGGAGCAGAAGTTGCTCTAAGAAAACTCGTAACCCGTCTTTGGTTTTCTACCACTTCTAAACTGATTTTTTTTTTTTAAGATTTTATTTATTTATTTGACAGAGACAGATCACAAGTAGGCAGAGAGGCAAGCAGAGAGAGAGGAGGAAGCAGGCTCCCTGCTGAGCATAGAGCCCGATGCGGGGCTCGATCCCAGGACCCTGAGATCATGTTTGTGGCTATTATGCAGAGAAAAAGAGGGAGATGAACATCAGGAGAGCAATGGAGATCCTGCCCCCATTCTGGCCCAGGCTGAAAGGTAGATACTTGGTGTGAGAAGTGGGACCTACATCTCATTCTCTAGTGGCACCACTCTCGGTGGCCGCATCTCTAGACTTTCTTCCTTTGCAGGAAATGAAGTGCTTTAGTGAAGGAAATTAGTACTGTGATGAACAGCATGAAATCTAAAGCCAATGTGTCTTGATTAAAATCCCAAACCACCACTATGGAACTACTGGGCCCTGTTCTCTGTGCTCAGTTTTCTTATGTATAAAACAACAACAATAATAAAATCATTGTATAGAGTACAGGTGAGGATAAAATGAATTAATTCATGAAAGACACTTAAAACAATGCCGAGCTCATAGTAAGCCCTCTGTAAGTAGCAACTACTATTATTTATGTTCAAAATTAATAGATAGCCCCATGGACAAGTTTGGCAGAAAATCAACAGAAGCTCTTGCCTTCAAGGGCCATCATGTGCTGTACAGGGAGAATACTGTGGTTACTATGTGGGCTGAAGACAAGACAGCCGTTTTCCCATTTTGGGGGCTGACACCTATTTCCAGGATTTAAGAGAAGAAGAGTCCCCCACCCTACATAATCCTGAGTTTGAATTTGCCAGTAATCTTGCAGGATGGAGCATCACTAGATACTCAGCAATTTAGAGGAAAGAAAAAGAAATGTGACATGTCCTGCCCATTTGAGTTTTATTGGAAATTTCTCACTGATCTACTAATAGTGGGCCACCTACCTATTCTCTTCATACAAAGCAAATTTAAGGTATACTGAAGACATTTATTTGCAGAATCAACCTAATTACAGAGAAATCTGACAATCTAGACTAATGCAACTAGGAGATTTGTTCTAGGAAGGAAAGGCACAAGTGGTATGAGATAGGGAATGAGGGTCGTTCATGGTCATGTTAACATGAGAGGGCAATCTTTTAAACAAACGACACTGGGCAAACTAAATCTCCACATGCAAAAGAATGAAGCTGGGCCTTTATCTTATAGCATATCCAAAATATTAACCCCAAATAGACTAAAGATCTAAACATAAAATCCAAAACTATAAAACTCTTAGAAGAGAACAGGAGAAAAGCATAATAGCACTGGATGTGACAATGATTTTAAAAGCACAAGCAATTAAAGTAAAATTCAACAAATAGAACTACACTGAATGTCAAAATTTCTATGCATCAAAGGACACCATCAAGAGAGTGAAAAGATAACCTGTGGAATCTGTGAAAATAGTTGCAAATCACATGTCCAATCAGGGGTTAATATCTAAAACATATAAAGTATTCCTACCACTCAATAACAAAATAGCAAATAACCTAATTAAAACTGAGTGAAGATTTGGATAAAGATTTCTCCAAAGAATACATACAGACATACAGATAGTCAACAAGTATATGAAAAGATGTTCAATATCACTAACTATCTCAGAAATGCAAACCAAACTACAATATAACACTACCTCACACCCTTTAGGATGGCTACATCCAAAACAGGAACATAAAGTATGCAGAAAATAAGAACTGGGGAGGATGTGGAGAAATTGGAACCCCTATGCACTTTTGGTAGAAATTAAACTGGTGCAGATGCTATGAAAAACAGTATGACCATACTGCAAAAAATTAAAAACAGAACAATGATATGATCCAGCAATCCCACATCTACATATATATATATATACAAAAGAATTGGAAGCAGGGTCTGAATAAGATATTTGCATAGCTGTGTTCATGGTAGCATTATTTACAACATCCTTCGATGGATGACTGGATAAACAAAATGTAGTAACTACATAAAAAAGAATATTGTTCAGCCTTAAAAAGGAAGGAATTTTGTCACATGCCACCACAGGAATTAATTTTGTGGACGTTATCCTAACTGAAATAAACTAATCACATGAAAACATTCTGTGTGATTCGTCTGATATAAAGTACTTAGAATAGTCAAATTCAGGGAAAAAGAAAATAGAATGGTAGTTACCAGGGGGTGGGGGAAGGAGGAAATTTTTAATGGGTATAGAGTTTCAGGTTTGCAAGAAGAGAAAGTTCTAGAGATCTGTTGCACCACAGTGTGAACATACTTAATGCCACTGAACTACACACTTAAAAATAGTTGCAATATTTAAAACAAAAAACAAAAAACAGTATCCAAAAACAAAACAGGGAGGAGTCAATTTTAAGTAGTCAAGCCACCTAAAATTCTCTAGGAAAGCAAAGTCTCTCAGAAATGATGAGGTCATAGAAGCAGACTGAACATGAGGGCAGAGACTGTTGACTTTCTCTCTGGCTCCTTCTTGATGTCTACAGGATATGTGTGGCTTGAGTGCAGAGCCTCAGTCAGGAAGGTCTGCAGGTCTTGAATCTGAGGCCTGCATTCATCTCCTAACTGGTCTTCCTATCTGTGTACTACCATGTTGGACATAGACTTGTGCTGGGAATGAAGTGGCATAGTAAATGAGGGCTAGATATATGGCTTTTCTCACCCAATTGTCAGCTCCTCTGGTCCAGAGTGGGTATTTGACAATTATTTGTTAACTACTCAATAGAGTCACATGGACAATATGACTAAATTGAGAAATCATTAAAGTTTGTTACTCGCTAAATTGAGGTAAATACTGTCTAACTAACTGGTTAGTGGATAATTAACAACTCATTAGTTTACTTAGGGTGGTGAAACTGGTTCCGTATATATTGCCTGGGCCTTTCTTCCTCTTTCCCCTGAGAGAGCCCCATTTCCTGATGATATGAATTCAAAGGAGCCCATGTTTACTTTTACTCTGGAAGTAAGTTTTGCTCAAGAATTAAAAGGGAAATTTGAGAGGTTTATTCAGACTATGTCTGAAGCCATTAATTTAAAGATACAGCTTCATTGGCTATAAGTTTAATCACTGAAAGAAATAGGCATTATATATAATTTCCCATTTATTAATTAACATAACAAAATCAAATGAAGATGCTAGCAAATATCCAAGAAAGTTATAATTTTCATTTCCTTAATAGCACTTCACATCCATGGGCATACTGTAGGTGTTGACACTTGGCATTATGGGTACCGACATTTTTCTTTTATTTTCAAGTTAATGAAAGGAAGATATTTCTAGAACTGCAACATGTGACTATTTTTCATTTTTAAGGTAATCTGGGGAAAAAATCCTCTTTATTGAATCGCATAATGCAAGTGTTCTCCAAATTACCTGCACTACCTTGAAATAGTCTTTGGGGCATCCTATTGTTGAGTTTAGGTGAGCTGATCAGGCTCTTCTAAATTGATTTTAAGTCACTTATTTTAAGTTTTAAATTCCACTTACAATTAGCTATGAAATCTGACAAAGCTATGTGTGAATCCTAAAGGCAACACTACGAGCCATATGATTTGGGGAGGACTACCTAACTCTC